>NW_012100543.1:5394656-5398270 GCF_000951045.1 Mandrillus leucophaeus | reverse complement strand
CTAGAGCACAGGGCAGAAACAAAGAGAGAAAAGCTAAAAGATGTGAAAAAGAGGGTGAGAAGGACTAAAACATGCTCAGACTGGAGTTCCGTTAGGAGAGGAGTGAGAAAACGCCCTAACTGACGCCACAGGAGCAGAGACGCATCCTCACTGGGCCTCGCCCAAATTGCAAATTCATGAGCAAAACAAATCATTGTTGTTTTAGGCCACTACATTTAGGTAGTTTTTTATGAAGCAGTAGATAACTGGAATAAGTTGTGATACCAGGAGTGTGATGTTGCTGTATTAAACACACACACACACACACAAAACAAAAAACAAAAAACACAAAACCCTAAAAATGTAACATTGGCTTTGGGACCAGATGGTGAGTGGAAGCCAAAAGGGTTTGCAGAGGCTGCTGGTGAGGACTTAAAGAAATGCAAGAGAGGCTTATTGGAATGTAGGAAAAAGACTCTTAGGTCCAGTAACTTAAAGTTTAGCAACATTATTACCTGTAGTAACATATAATATAGAAAATATACCATTAGCTTGGTTTAATTCTGCACATTGTACTCATAAATCATAATACTACTCTGTACCCCGTAAGTATATACAATTATAAACTGACAATTTACATTAAAAAAATTAGAACTAAGTAAAATGGTATGAATAAAAAATAAATAAAATGTACTTGTTTACCTAATGAACTGATCATCTAGGTAATAAAATTTCCAGGCAGAGTGCTGCTACCTGGTTTCTCCAAGTAGTCTATAAAAAATGAGAGAGCAGAAAGATAAAGTAATGAATAACTTTTAAATATAAAAAAGCTACCCAAGTGAATTAAAACATCCATGCAAAAACCTGCACATGCATGTTTATAGCAGCTTTATTCATAATTGCCAAAACTTGAAAGCAACTGAGATGTCCTTTAAAAGGTAAACGGACAAATAAACCAGTACATAGACACAATGGCTATTATTCAACAATAAAAGGAAATGAGCCATCAAGCAGTGAAAAGATATGATGGAATCTTAAATGCATATTGCTAATTGAAAGAAGCAAACTTGAAAAGGCTACATACTATGTGATTCCACTATATGTCATTCTGGAAAAGGCAAAACTGTGGAAGCAGTAAAAAGATGAATGGTTGCTGGGGTTGGGAGGAGGAAGAGATGAATAGGTGGAGCGCAGGGGATTCTTAGGGCAGTGAAATTAGTCTCTGGTACTATAATGGTGAATGGGTGTTATTCTACACTTAAGACCCATAGAATGTATAACACAAAGAGTGAACCCTAATGTAAAACATGAACTTTGGTTGATAATGTGTCAATGTTGGTTCATTAACTGTAGCAAATGCACCACACTGATTGGGATGTTGATGGTGGGAAAGTTGTGTATATGTGGTCAGGGAGGAGGATGTGGGAACTCTCTGTATTTTCCATTTAATTTTTCTCTGAATCCAAAACTGCTCTAAAAAAGAAATAAAGTCTAGTTTAAAAAAAATCAGGGGGCAGGACTTACTATGTTTGGAAATAAGAATGTTTCTCATTCCAGTCTCTCTATTATAGATGATATATGTGATTCTCTAATAAAGAATGACTTTCAGGCAAAGAGCAAATTCAGAGCACTGTCACAAGAATATGGTGTAAAGATGAAGCCAAGGATTTGACTCTAAAACCTTTGTTAAAAACCTCAGTTAGATTTAAGGTGGTGCCCCAGAGACCCTTTCAAAAACACCAAAGGCCCTTTTAAGGGTCTTCACACTGTGCCTCATTGGCCTTCTCTGTTAAACAACTGGGCTTCTGAAAATTTCACAAGGAGCTCAAAGTAGAGATGATCTCTATGAAACCTGTGGGTATGGCTTTTGTCTAATGGAGTGAATTTATAAATTGATTCATAAGAAGTCCACAAAGTTTTAAAGGAATTTCATCAGTTTGGACTGAAAGAGACAGCGAGAGTACAAAATACAAAGAAATCTTTGAACTTCTGAACTGCTGTTCTCAGAAAACAGGCAGAGAAAACCACTCAACATCAACATCTGTTTGCCAGCCCTGAGCCATCCTAGTCGTTCTTCCCTGAGCTGCCTCTGATTACACTACATGGAGCAGAGGCACACTGTCCCCTCAGACACCTATCGAAACTGCAGACTTGTTTAGATGACAAAATAGATGGTGTATTGTTTTCAGCCACTAAGTTTGGGGGCAGTTTGTTATGCAGTAATAGAAAACTGATATTGGGGCCAGGCGCAGTGGCTCACACCTGTAATCCTAGCACTTTGGGAGGCCAGAGTGGGTGGAGCACACGAGGTCAGGAGTTCAGTTGAGAACATCCTGGCCAAAATGGCAAAACCCCATCTCTACTGAAAATGCAAAAATTAGCAGTGTGGTGGCAGATACCTGTAATCCTAATTACTCAGGAGGTTGAGGCAAGGGAATCACTTGAACCTGGGAGGCAGGGGTTGAAGTGAGCTGAGATCATGCCTCTGCACTCAAGTCTGGGCCACAGAGAGAGACTCCATCTCAATAAATAAATAAATAAATAAATAAATAGAAAACTGATATTGGTTTTCCAGAATTGGAGAAAGATACGAATCCAGAAGATTCCAGAAGTTCAATGAATCCCAAGCAGGTAAACTAAAGAAAATAAATAACAAAACACGTGATAATAAAACCAGAGAACATCAAAGAAAAAGAGGTCTTAAGCAGAGTCAGGAAAAACTGTTAACAATGGCTAAACCTTGGGACAAGTGTTATCATGTTCACTGTTCTGTTCTTTTAACTTTTTTTAATGTTTGAAAATATTCATACATACATACAGCCAAAATGTTGTAGTAGGTGAACCAAAAAGAAAAGAGATTACTTTACAAGAGAGAAAAATGAAATTGGCACCTGCCCTCACAACAGTAACAACAAAAGGCAAAGGGCAGAGGAATACAATTGGGCTAAGATAAAGAATTAATGTGTTAAGAAGGTTACATAAATAAAAATGAAATGGGTGAACGTCTTTATAGCTTCTGGGTAGGGAAAGGTTTCTCAATGCGATTTTAAAAGCATTACTTGTAATGAAAAAATGATAAATATGGAAATATTAAAACACTTCAGTTCAAAGGGCATCATTAATAGGAAAATACTCTGCCTGGGCGGCATGGTGAAACCACGTCTCCACAAAAAATACAAAAGAATTAGCTGATCATGATGGTTATAGGTCCCAGCTACCCAGAGGCTGAGATGGGAGGATCACCTGAGCCCGAGGAAGTTAAGGCTGCAGTGAGCCATGATCATGCCATTACACTCCAACCTGGGCAACAGAGTGAGACTGTGTCAAAAATAAAAAAAAAACCTGAAAAACAGAGTGAGACTGTGTCAAAAAAAAAAAAAAAAAAGGAAAATATAAGCCAAGAAATGAGAGAAGATTGTAGTATATATAATCGACAAAGGACTTTTATCCAAAATATTAAAAAAAGAGAACTTCATATCAATAAGATAGACGACCTAGTGTGTTCGTCCATTTTCACACTGCTATAATGAACTGCCCAAGCCTGGCCAATTTATAAAAGCAAGAGGTTTAATTGACTCACAGTTCAGCACGGCTGGGGAGGCTTCAGGAAACTTACAATCATGACGGAAGGCAAA
>NW_012100543.1:5388770-5394606 GCF_000951045.1 Mandrillus leucophaeus | reverse complement strand
ACACTACATGGAGCAGAGGCACACTGTCCCCTCAGACACCTATCGAAACTGCAGACTTGTTTAGATGACAAAATAGATGGTGTATTGTTTTCAGCCACTAAGTTTGGGGGCAGTTTGTTATGCAGTAATAGAAAACTGATATTGGGGCCAGGCGCAGTGGCTCACACCTGTAATCCTAGCACTTTGGGAGGCCAGAGTGGGTGGAGCACACGAGGTCAGGAGTTCAGTTGAGAACATCCTGGCCAAAATGGCAAAACCCCATCTCTACTGAAAATGCAAAAATTAGCAGTGTGGTGGCAGATACCTGTAATCCTAATTACTCAGGAGGTTGAGGCAAGGGAATCACTTGAACCTGGGAGGCAGGGGTTGAAGTGAGCTGAGATCATGCCTCTGCACTCAAGTCTGGGCCACAGAGAGAGACTCCATCTCAATAAATAAATAAATAAATAAATAAATAGAAAACTGATATTGGTTTTCCAGAATTGGAGAAAGATACGAATCCAGAAGATTCCAGAAGTTCAATGAATCCCAAGCAGGTAAACTAAAGAAAATAAATAACAAAACACGTGATAATAAAACCAGAGAACATCAAAGAAAAAGAGGTCTTAAGCAGAGTCAGGAAAAACTGTTAACAATGGCTAAACCTTGGGACAAGTGTTATCATGTTCACTGTTCTGTTCTTTTAACTTTTTTTAATGTTTGAAAATATTCATACATACATACAGCCAAAATGTTGTAGTAGGTGAACCAAAAAGAAAAGAGATTACTTTACAAGAGAGAAAAATGAAATTGGCACCTGCCCTCACAACAGTAACAACAAAAGGCAAAGGGCAGAGGAATACAATTGGGCTAAGATAAAGAATTAATGTGTTAAGAAGGTTACATAAATAAAAATGAAATGGGTGAACGTCTTTATAGCTTCTGGGTAGGGAAAGGTTTCTCAATGCGATTTTAAAAGCATTACTTGTAATGAAAAAATGATAAATATGGAAATATTAAAACACTTCAGTTCAAAGGGCATCATTAATAGGAAAATACTCTGCCTGGGCGGCATGGTGAAACCACGTCTCCACAAAAAATACAAAAGAATTAGCTGATCGTGATGGTTATACGTCCCAGCTACCCAGAGGCTGAGATGGGAGGATCACCTGAGCCTGAGGAAGTTAAGGCTGCAGTGAGCCATGATCATGCCATTACACTCCAACCTGGGCAACAGAGTGAGACTGTGTCAAAAATAAAAAAAAAACCTGAAAAACAGAGTGAGACTGTGTCAAAAAAAAAAAAAAAAAAGGAAAATATAAGCCAAGAAATGAGAGAAGATTGTAGTATATATAATCGACAAAGGACTTTTATCCAAAATATTAAAAAAAGAGAACTTCATATCAATAAGATAGACGACCTAGTGTGTTCGTCCATTTTCACACTGCTATAATGAACTGCCCAAGCCTGGCCAATTTATAAAAGCAAGAGGTTTAATTGACTCACAGTTCAGCACGGCTGGGGAGGCTTCAGGAAACTTACAATCATGACGGAAGGCAAACGGGAGGCAAGGCAGCTTCTTGGCAAGGTGGCAAGAAGGAGAAGTTCCAAGTGAAGGGGGAAGCCCCTTATAAAAACATCAGATCTTGTAAAATCTATCACGAGAGCAGCATGGGAAAACTGCCCCCATGATTCAATTACCTCCACCTGGTCTCTCCCTTGACATGTGGGGATTATAATTCAAAATGAGATTGGATGGGGACACAAAGCCTAACCATATCACCTAGTTAAAAAAAAACAAACAAACATAGTCTAAAACCATAACAGATATTACATAGAAGGAAAAACACAAATGTAGAGATTTTCAGTCTCATTCATTATCAAGATTTTGCTACCATGATGACATATTGTTTTCCCATTAAATTAGAAAAAAAAAATGTCTGACAAGAACAAGTATTAGAGAGGGCATGTGGTAAGAAGAACACTCGCACACTGCTGGTGGGAATGTAAACACATACAACACTTTGGAAAACAATTTGGCATTACCAGCGACAGCTGAAAACCCATGTCTTATGTAAGACCCTGCAATTCCATTCCTGGATGTATACTCTAAAAAATATTCTTGCCTTTCCTCAGCTACCATCAAGGTGCTCAGTCCTTCCGAGGAAGCTAAGGCTGTGTTAGGGTGAGGTCCTCACTTCATCCGGCGACTAGCACCGCGCCCAGCAGTGCCAGCCCCACACTCGCCTCCGCCATGGCCTCCATCTCCCAGCTCGCCTGCATCTCCTTGGACCTCATTCTGTACAGTGATGAGGTGACCGTCACAGAGGATAATGTCAATGCCCTCATTAAAGCAGGCAGTGTAAATGTTGAACCTTTTTGGCCTGACTTGTTTGCAAAGGCCCTGGACAACGTCAACACTGGGAGCCTCATCTGCAGTGTAGGAGCTGGTGGACCTGCTCCAGCAGCTGGTGCTGCTCCAGCTGAGGAAGAAAGTGGAAGCAAAGAAAGAAGAATCCAAGGAGTCTGATGATGACATGGGCTTTGGTTTTTGAGTAAACCTCTTTTATAACGTGTTCAATAAAAAATTGAACTTTAATTTAATTTAAAAATTAAAAAATACTTGCATATATATACAAGACCCAGTGTAAGAATGTTCATAGGTGTATTGTCTGTAATTAAAAAACTGAGAACAACAAAAATATCCACAAACAATGGAATGGATTAACGATGTCATGCATTTATACAATGCACTTCCATTTAACGATGAACATTAATGAAACCCTGTGAAATGCAATAGAACAGATGAATTTGAAAAGCATACTGAGTGGGAAGAGACTTGAAGTGCATAGATAGTATGATTCCTTTAATATAATGTTTAGTCGGGCAAAAAAAAGCTACATTGTGTATATACGCACACCACGAGCATGCGGTGCACGGGCACACACACACACAGGTGGTAGAACTATAAATAAACAAGGAACTGTTTACCATAAAATTTTTACCGCAAAAAGTAACCATGGATGTGGTTACTTTCAGGAGATAGGGAAGGGGGTGTGACCAGGGAGAGAACACCCAGGGGGCTGCTGGGGCCATCCCGATGTTCTAGCTCTTGCATGGGTGATGGGCACACAGGTGCTCACTCCAAATGTATTTATTTTGCTCTACATTGATACACTGTGTTCTTCTGTATGTGTTTGTTATATTCCACATTTTAAACCAAAGTTGAGATGTGTGTGTGGTTTTCTCAGGGTCAAGGCGCTAGTTCCTCACACATTCAGACAGGGCAGTGTGTCACCAAGACCTGGTGTCACCTGTACTGTGAGGTCTCCCAGATAATGCCTGTGTTGCTCTGCCCACTCCTCTTTCTTCCCTTCTGCCCAGTGCCCTTCGTCTAGGTGTCATCTCTCCTTCTATTGCCTAGAAAGACGATTTGCAAGACCCTAGTTTGGAAGTAATAATAAAAGAAGCAGATACGGTTTCGTTCTCTTTCTGTTATTGCTGTAATAAGCCTCATCTGGAGACGTTTGGATGCCCATGTCTAAAAGGAGAAGGCCAGGTAGTATGGGAGATGGCAAAAAGGAAAGCTCCAAGATTACTATTTCAAAGTTTTATCTCATCACATATATGTCATTTGAATGTCAATCTGGAAGTGACTTATTCAGCCATCAGGAGCTGGGGTTTAGCAAAATGACCCCCATCATCAGAATATGAGCAGGACCAACAGACAGCCAGGTGGATACTCAGCCCTCAAATGGGAGGGAAATACGATCACTCAGCTCTCAGGTTGGATTAGAAAGAGAAATGGCACGGAAAAGGGAAAGAAAAGTCATTTTCTGTTCATTGAAAACAAACTTCTGATATAGTAACAAAACTGGCTCCCAAGGTAGTAGTGAAAACAGAGCCTTCTCAGCAAAAGAATGGAAGTTATAGATTTAAAGTTACCTGCGAAAAATAGGTTAGAAAAGAGGTCCTTCTTATGCCAAAAGCAACTGATACGGTTTGGCTACGTCCCCACCCTAATCTCATCTTGAATTGTAGCTCCCGTAATCCCCACATGTCATGGGAAGGTCCCAGTGGGAGGCAATTTAATCATGGAGGCAGGTTTTTCCCATGCTGTTCTCGTGATGGTGAATAACTATCATGAAATCTGATGACTTTATAAAGGGAAGTTCATCTGCATATGCTCTCTTGCTTGCCACCATGTAAGACATGACTGTTCTTCATTCACCTTCCACCATGATTGTGAGGCCTACCCAGCCATGTGGAACTGTGAGTCCATTAACCCTCTTACCTTTATAAATTACCCAGCCTTGAGTAAGTCCTTACAGCAGCATGAGAATGGATTAATATAGTAACATCCTCCTAGATCAGGCAGGCCTAGGACAAGATCAGCACGAAATACCCGGAAGAGGAGATGCAGGCCAGGGACCCACAGGAAACCAGAAATATCCTCTCAGGGACAAATATATTCCTTCAACAGACATCCAGTAAACGCTCATGATGTGGCAGGTTCTGTGCTGAGGACACAGTGGGAATCCAACTAGCCACAGACTTTCTGACGAGTAGTTCCTTTCATGAGCATTACCTTCGTAAAGGTTTCCAGCAAAATCCAGCTGGGATTATAAAGTACTAACAGGATCAGATTCTAAACTGATCCCATTCAAGAGCATAAGTCAGTCATTCTGTCATTTTTATAAAGTTCTGAGTTAAAGAATTCCTTTAAGTGAAGACATACATACCGTGAAGCTTACATTTAGGGTCTCTCACTTGTCTTGCCTCTTCTAGGGCCCTGGGAACCTCCAGGGAATTTCTGGCATAGTCATGGGTCTTGATAACATTTTCAAAAGCAAGATAATTTAATCCCAATCAGGCAAAACTGTCCTCTTTCTTCTACTTCAACTTCCCCTCCATCACATTTTCCTTGTGTTAGACTACCTCTTTTTTCCAGTTACGTTACATTTGGGTTTACTGAAATATACTATGTGATTTAGAGTCCCTTCTGGATATACTGGGTTATTAAAATCCATCCTAGTGGAGGCGTGCAGGTGGAACTCTCCCTATTGGCCACAGTGCCAACTCCCCTCATGGTGTGGCTGTATTACAGTGTACACAAGTGTTCAACATCAGAAGTATGTGGGTAGCGCAACAGAAGCAAGGTTTGAAATATACAGAGCCAGAAGCTGGCCTGTGGGAACATCTCCCAGTTAGCACATGTGTAAGATTGTAAGCAGGTTCTCACTGACGCCTAGTTAAAATTTTACATCAAGAATATTCTAGCTGGGCGCAGTGGTTCATGTCTGTAATCACAGCTACTCAGGAGGCTGAGGCAGGAGAATCACTTGAAGCCGGGTGGCAGAGGCAGTGAGCTGAGATGGTGCCACTGCATTCCAGCCTGGGCGGCAGAGTGAGACTTCATCTCAGGGAAAAAACAAAAAAACAAAAAAACAACAAAAAAACTCCCAGAATATTCTAAATAATACAGCATATACAATTACAAACACATCATATCCTTTTTTCATTTTTGATAGAAGTTACATGAAATAAAATTCATCAGAATTCCCCTGTTTATAGGACACAAATCTGGGTTAGTAACACCAATAATCAATATATCTAAAGTAGTAGAGAAAAGAAATTAGAGATTTTCCCAGGTTTGACCACAATCCTAAAAATTTACCTAACTTTCCTAATTGAGTTCTAAAGCTTAAAGAAACTTTTTGGCTGGGCGTGGTGGCTCATGCCTGTAATCCCAGCACTTCGGGACGCCGAGGCAGGGGGATTACCCGAAGTCAGGAGTTTGAGACCAGCCTGGCGGTGAAACTCTGTCTCTACTAAAAACATAAAAAATTAGCCGGGT
>NW_012100543.1:5381682-5388006 GCF_000951045.1 Mandrillus leucophaeus | reverse complement strand
GGAAAGAAAAAGAAAACAATTGTTTATTTTCCGATAGAAAATACTACAAAATTACATGGGATGCAGCAAAAGAATATAAGAAATGGGTATTATAATAGTTGTAGTATAATTAATTAATTAAAGTATATTATTTTTCTGGGTTTTGAAGTGTTTGTTGTGCTTTTCAGATTTTTAAAAGATTTATAATTTGCAGTGATTTCTTGTCTCATTCAGGATAAATGCTCACTTTTGTACTCATTTATTTAATTTGTAATTCTATATTCTTTTTTTAAAGAGGATCTCCCAAACTGCACAAGCTTCAGGCACCACAAAAATGGATCTATCGCTGTCTCTAGATGTTATGATATCTGGGTCAGGTAGACCCCTAGAAAAGAGCAGGTAAGATTCTAGCGGCCAGCAGGACCAGGCAGGTCAAACCACGCTCAATGGCTAGGGTATTTCTCCCTCCACACACCACATGTTTAACACAATGAACCTTCCACATAGGCACTTCCCACTTACCCATACCAGTCACTACAGCTGATTCATTTCTTCCTAGCAGCCTGGAGAGACAATTCACTTCTCCAGTTTACCCAAGGTGACCGCCTGGTCTGACTGAGTCATTTACCTGCTGGAGAATTCTTCACTGGCTCCCTGATGATGACTCTCCACCTGTCCTCCCAGGCAACAAGGAGACCCCAGTGCTGGAAGGGCAGGTCCAGGGAGACAGTGAATTTGCAAAGAGCACAGTATGCCCATAGGTTTTTGTGGATAAAAACTAAAAGAACCATTCAAGGGTGACGAAAATAAAAATCCAGGCAGAGTAAGCAATGAGGAGTCCATGTGAAGAATAATTCAGGCATAAAGCAGCAGGTGTAAAATCCCAAGGGAAACCTGGAGCATCAGGAGTGAGAGACAGAATTGAAGGTCATTCCCAAGGTCCTTGAACCTGGCCACAGGCATCATTAGCACAGTGCCCACAGTCTGGGCTGGGAAGCAAGTGAAAATGTTTTAGTAAAGCGAGTTAAGCTGAATCAAACACCACCAGAATAAAGTCCAACTTTGTAAGTCTAACATTCAAAGTTCCCAAAATCTGACCTTAAGAGTCACTCCCAGCATCACTTCCAACTATGAATGCCCCATGTACACATAGCCACATATCCACACCACCCCCACAATGAACCATTACTTAGCTTCACCACCCAAACACGCCCCACACTTTGCCCTGTCTCAGTTACTCAATCACCATTTACTGAGTGTGTCTGGCCAAAACGATGACCTAGTACACACTAGCTCCCATGCCAAATGTCTGACAGGCATCCTTGCAGAAGGTTAAGTAGTACCATCCCCATTTTTCATGAAGGAAATTGCAGATGGTAGACATCATATGCCCCTAGTCACAGAGCCCAGAAGGGCAAGAGCCGGATTTGGAATACATGTCCTTCTAACTAACAAAACAGTGTCCTGCCTTTCCAGTCCCCACTTGCCTCCCAGGGTTGTCTCAGGACTGGGTGGGATCCTGCAAGAGAAGTGAGCACAATGATGTCTTCCAAGAGCTCTGCGGACCAGAAGCAAAGGTCCACCTGCTGCCCAGAGGAACAGACAGTCCAGGTGAGGGAGGGGTGTTCAGTGATGAGTGTTGGAACCACAGGCTGCTGGGTGAGCTTGGAAGCATCTCAAGGGCAGCTGGAAGTTCGGAGGCAAAGTCAACTGTACCACAATATTTGATTTTGTATCAAAATTCCCATCCTTACAGTTCAAGACCCAGGAAGCAACTACTGGCAACCGTTTCAGTGAGCTAAGCACGTGTGTGTCACTGGAATAAGAAACATGTGGAGGTAGCCTGAGCACAGTGGCTCAGGCCTGTAATACCAGGACTTTGGGAGGCTGAGGTGGGCAAATCACTTGAGGGCAGCCTGGCCAACATGGTGAAACCCCGTCTCTACTAAAAATACAAAAATTTGCTGGGTATGGTGATAGGCATCTGTAAGCCTAGCTACTCAGGAGGCTGAGGCAAAAGAATTGCTTGAACCCAGGAGGCAGAGGTTGCAGTGAGTCAAGATCACGGCACTGCACTCTAGCAGGTAAAGGCCTTCACGGTACTCAAAAAACTAAAAAAAATAGAGTGAGACAGGGTCTCACTCTATAGCCTAGGCTGCAGTGCAGTGGTGTGATCACAGCTCATTGCAGCATTGACCTCCCAGGCTCAAGTGATCATCCCATCTCAGCCTCCTGAGTAGGTGGGACCACAGGTGTATGTCACCATACCCAGTTATTTTGATTTTTTTGTAGAGGCAGGGGTCTGGCTATGTTGCCTAGGCTGGTCTTAAACTCCTAAGCTCAAGCCATTCTCCCCCCTTGGCCTCCCAAAGTGCTGGGATTACAGGCCTGAGCCACTGCACATGGCCTAGAAACATTTCTTAAAAAGAATGTGACCATGAAAATCGCCTGAGTTTACACAGTATTTGGTGAGGCCCCAGTGTCAATTCTCATTCATCTGAGGACTTTGTAATCATATTGATAACTGCTTGATAATCCCTGTGGGACTAATACAAAGTTCAACTTACACTTTGAAAACTGTTCTCACATCTCTTCTCTCACCCATACTCCCACATCAACTCTGTGGTGTAACGAGAGGAACCAGTGTCAGACCATGCCACAGATGCAGAGCAGACCCAGAGAGTAGAATGCCTTTCCCAAGATGACACCACTAGCTTATTTCCCCAGCCTTTTACCAAGTACCTATGAATTACGGTAGACACTTTCTATACATCATTTGATTAAATCCTCACAACATCCTGAGAAGTAGAAATTCCCCTCATTTTAGAATACTATTTGATTCTAAAATGTATATGGAAGAGCAAAAGGCCAATAATATCCCAGACAGTACTGAAGATGATGAACAAAGCAGTGGACTTGTCAGATCTTATCAAATAGCAAGAATTGTCATAAAGCCATGATAATGAAGCCAATCTAGCACTTGTGCAGGGAAACTCAGACTGACTATCAAGCAGACAAGTAAGATCAGACTAGGGAGGCCAGAAGCAGACTCACATACATATATGGAGCTGGATTTGTGACAGAAAAGGCATTGCAAATCAGAGGGGAAAGGAAGTAATTTTCCATAAGTGGTGTTCACACAATTGGTTATTTATATGGCAAATATGGCATTGGACCCCCTACCTCACACCATACACAAAAATTAATTACAAGTGAATTAAAGATATAAAGTGACAAAACTATAAGACTTAGAATGAAGTACAGGAGAATATATTTTTTATTTTAAGAAAGGCAGCTTTCTTGAATAAGTCTCATAATGTACAAATTACCAAACATACAAGTCATAAAGAAAAATTAAACACATTTGACTACCTTAAAATGTGAAACTCCTGATTGATGGATACTATAAAGAGAAAACACTGATTATTATCCACGTAATAAAATCAACTCCATAAGTAATTTAGTAAGACTTCAAGAGACACTTTACTGAGCAAGGATCTTCCATGACAAAAAGAAAGAGGCAACGTACAGAATGGGAGAAAAATTTTGCAATCTACCCATCTGACAAATGGCTAATATCCAGAATATACAAAGAACTCAAACAAATTTACAAGAAAAAAACAAACAACCCCATCAAAAAGTGGGCAAAGAATATGAACAGACAATTCTCAAAAGAAGACATTTATGCGACCAACAGACACGTGAAAGAATGCTCATCATCACTGGTCATCACAGAAATGCAAATCAAAACCACAATGAGATACCATCTCACGCCAGTTAGAATGGCGATCATTAAAGAGTTAGAAAACAGCAGATGCTGGAGAGGATGTGGAGAAATAGGAACGCTTTTACACTGTTGGTGGGAGTGTAAATTAGTTCAACCATTGTGGAAGACAGTGTGGTGATTCCTCAAGGATCTAGAACTAGAAATACCATTTGACCCAATGATCCCATTACTGGGTATATACCCAAAGGATTATAAATCATGCTACTATAAAGACACATGCACACGTATGTTTATTGCTGCACTACTCACAATAGCAAAGACTTGGAACCAACCTAAAGGTCCATCAATGATAGACTGGATTAAGAAAATGTGACACATATACACCATGGAATACTATGCAGCCATAAAAAAGGATGAGTTCATGTCCTTTGCAGGGACATGGATGAAGCTGGAAACCATCATTCTCAGCAAACTGTTGCAAGAACAGAAAACCAAACACAGCATGTTCTCACTCGTAGGTGGGAATTGAAAAATGAGAATACTTGGACACAGGATGGGGAACATCACACACTGGGACCTGCTGGGGGGTGGGGGGCTGGGGGAGGGATAGCATTAGGAGATATACCTAATGTAAATGATGAGTTGATGGGTGCAGCAAACCAACATGGCACATGTATACCTATGTAACAAACGTGCACGTTGTACACATGTACCCTAGAACTTAAAGTATAATAAAAACAAAACGAACAAATAAAAAAAACCAGAGCACCTTTTATGATCAATAAATGTATAAAAAGCTGTTCAATTTTCCTACTAATTAGGAAAATGCAATTTAAAATTATAATGAGTTTGTATCAGGTTTATTGATTTAAAAAATTAAAAAATTATTTTAAAATTATTTTAATTATAATTAAAATAAAACAAAAAGATACCATTTTATACTAACCAGGGTGGCAAAAATCGAAAAGTTTGAAAACATCAAATGTTGCAGAGGTTGTAACAGCCAGAATATTTACACATAGGAATAAGAATTGGTATAAGCACTTCGGAAAATAATTTGGCATCATCTAATAAATATCGACATAGATTCCAACAGACCTGCTCCTTAGCGAACACCCTAGAAAAACTCTTAACTGTGCATAAGGAGATAGCTAAGAATGTTCCAGGCAGCACTGTTTGTAATAGCAAAACTGGAAACAACCGAAAGTCCACTAACAATAGATAATTAAATGTATGCTATACTGGTCTAACAGAATAGCATATAGAAATAAAAATGGGCCAGGCACAGAGGCTCATGCCTATAATCCCAGCACTTTGGGAGGCCAAGAAGGGTGAATCACCTGAGGTCAGGAGTTCGAGACTAGCCTGTCCAACGTAGTGAAACCTCATCTCTGCTAAAACCACAAAAATTAGCCGGGAGTGGCCTGTAATCCCAGCTACTTGGGAGGCTGAGGCAGGAAAATCGCTTGAATCCTGGAGGCGGAGATGGCAGTGAGCCGAGATCACGCCATTGCACTCCAACCTGGGTGACGAGAGAAACTCTGTCTCAAAAAAAAATAAAAATAAAAAAAGTAAAATTGAATGACTTACAGCTGTTCTTGGATAAGTCTCAAAAAGACTTATTATTCATTGAAGAAACGAATGAAATCACAGAGAAATACATGAAGTGTGATTCTAATTACCTGAAGTTCAAAATTGTGCAAATCCAAGCAAGGTATTGTTTAAGGACACAAATGCATGTGGTAAAATTCTAAATAAAAGCAAGGGGAAAATTAAAGCAAAATTCAGGGTAGTAGAATACTCTGAGGTGGGAAGAAAGTAGATAGGATAAGGCATGGGCACCAAAGGACTTTAAAAATAGTGACAGAGTTGTGAAATGAACAGTGCTATATACTGCAGCATTATTTGTTATAGCAAAAGAAAAGAAATAACATAAAAGTTCATCAGTCAGGGAGTGGTTAAATAAATTATACTGTATTCCTAAAATGAAGGAGGATGTAGTCATAAAAAAGAAAGAAGGAGCTCTTATGAACAAATATGGAAAATATCTGATATATCATTTAGCAGAAAAAAGAAAGGTTCAGGTTCTGAACAGTATTTATAATATACTACCTTTTGGGTAAAGAAAGTAGGAAAAAGATGTATGTTTATATACATAAAATATCTTGGGTGGAAAGTGCAAGAACCAGAGAACATCAGTTGCCTCTGGGAAGGGAACTAGATGGTAAAAATGTGCACTTTTGGTCGTGTAAACTAAGTACCTAATTCTAAAGTTAAAAATTGTGATAAATAATTCATGTAAGGTTGTGGTGTGTTGGCTCACGCCTGTAAGCCCAGCACTTTGGGAGGCCGAGGCGGGTGGATCACCTGAGGCTGGGAGTTCGCGACCAGCCTGACCAACATGGAGAAACCCCATCTCTACTAAAAATACAAAATTAACCAGGCGTGGTGGTACATGACTGTAATCCCAGCTACTCGGGAGGCTGAGGCAGGAGAATGGTGTGAACCCGGGAGGAGGAGCTTGCAGTGAGCCGAGATCATGCCTCTGCACTCCACCCTGGGAGACAGAGCGAGTTCTATCTCAAAAAATAAAATAAAATAAAATAAAATAAAATAAA
>NW_012100543.1:5375918-5376909 GCF_000951045.1 Mandrillus leucophaeus | reverse complement strand
GCATAGTGATTCACACCTGTAATCCCAGTGCTTTGGGCGGCTGAGGCAGGAGGATTGCTTGAGGCCAGGAGTTTGAGACCACCTTGGGCAACATAAAATAGCTGGGCATGGTGGTATGTGCCTGTAGTCTCAGCTACTGGGGAGGCTGAGGCAGGAGAATGACTTGAACCTGGGAGGCAGAGGTTGCAGTGAGCCAAGACCATGCCACCGCATTCTACCCTGGGTGACAGAGTGAGACTCTGTCTCAAAAATAATAATAATAATAAAAAATAAATTATGTTATGCACATAGGATTACTACAATTATCCACTGAAAACGTGGGTCCGTAAGTTCTAGTATGATGCCATCACCACCAATGACAGAGCAGAACAGTGTGCAGTGTGCCAATAAAGGCAGCATGTCCATATGCATACATCAGGGCTTGGCAAACTTTGCCTGTAAAGGACTAGATATGGTGGACTTTGTGTGTCATCCAATCTCTGTCACAGTGGAACATGGGTAGAAGTGATATGGGTCACTCCTGGGCCAATGGCGCTGTCTCTTATACACATCTAGATGTGTATAAGAGACAGGGTCAAGGCTGCAGTGAGCCAAGACCATGCCACCGCATTCTACCCTGGGTGACAGAGTGAGACTCTGTCTCAAAAATAATAATAATAATAATAAATAAATTGTTATGCACATAGGATTAGTACAATTATCCACTGAAAATGTGGGTCCGTAAGTTCTAGTATGACGCCATCACCACCAATGACAGAGCAGAACAGTGTGCAGTGTGCCAATAAAGGCAGCATGTCCATATGCATACATAAGGGCTTGGCAAACTTTGCCTGTAAAGGACTAGATATGGTGGACTTTGTGTGTCATCCAATCTCTGTCACAGTGGAACATGAGTAGAAGTGATATGGGTCACTCCTGGGCCAATGGCGTTAAGAGGCAGGTGCCCCACCTTGCTCTCATTCTCCTTCCACTGGCTTGAAGCCCATGAGTA
>NW_012100543.1:5366192-5373633 GCF_000951045.1 Mandrillus leucophaeus | reverse complement strand
ACTATCTCTATAACTTAAAATAGACACATCTCTGAAATACATTATTAAGTGAAAAAGCAAAATGGAGGGAATCATGTGATACTATTATTTATTGGGGAATAGGGTAGATTGAATATATATACCAATTTGCTTATATGTAGTTTTCTAAATGAAAGAAATAACCAAAAACTGGCCAAGCACGGTGGCTCATGCCTGAAATCCTAGCACATTGGGAGGCTGAGGCCGATGGACCACCTGAGCTCAAGAGTTCGAGACCAGCCTGGTCAACATGGTGAAACTCCATCTCTACTAAAAATACAAAAAATTAGCTGGGCCTGGTGGCATGCGCCTGTAGTCCCGGCTACTTGGTGGTGGGGGATGGTGGGGAGGGTGGAGGGAGGTGGGAGGAGAGGTCCTGAGACAGAAGAATTTGTTGAACCCGGGAGACATCGTGCCACTGTGCTCCAGCCTTGGCAACAGAGCGAGACTCTGTCTCAAAAAAAAAAGAAATAACCAAAAACTAATGAAAAGTTTAACCTATAGGGGAAGGGGAAAACATGGAGAAGACACAGAAAGCAGACATCTCTGAATATATACCATGTTTAGTATATTCTATTTTGGAACCCTGTAATTATTTTACATAAATAAATTAAACGTAGCTTCAAATTTTTTAAAGCAATCTCAAAATTGGAATAAAAATGAAACAAGTGGATCTAATTGCTGGTGGCAAAACCCCACAGAGAGGAATTCTTTCCAGGGATTTCAAACCACAGTAATTTGATTGCGTATCCCCAGTGGGAGATCCCTTGAGAACAAAAGGAAACTGCAAGCAATCTTAGCTTCTTTTCAGTAATTGTACATTTGTGGTAATTGTTGGCATTGTTTTTGGAGACTGCAAATAAACAATTTGAGTGAAGTTAATAGAAGTCAAGGTTTTTGGCATCAGTGAAAAAAGATACGTAAGTGTAAGATCAATGAAATTAAATAGAAGGCCCTATAGTCTTACATTTAAAGCAGAACTGTCAGTTTGAACTCATGATGTGTTTTAGAACAAGAAGAGGAGGAGAAGGAAGAGGAAGAAGAAGAAGAAGAATGAGGTAAAGAAGAAAAAGAAGGAGAAACCCATATATCCTAGCTCTGTCTACCAAAAAGGCTTAGAAACTGTGAAACGACCAAGCTCAATAGCAGTGAGTATCCTTGTGGTCTAGATTACGGTCATTAAATATCATTTATCTCTAAAAGAAACTAAGGTTCCCAAAGGAGCCCATTTCTTAAAAACAAAAATTCTGTCCGCTTTGAGTACAGAAAATGCACAAGGGAGAAATCATACGGAAAATGTATTATTTGAATCATACCCCAAATTAAGGCAGCTATTAATGAGATCATTTTTGAAGGACTTAGGAAATAACCTGAAGAGGTTCCATTGCCAAGGATGAGACAGCTTGAACATCAAAAGAACAGTAAAACCAGATTTAATGAAAACACACCAAATGCATTTAAATCCACAAGTTCACAATGATTCTAAGTAAATTAAAAAGCACAGAAACAAAAATAATGGATTACATTGGAGGAATCTAATTAACATACACATTGTTTTGAACGCTGGCAGATGCAAAGTTAAGAGACAACATTTAACCTGCCTTTCCCATGCATCTTGGGGTAACCAAATAGCTGATGATGAGGTGTTTCTCTATAGAAGTGTTCTGGTTAATAAAGAAGGAATAATAGAATATAACCATTTTGTGACCCTTGATGAAATAAAAGATATAGGTAATGACTATTAAAAGCTGCAAAAAGGAGAGAAAATCAGGTATTATGTACATCCAAATGGAAGTATACATTCCTAAGTATGAAGTATTCTTGTGATAGGTAAGTAGATGATAGATGGATGACAGATGGATGGATAAATAGACGGATGGATGGAGGGATGGATGGATGGATGGATGGATGGATGGAGGGAGGGAGGGATGGATGGATGGAAGGAAAGTTGGAATTAACCTGAATCTGACCAAGTCTCTAGACTTAACAATCATTGTCCAGAAAGTACAGAGATGGACAAACAGATTAGAGGACATTATATGGATGCAATCGGCATGATTTGATTTGGAAAGCTCCACAGGAGAGATATGCTGGTGTCTTCAACAAACAAACAAGAAGAAATTTTTTAAAAAACCAAAAGAAGAAAAGGAAGGGGATTTGATAGATTAAATCTATCAAACAGAAAAGATATGCCAAACAATTACAATGATAGTTCTTATATGGGTCGTGATTCATTTAAACAAATTATTTAAAAAATAAAAGAAATCTTTATGGGCCAGTGAAAATTGAAAATTGATTAGATATTTTATAATCTAAGAGATTACTATTAAATTTATGATATGATAATGATATTGTGGGGTTTTTTGCTTTATTTTTTAAAGAGTTATTTTCTTCTAGAGAGGAATATGGAAATATTTGTTAATAAAATAAATTCTACATGGAAAACATTTGACAAAAAAGGAAAACTAAATACATTGGGAAAAATACAAAAAGCTAATATCTATAATGTTTTTTGGATTTCTTCAAATTGATTTAAAAAAGAGCAATAACCCAGCTACAGTGGCCAACCATCCTGGTTTACCTGAGACTGAAAAAGTTCCCAGCACATGAGACTTTCAATATTAAAACTGGGTTAGGACAGGCACAGTGGCTCACACTTAACGATTTCAGCACTTTAGGAGGCTGACTGGATGACTGCTTGAGCCCAGGAGTTAGAGATAAGCCTGAGCAACACGGCAAAACCCCATCTCTACAAAAAAATTAAAAATTAGCCAGATGTGATGGTACGCCCCTGTAGTCCCAGCTTCTTGGGAGGCTGAGGTGGGAGAATTGCTTGAGCCTAAGAGGTCGAGGCTGCAGTGAGGTATGGTCACAGCCTGGGTAACAGAGTGAGAGCCTGTTTAAAAAAAAAAAAAAAGAGCAGAGGGCAAAAAACTAAGAGTTGCATGTGAAAGGGATACCAATGAATACCACAGAAAAGATGTTCAATTCCATTTATAAGATAAGATATACAAATCTGGTTTATAAAAAGATAGTGGTTTTCACCTAAAAAAACAGCAAAAGTTAAAAGTCTCATCGTATACTATATTTGTTGAAGCTTCTTCAGGGAAAGAATCTAGCCTTCATGGTGGAAGTATAAATCAATGCCACCTCTTCATTTGTAACACAGCTATTAAAGTAAGTGCTTATAACCTTTGAACAATCCAATTTTTAGAAATTCATCCTACAGGACAAAGATATAAGTACTGGGATCTTCATTTATGGTATAATTAATGACAAAAGACTAAAAATGACCTTATCTTCATGAAGAGAAGACAGCTTGAATAAATTATGTGGCCAGGTGTGGTGGTTCATGCCTGTAATTCCAGCACTTTGGGAGGCCGAGGTAAGCAGATCACATGAGGTCAGGAGTTCGAGACCACCCTGGCCAACATGGCAAAACCCCCATCTTTACTAAAAATAAAAATTTTTTTAAAAATGGCTGGACATGGTGGTATGTGCCTGTAGTCTCAGCTACTGGGGAGGCTGAGGCAGGAGAATGACTTGAACCTGGGAGGCAGAGGTTGCAGTGAGCCAAGACCATGCCACCGCATTCTACCCTGGGTGACAGAGTGAGACTCTGTCTCAAAAATAATAATAATAATAATAAATAAATTGTTATGCACATAGGATTAGTACAATTATCCACTGAAAATGTGGGTCCGTAAGTTCTAGTATGATGCCATCACCACCAATGACAGAGCAGAACAGTGTGCAGTGTGCCAATAAAGGCAGCATGTCCATATGCATACATCAGGGCTTGGCAAACTTTGCCTGTAAAGGACTAGATATGGTGGACTTTGTGTGTCATCCAATCTCTGTCACAGTGGAACATGAGTGGAAGTGATATGGGTCACTCCTGGGCCAATGGCGTTAAGAGGCAGGTGCCCCACCTTGCTCTCATTCTCCTTCCACTGGCTTGAAGCCCATGAGTAGATGAAGGGACATGATTAAAGATGCAGAGCCACAAGACAGAAAGAGCCTGTATCTTGAATTATAGCTTGGAGGGAAGTCATAAGGAATATCCATTTTGTACTTTACATACCCATTTTGGACTTTACATGAATGAGAAAGAGAAAAAAAAATCAGACCAAGCATAGTGATTCACACCTGTAATCCCAGTGCTTTGGGCGGCTGAGGCAGGAGGATTGCTTGAGGCCAGGAGTTTGAGACCACCTTGGGCAACATAGCAAGACCCTGTCTCTACAAAATATAAAAAAATTACCTGGGTGTGGTTGTGCACACCTATAGTCCTAGTCACCCTGGAGGCTGAGGCAGGAGGATAGCTTGATCTTAGGAGTTCTAATCTGGGTGATAGAGGAAGACCCTGTCTCTAAAAGAAAAATCACACTTTATCTGAGCCACTATACTTTTTTGGTTTATTTGTTAATAACCGAATCATGGCCCAATCAATAGTAGTTGGCTTTACCCAAAGTAGTACACACATAGCTTTCTAAGAGACAGATCCATCACCTTGACCCCAAAAGAAGAGAATGAGCTTTCCCCGATGAGTTCCAACCAAAATCCGATGATGTGCCCAGGATATTCTAGGATGCTTATCTTTGAGAGTGGTGGGGACAGAGTTGGCCTAATTTGGAAGCCTCCATCATCAGTGAGCACGTGCTGGAGACCACGCCTGTTGAGAAAGTGAGGCTGGCTCTCTGGAGGAAACGTCATCAGGATTTGATTTGGGGATTGACCTAAAATGGCTGCAGTATCAACAGGCACAGAAGCCACTTGGGAAACAGCAGGGTGTCTGTGGGAAGAAATCACAGAAGCCTCTCAGAGCAAAGCGTCTGTTTTCATACCAGCTGCAAAGTGCAAAATGATATTAAATTGTCAACATCTTTCCCCTGGTCTAAAGAATCTGAAAACCTATCCCAATCTGTCTGTCGTCAGATCTGCTGTGGGGCGAGGGCTCAGGACACAGAACGTTACGTGCCTAGAGTACCACCATTTCTCAGCTCTGGGGATCAGAGCAAGGCTTCCTTGTGGTCCTCTGAATCTCGGTTTTCTCATGTGTAAAGTGGAGAGACTTCAGAGTTGGGAGGTTTGTGATGAGGATTAAAAATACGATGTGTCAAAACGCTCTGTAAGCTGTGAAAGTCTCAACTAATGTTATCTCATTAAGTGAGATAATAGATGAAAAATGTCCACCTGTTATGTGAGTAGGTGGTCAACCTAAAATAGCTTTCACTTGTTCTCTGTGTTATACCTACTGTGATGATTACTTTTATTAAGCCCACCCCATGATGGGAAATCTTGGAGGTTATTAGTGTCCCCTTTTCATCCTATGTTATTATTTATTACATCCTTGCGACCAATTGTATTTTGCAAAAATGGTCAAAGCAATATTTTCAGTCCCACATGGTCATCCAGAACCTTGCCACCCCCTATCAAAAGTTAGAATCTGGCCGGGCGTGATGGCTCACGCCTGTAATCACAGCACTTTGAGAGGCCGAGGAGGGTGGATCGCCTGAGGTCAGGAGTTTGAGAACAGCCTGGCCAACGTGGTAAAACCCCCTTTCTACTAAAAATACAAAAAAGAGCCGGGCAAGATGACACATGCCTGTAATCCTAGCTACTTGGGAGGCTGAGGCAGGAGAATTGCTTGAACCCAGGAGGTGGAGGTTGCAGTGAGCTGAGATGGTGACATTGCACGCCAGCCTGGGCGACAAGAATAAAATTCCACCTCAAAAAAGAAAAAAAAAGAGAGAGAGAGAGAGAGAATTTATTTTCCCTCCCCTTGAACGTAGGTGGGACATTGTGATGGCCTGCAGAGTGTGGTGAATATGATGTTCATGATTTCTAAAGTTAGTTCATAAAAGACAATACAGCATCCACTAGAACATGTTAGGATGCTTATCTTTGAAATCGGCCACCATGCTGTGAGGGAGCCCAAACTAGCTCACACGCAGAATCCCATAGGGAGAAACCGAGACCCCCGGCCAATAGCCAGCATCAACCACCAGACATGTAAGGGAACAGGCTTTAGGTGATCCCAGGCTGCGTACTTGAGTTTCCTCCTAGTTGAGACATCATGGGGCAGAGCCCGTCTCCGCTCAGCTTGCTAAGGAGGATGCAGATAACAGAGTCTCTTCCCTCTGTGTCCTGCCTGAATTTCCAGTCTACAAAATCAGCATACGAACGGTTGCTTTACACACTCACTAAGTTTTGGGGTAATATTTGATGCAGTCATAGAAACTGGAACACTCCCCTACTGAGCCACAGACTTCTTGAGGAGAGAGACTTTATTTTTTTCCTCCTTAGCAGGCTGAGCCCAGGAGTCCTCAGGGTCTGGGGTGACCAGTCCTTCCTTAAGGACATTCCACATCCCTTTCTGTCGTGTTGGAGTGCCTCTGTGCCCTGGGAGGCCTGGACTTCTGAGATGTGCAATGTTTGTAATTCATTTATTCTGTCAACAAATATCTATTGAATACTGGGGACAAAATGCTAGGACCAAGATAAGAGCAAGCCAGATGTGCTGACTGCCCCCAGAGGCTTACAGTCTAGGTGGAGGTGTGGGGAGGAGATTACGAAATGAATCCAAATTGTGGTGTGTACTGTGACAGGAGGAACACAGGAGTCCTATTTGGGTAGAGTGGCTAGCAAAGGCCTCTTCTCTCTTTGAGAGAGCAACACTGATGCTGAGCAAAGAGCGAGCGTTGGGCAGGGTGGGGACAGGTGTGAAGAACTCTCCAGGTGGATGGGACACTGACCGCAAAGGCTGGAGCAGAATAAACTTGGAATATTTGGGGAAAATGAAAGAAGGCACGTATGGGCCAGGCGAGGTGGCTCATGCCCATAATCCCAGCACTTTGGGAGGCCGAGGCGGGTGGATCACCTAAGGTCAGGAGTTCGAGACCAGCCTGGCTAACATGGTGAAACCCTGTCTCTACTAAAAAAATACAAAAATTTGCTGGGCATGGTGGTGGACACCTGTAATCCCAGCTACGTAGGAGGCTGAGGCAGGAGAATCGCTTGAACCTGGGAGGTGGAAGTTGCTGTGAGCCGAGATTGCACCACTGCACTCCAACCTCGATGACAGAGCAAGACTCTGTCTCAACAACAACAACAACAAAAAAAGGCAAGTGTGGGAGTCTGGTAGGCCAAGGCAGGCTGGAAGCCGGAGATGTGAGAGGGGTGGGCCGTGGAGCCTGGTGGGCCTCAGAGAACTGCTTGAATTTTCTTCTAAAGGCAGTGGGGACTCATAGGAGGCTTTCCAGCACATTTGTTTCACTTTGTGAGTTGCCAAATAGCTCCTTGGTCTCACTTTCCAGCACCAACTGTGCCCGAACGAGCAGAGTGGTGACGGGGCCCCCTGTCAACATTTGTGTTCCCACAGGTCCTTGGTGGGAGGGAGGAGATAAAACCTCTAGAAATG
>NW_012100543.1:5345861-5365459 GCF_000951045.1 Mandrillus leucophaeus | reverse complement strand
GCTGTTTGCAGGCACTGTATTCATCTCTGACATCCCTGCCGCAGGCCCCGAGCTCTCCAGCTGGGCAGCTCTCTGACGCAATGCCCCTCTCCTTTAGCGCCCTGTCCACAGGCATACGCGCGCGCGCGCACACACACACACACACACACACACACAGCTTCCCAGGAGTGTTCTCATGGACGCACACAGATGCTCCTTTTTACCCTTTCTGAACCCCCTAAATACAACCCACGTTCTATGGGAGCAGGAGATGGGGAGCAGCTGCCCGTGGCCCCCTCCCAGCAGGGGCTATGGATGTCAGGAGTGTGAAAGCCTCGGAGCCATCGCTGGCGTCCGCCTCACTCCAAGGAATGGTGGCCGGGTCAGTAGGAGTGGGGCTTGGGCGCTGCCCCTCGCATGCTGTGTGGCGGTCTGTCGGCTCATCTTCAGAGTGTGGTCCTTGTCCCAGCTGTTGTTGCCTGAATTGTGTTTTCCCACGCCCAGGCCTGCCCAAGCTGTCACCAGCTGTGACCAGCTGTCAACCAGTTGTTAGTACTCTGCTTCCCTCCCTGCCACGTGACAGCTCCCATCGTCAGCCAGAGCCCAGAGGAGCTTTCCGACAGGCAGACTGATGGGCAGATGGCACTCAAAGCCTGAGCACCCTGCAGTCAGGGGGACACCCATGGTGAGAGAGCCGTGGAGGTGAGCCAGAGAGACAGACACCCAGAGAGACAGGGATGGAGGCAGAATCAGAGAAAAAGAGATCAACCAGAGAGGAGCAGAGCGGCAGATGGAGATGGAGAGAAAGTGTGCATGCATACACGCACACACACACATACACACATACACACACACGACAGAGAGAGAGAGAGAGAGACATAGGGAAGGGAGGCCATTCTGGCCAAACAATGTAACAATAACTCGTTTTCTATCAACTGTGGATCCTGGGAGCCAGGGCACCAGGAGTGTTGCTAGTCTGCAGCCCCAATACTCAAAGGGTGGTCCCTGAACCAGGACCAGCAGCATGAGCGTCCCTGAGAGCCTGTTAGAGCCTCGGGCCCACCCCAGGCTATCCGCATCTGCATTTTTACAAGAGCCTAGGCGGTTTATATGCACATTAAGCATGAGAAGCCTGCTCCAATCCGAGCTGGCCTCTTAGCTGCAGGAAGTTTGAAGCTGGCATGTGCAGTGTGCACATTTTCGCTCCTGAGTTGTGAACTGAGCCTCCTGAGTTTTGCTCCTGAGTTGTGAAATGAAGGGGTGTTCTCTCTGGCTCTGAATAAAGATGAAGGAAGGGGCTTGGCAGCCAGCGCGCTGCCAGCTCTGCCCCTACCCTGCCATCCTGACCTGACCCCCGCCATCCTGCTCCCGCTCCTTGCTTTTGCCCCCATGGTCCTCTCCATCTGCCATGCTTGTTTCCTCTTCCAGAAGATCCAGTACTTTGCTTCCTTCCATGCCCAGTCTCAGGCTCACCAAGGCAGGAGGCCTTCTTGGGCAGACCCGGAAGACAAAGCTGTCCTCTCTGCTCCCCCGTAATGACAGTCACAGTGAGAATCGCCACTGACCGGCGGCACCTTTTCCACATTCCCAGTCTGCTTTGCTGATTTTTCTGGCTCAACTCTCACAGTTGAACCAAATTAAGCCCTATTATTGTACCCACTTTACAGACGAAATCACCAAGACTTAGAGGGTGAATCTGTCCTTCATTCAACAAATGTTGAGGGGTTTCCAAGTATGTTCCAGTTTGGGGGACCAGGTCATTGAGGAGCCCCACCCCCATCTGGGCTGCAGGTCCCAGATGGTAGACCCCAGAGGCTGGAGCTGGCCGTGTGCAGAGGAGGGGGCAGGAGCCCAAGAAACCTCAGCTGCCTTGCCAGAGATAAGGTTGCTTTGTTCTCCAGGCTGTTTCCTGCACTGGGGAATTCCATTCTGGCCTGTAGGCAGGTGGCTGCCTCCTCAGTTCTTGCACAATCAGCTCTGAAACATCTAGAAAGACAGTTATTATGTATTTATGAACTCAGGATCTGTATGGTTTCACAAACTAGGTCTCCCCCTGAAAGAACCACCCATCCTCAGCTCTCAGTCTTAGCCCCCCAGAGGGCCCCCTCTGCCCTCAGTCTGTCATCACCTGAAGCTGGGCAGGGTGCAAGGGTTCCCCACTGGAGACCTGCAGGGTGGCCCTGAACAGAGGGATAGGAACGCCGAGGGACGCCCCTAGCCCTGGGACCCGCAGACCTGGGATGGAGACAGAAGACAGCTCTTATCCACCTATCATCTGGGCCTCCTAAGCCAAGTGACTTTACCTGTTTGGAACCCAGTTTTGCAGGCTATAAATGCGGACAATGGTCCCAGCACTGCCTATGTAGCGTGCTAGGGGATGCTGAAGAATGTGAAAATTCTAAAGTGCTGAACACACGGTTGGGCAGTTATCCTGATTCCTGTGGAGCAGGGACAGCCCCCCGCCACCCTCGCTAGAGAAAACCACTTCCAATTCTTATCTTGTAGATTATATAGGCAGCCATTGCTTAGGGAACGATTTACATTATACTGATCACAATTTCCATTTTTGAAAAATCTTACTCCTTGTAGAATTTTCTACTTTCTTGTTATTAAGAACAGGCCCTAGCTCACAAGTGGGAGCTCGATGTAATCTTTGGGGACGTAGTTTGAAAGCTAGAAATGTATGGTAATGAAAAGACCTTTATTACTAACACTTCTGCAAGAAAAAATAACTTTATTTTTGCTGGTCTGACACTCTCACAAAAACAGTTGCTTGTAGAATATGATTTCTGAGATTTCATATGAATATCTTGCTCCTGATTTAGCAGAACAGCCTTCTTGGCACCCCTCCCAGCAGCCCCATGAGGTAGCTACTGTCTCCATTCTCCAGCTAAGAAAGCTGAGGCTCAGACAGGAGATGTAACTTAGCCAAGATCGCATAGTTGGTAACAGGGAAGGAATTTGAAGGCAGGACAGTGGGTGATATTTTCCACTGCAATGCTCAACCCATTCTCTTCTGTAGAAAAGGATCCCTTCGTGGCTTCACCCCGATAAATACCAGATGACACAGACAAGCAGAGGTGAGAGAATTCTGTCAACTGTGAAGTCCTACACATAGGTCAGAGCTTTTAATATCAAAGCTCTAATTTATTACAAGTCATTTAGAGCTTGTTATTTCCTTAACCAACAGAGCCTTGCTTTTACAGAAGGAACCACCGCAGGGTTCCTTGAATAATGAGTGTTTAAGATATTACTAAACACAACTTTCCAGAAGCACAATCTGCCGGAGGGAAGTGAGGGGCACTTTGGGCTGGGAAGTGAAATCTCTGGAACAGTGGATTCTGCACAAGCAGAGGAGAGCTACTGAGACCTTCTCAAAAGGGCAAATGCTTTTGGTTACCCCAGCCTGTTTACAACCCTGCAGCACCAGCTCATTTTTAAAAATCTGTATCTGGTTGTCGGGTGCGGTGGCTCACCGCACTTGGGGAGGCTGAGGCAGGTGGATCGCAAGAGCTCAGGAGTTCGGGACCACCCGGGACAACATGGCGAAACCCAGTCTCTCCTAAAAATACAAAAAGCTAGCCGGGCATGGTGGTGTGCATCTGTAATCCCAGTTGCTGGGGAGGCTGAGGCACAAGAATCGCTTGAACCCGGGAGGCAGAGGTTGCAGTGAGCCAAGATCGTGCCTCTGCACTCCAACCTGGGCAACAAAGTGAGACTTTGTCTCAAAAAAATAAAATAAAATAAAATAAAAACTAAAAATAAATAAAAACCTCTATCTTATTTATCATCACTATCCAGATAGTAAATTATGTTTACAGTAGGGTCTCACAGAGTTATTATTCCAAAGACACTCAAAAAGTTTTCACAATCTACCCAAGTTCCTATTTGCAAGCATCTCTTAATAGTCAATGCACAGCCATATGGTCCAGCAATTCTACTTCTTGTGCAGACACACAACAGAGTGGAAAGCAGGGACTGAAACAAATGCTTACATACCTATGTGCATAGCAGCATTATTCACAGTAGCCAAAAGCTGTAAGTAACCCAAATATCCGTTAACAGATGAATAGATAAACAAAATGTGGTATGTACATGCAATGGAATATTGTTCGCCTTTCAAAAGGCATTACATGCTAATTACACGCTGACACATGCTATAACATGAATGAACCTTGAAGACATTATGCCAAGTAAAAGAACCTACACACACACACAAAGGCAAATACTGTATGATTCCACTAACATGATGTACCTAAAGGAGGCAAAGTCACAGAGACAGAAAGTCAAATGTTGGTTGCCAGTGGCTAGGGAGAGGGGAGAATGGGAAGTTGTTTTTTTAAATGGGTATGGAGTTTCTGTTTGAGAAAATAAAAAAGTTCTGGAGATGGATGGTGGTGATGGTTGCGTAACAATGTGAATGCACTTAATGTCACTCAACTGTACACCTAGAAATAGTGAAAATAATAAATCTTATGTATGTATGTGTTACCACAATGCAAAAGCAAAGTCAATGTACAATCTGAATAATAACGGTGGTTGCTACAGGTACTCAGTTCAACCATTTGAGGAAGTTATTACCCTCCCAACTTTATAGATGAAGAAACTGATGTTCAAAGTGGTTAAGTGACTGCTCCCAAGTCAAAAAACGAGAATCAAAGCTGGGATGCAAGCCAGGGCTTTCTGACAGGTCTCTCTCTGCTTCTGCGTGCTGCCTCTTGTCTGAATGCCTTAGTGGCCTCTGCATGGCCTTTGGTGAAAGGATTTTGTTTCTTTTACAGAGAACAATCATTGAAAGGCATTTAGCCTTGGATCATTAGTTAGGGGCTGCCTCTGGCACAAATGTAGTACAGCCTCAGCTTAGGCCCTCCCCAGTTTGCACCTCAGCTTCCCCATCGGGCAATGAGGTGGCTGCATTGACGTTCGGCCTCCAAGGGCACATCCAAGCCCCACATTCCATCACTCTCTCACACCACATAGCCTCTCAAACAGAACTGCCTTTAGAAAGAAGCAAAATTCGTAGGTCGATTATAAGTCCCAGTTCGCCTTAGTCCCAATTTCTGTCTGTTGCCTCGCGTCATGAAAATTTCACCCTCTTGAATTTTCAGAAGTGTCCTGGTTTGGTTGATATGCTCACCCTAAAAATTCCCCAACCATGTTTTGTTTTGGCAACAGTTGACTTCAGACCTCATAGTCAGAGCCGCCTCTTGTAAATTCTTTATTACTGTTTGGTTTGAAATCTGCAAGGGAAAACCGTCTGAAGGTTGTCAAGACTGATACTGCAGGCTTTGTTTTGAAGTCACTCAGTGGGGACAGTTATATGTATCGTTTTTTAAAACTTGCAAGGCAAGATCCCTAATGATTTGTTTGTCTCTGCTTCAAAGCTTTAAACATTTCTTTTATCTATTGTCTGATAGGGATTCTTCTGTGATTTAAAACAAACAAACAAACAAAAAAACACAACAATTTAGTTGAATTTTTTTTTTTTAATTCTAAGTGTAGGACCAGCACATGAAAAGTGACTGACCCAGCAGGATGGGATAAAAGAATAACTATTACAGAGTGTTTAGGATTTGATCCATAGAAAGACCACACTTTTATTCAAGTGCAGTGAGTAAAAAAATGGTCCCGTTATATTATCTGTCAATTTATTGTCATTCTGAGAAGGCTATAGGTTTTTTAATATGATAAAACAGTAATATATATTCAGACATAGAAAATGTGAAAAATGTAGAAAAGTACAAAAAGACAATAATCCCATGACCCGAGATACCTACTATTAAATTTTAGTGGTTATGTTATGTATGTATTACCACAATGCAAAAGCAAAGTCAAGGTATAAATTTTGATATACACTTCTAGTTATTTTTGCATTCATGTATATATTATTTATCCAAAAATAAGATTATGTGTTACATTCTCTTCTGTAACCTACTTTTTTCATTTACATGTAAAACTTTTTTCTATTTTTTTAAATACATTCTGTGAAATCACTCTAATATTAATAGCTACACAGTAGTCTATCACATGGGTGTATCAAAATTTACTTAATTCCACCCCTACTGTTAAATGTTTCTTTCCAATTTTTTGCTTAAAAAAAAAAAACAAGAAGACTGAGATTATCATTACTTTGGCTAAAATTTTATGCATATCTCAATTATTTTTGGAAAATAAATTTCTACAAATGCATTGCTAAGTTAAAAATACACAGTTCTAAGGCTTTTGATAGATACTGTTATCATAGTTGTGAAAACTCTAAAACTTCCAAAATAAACAAAAAACAAGAGAAATGGAAAGGGCAATCATACATTTCTAGGCCTCTTCCACATAATCTTCTTCCTCTGGGTCTCATCATGATACTTTTCAAACCCAAGCTGGCCAGTCTGCTCTAGTATCTGCGGTGTCCTCAGATAGTTAAGCTGTGGAGGGGAAGAACTCAGGATGAGGAGATTGGACACTTGGCTTCCAATCCTGAATCAAGCTTCACCCATCTGGCCATAAACAAGATATCTGGCCTTTAAAGTTTCTCCTTTTGTGAAACCACATCACCATGGTTTCATCTAGTGTCAGCCAGATAATTACAAAAGGCCCTTCCTGCACTTATATTGGAAATGAAAGAAAACGGATGAAAATGCAGGTAAAATATTAACATGGTGCTTCTGATTTTAGTTCCCCATGCTTTCTTTTCCAATCATTTCAGCCTCCCCATGTGCTTCCCCCGGTGCTTGGCTGCATTTACCTTCTCTTATTTCAGTCTAAAACTCACTCTTGGGCAGGCTTCAGCTGGGTGGCCAGCGATTACCAAGCCTTTTTGAGTCATTAGGAATTAGAAGTAATCTTTCCCCAATGTGCTCCTTTGCAGTTTATCCAGAGCCTTTGAAATGCAAATCACTCCAACCTGCAGCTGGGGAAACTGGACTCTTTAGGGCCTCCAACTGACCTCCACAGCCTGTGCCCAGCAAGCCCCAAGCAGGCAGGATCCTGTGGCCTGCTTCCGAAGATCAAAGGGGCATTGTTCATCTAAAGTTCACCACCAGAAAACCTAGATTAGCAAGTAGTTCCGCCCCCATCAGCCTTTAATATCAAACGGCTGTTAGCACAGGCAGGACACAAGGCCTCTGGCCACAGGGTCTGAGCAACTCAAGAAGAGAAGCTACTGAGATATCTCACAAGAGGAAAAAGTAGCAGATGAAGTTTCTGCTCTGATCTCTCTTGGTATGAAATACATCAGTGGTTAAAAATGGCAGCTCTGGAGTTGGGCTCTTCCTTGGTCTTGCACAGAGGGGGTGCTAATACAAGCATTTGGAATAAACTAAATGAATGTCTATAGCTATGCCTAGGGAGCATATACTCTCCTTTGTTGGAACATTTGTGGTCTCCTCCTTGCTCTTCTTTGAACTAGTCCTGACTGGGCAATAGAAGTCAGCAGGCTCTGGACAGCAGGGAGTGGTCTCTGAACTTCCTGACCACCGCGTTTCCACACTGCACAGTTTGATTACCTGGGCCCCTGCCTTGTCTTTCCAGTGAGTGCCCCATGGACACGCACATTCTCTCCACTCGCTCTTGGAATCCCACCAACACAATAGTAAAGGAATGCAAAAGGCACAAACTACAAGGGCAGAGAGAACGAGAGAGATGACAGTGGACAAGAGAGATCTACAAAATTCTAGAAGCTGCAAAACAGATGAATTAGTAGTAACTGACTTAGTGGAGAGAAGAATAATCTTTCTTCAGTAGGCTGAGCAAACTAGGAGACAGCAGCTTGTAAGAGATGCCAAAAAAGTTCTAAAAATCTGAAAACAGAGAAATGAATGGTATCTGACTGAGAGAAGAAAAGTGAATCTGACTTCCTTCAGTAGGACCAGCTCGATACAATTTCCTAGAGCTAAAGAATATATATATATATGCAATCACAGCTCACTGCACCCTTGACCCTCTCGGCTCAAGCAGTTTTCCCACTTTGACCTCCCAAGTAGCTGGGACTACAGGTGTGGACCACCATGCCTGGCTAATTTTTGGTACTTTTTTGTAGAGATGGTGTTTCACCATGTTGCCCAGAATGGTCTCAAATTCCTGAGCTCAAGTATTCCACTCAGCTCGGTCTCCTAAAGATGACATTTTTTATTAGAAAAGGTTCTCCAAATGCCCAACATAATGTTGGACATTTGGAAAAAAAGTACATTGATATGAAATTTGATAATAGTGAGTATGAAGAAGATATCCTGAAAGGTTTCTTCTGGTTTTTCTTTTCTTTTCTTTTCTTTTTTTTTTTTCAGAAGGAGAAGGAATCACCCAGAAAACTAGAAGCTAAAAACACATGGATGTACTTTCTTAAACATTCTGAGGGAAAATATTTTTCAAATATAGAATATTATACCCAGCCAAATTATCAATCAAATGTAAATTGAGAAAAAAATCTCAGACTTGAAAGATGTCAAAAGCTTATGTCCACAAATTCTTCCTCAGGAAGTTACTGCAGAAAATACTCCATCAAAATGAGAGTTAAGACAGAAAAAGACACGGGACATGGCAAAGATGGAATCCTAGGAACTAGATTTACTCTCCCACCTGAAACAAATATAGAACCAGACCAAATGTAAGAAACAACAGCTCTGAAGACATTAGATGCTGAGTAAGAAAGATCAGTGAAACAAACAGAGCCCTACAGGCAGGGAGGACACATCCAGGCAGAAGTCAAGTGCTTCTCTGAGTTTGAGGAGATGAGGGACATCTGGGGAAATGTCCTGGAAAAACCAAGGCAGCTAACATTCATAGGATTGAATACCTGAGTAGAGAGCACTACACAGAAAGGGAACTTCAAAGATCTGAAGAGAGTTCCTCTAATAATTCAACTGAGTACTTATCAGTGCATACATGTGAGGAAACCCCCCACGGTCAGGGAAAGAACCATTGAAAGCACTAGAGGGAACAGTGCTGAGACCAATGCCTGCTCATCAGGAACAGCTCATAATCCACAAGGCGTTAGCTAGAATACTAAGGAGGATCTTACCTCGGTCAGAGAGAAAAATTAACCCTAGACTAACCATTGCTTTGCTCCAGCCTAATAAAGATTAAAAGCAAGAACCAAAAGGAGTACATTGTTTCTACGTAATTTAACCTCATCCCAGAACAAAGTTCAACAATATTTTTAAAGGTCGGGCATGGTGGCTTATGCTTATAATCCTAGCACTTTGAGAGGCCAAAGAGGATGCTCACTTGAGCTCAGGAGTTTGAGACCAGCTTGGGCAACGTAGTGAGACTTTGTCTTTAAAAAAAAAAAAGAAAAGAAAGAAATATTATTAGGAAAGAAAACATATCCAGCACCCAACACTAATAAAATTCACAATGTTCAGGATCCAGTTTAAAGGAAAATGAAACCCATAGTGAAAACTCATTTATGGGAACTCACCCAGAAACAGCACAAATGATAGAAATAGTAGACAAAGACATTAAAATCATTATAGGGCCAGGCACAGTGGCTCATGCCTGTAATCCCAGCACTTTGGGAGGCCTAGGCAGGCAGCAGATTGCTTGAGCTCAAGAGTTTGAGACCAGCCTGGGCAAAATAGCTAAGCCCTGTCTCATTAAAAATACAAAAAAGTTAGCCAGGAGTGGTGGTGTGCACATATTGTCCCTGCTACTTGGGAGACTGAGGTGGGAGAATCGCTTGAACCTGGGAGATAGAGGTTGCTGTGACCCGAGACTATGCCAATGCACTCCAACCTGGGCGACAGAGCGAGACTCCGCCTCAAAAAAAAAAAAAATTGTTATAACCACATTTTATATCTCTAAGGAGTTAGACAAAAGATTGAATAACTTTAGTAGAGAGACAAAAGATATAACTAAGATCCAAACAGAATCTCTAAAGAGAAAAACTTTTTATATCTGATATGAAAAGTACATTGGAAGGGAATAATGGCAGATTGTACATTACAGAAAAAAAGATTAGCAAACTTGAAGATGCATCAATAAGTATTCAAAATGAAACACAGAAAAAAAAAAGACTGAAACACAAATAAACAGAGCATTGGTGAAGTGTAGGACACCTTCAAGCAATGAAATGTAAGTGAGAATTACTGTAAAACATACGTCACTAGCAAATGATCCACAGCTCCTGCTACACATGTCGTCATGTAAACCCCTCATCAAGTGTGAACTGTGCTTAGTGAGTGGCTTCCAGAGAGCAATCCTAGCACTTTGGGAAGCTGAGGCGTGCAGATCACCTGAGGTCAGGAGTTTGAAACCAGCTTGGCCAACATGGTGAAACCCTGTCTCTACTAATAATACAAAAATTAGCTGGGCGTGGTGGTGTGTGCCTGTAATCGCAGCTGCTTGGGAGGCTGAGGTATGAGAATTGCTTAAACCTCGGAGGAAGACAATGAGCTGAGATTGCACCACTGCATTCCAGCCTGGGGGATAGAGTGAAACTATGTCTCAAAAAAAAGTATATATATGTATTTTTTTAAAGAAATAACACCAAAAACTTCCAGATTTGATAAAAATTATAAATCCACAGATTTAAGAAGCTAAAGCAAACATGAAAAAAAACAAACAACAAAAAACCTATACCAAGCCATAGTATCATCAAATTGTTTAAAACTAGTGATGAAAAGAAAAATCCTGAAATTAGCCAGGGATGGGGGGAAGGGCACATTGTATACAAAGGAAATAAGATACATGAATAATAGCAAATTTCTCATTAAAAACAACCTAAGCTCAAAGACAGTGAAGCAACATCTTTAAAGCACTGAAAGAAAGAAAAAACTGTCAACATAGAATTCCACATGCAGTGAAATTATCTTTCTAAAAACAAGGATGAAATAAAGACTTTTTCAGACATATAAAAGCTGAATAATTCATCACCAGCAGACCTGCACTGTAAGAATTGTTAAAGGAAATACTTCAAGCAGGAGGAAAATGATACCAGTTGGAAATCTGGATTTACACCAAAAAAATGAGAAGCACTAGATATGGTACATACATGGATAAATATAAAGGCTATTATTATTATTTTTATTATTGACATTTTTAAAAGGTAAAAGCAATTAAAGCAAAAATATTAACAATGTATTTTGATGTTTGTTGTTAACATATATACAGGTAAAATATATGAGAATAATATCACAAAGTCCTAGAGGGAAAGAATAGAAGTATATTGTTGTAAGGTTCTGATACATGAAGTAGTATAGTATCCCTTGAAGATAGCTGTAGAAGTTAAAGATATGTACTATAGATGGTAAAGCAACCTCTAAAATAACATCACAAAGAATTATAGCTACCAGGCTAACAAAGTTGTTATAATAGAATCATAAAAAATATTCAATGAATTAAAAGTAATGTATAAAAGGGGGAAATTGAAACAAAGAACAGGTGGTAGAAATAAAAAAATAAGATAATAGATTTGAACACAAACATATCAATAATTATATTAAATGTAAATGGTCTAAATACCTCGTGGTTGCCAGCCTCCAAGATGGCCAGCATTGAGGCCCGTCTTCTGGTATTGACACCACCATATGAGCTTCTTCCGTAGAGCATGGACTGAGCTTTGTGACTCACTAAGCAAAGGATAAGGCAGGTGTGATGATGTGTAATTAGTGACCAGGCCATAAAGGGCAGGGCAGCATTGCATTCTCTCTCTCTCAATCTCTCTCTCTCTCTCTCTAGGGGGAGCGGCGTTTTGTTTTCTCTCTCTCTCTCTCTCTCTTTTTCCTCTCTTTCTCTCTCTCTCTCTTCCTCTTTCTCCCAGTATCAGTATCAGCTATGGGGAAAGCCATGCTGAGAGCAGTCCCATGGAGAGGCCCACACGGTAAGAAACTATAGCTTCCTGCAAACAACCTCCTGGATGAGCTCAGAAGTGGGTTCTTTAGCCCCAGTCAAATCCTCAGAGTCTGCAGCCCCCTCTGACAGCTTGATCTTAACCTTATGAGAGATCATGAGTCAGATCTGCCCAGATAAGTTGCTTCAGATTTTGGACCCTCAAAACCTGAAAGATGAAAAAATGTTTGGTTCTTTAGCTATTATGTTTTGCGGTAATTTGTTAAACAGTAGTAGATAACTAACATACACCTTAATTAAAAAGCAGATATTGTCAGACTAGGTTAAAAAGTAAAACCCACCACTTTATACCCATTAGGATGACTATTATGTTAAAATTAAAAACCAAACAAAATTTAAAAAACAGAAACAACAAGTATTCACAAGGATGCTGAGAAATTTGAACTCTGGTACATTACTGCTGGGAGCATAAAACGGTGCAACCACTGTGGAAGTTTCCTCAAAAAGTTAAACATTGTGTGACCACATGATCCAGCAATCTGCTTCCAGGCATATTTCAATTTCCAAAGAATTGAAAGCAGGAACTCAGATATTTGTACAGCAGTGTTTATAGCAGCACTGTGCACAACAAACAAAAGGTGAAAATGACCTATAATCTCAGGACTTTGGGAGGCTGAGGCGGGCTGATCACTTGAGGTCAGGAGTTTGAGACCAGTCTGGCCAACATGGTGAAACCCCATCTCTATAAAAAATACAAAAATCAACCAGGTTGTGGTGGTGTGTGCCTGTAATCCCAGCTACTTGGGAGGCTGAGGCAGGAGAATCACTTGAATTCAGGAGGTGGAGGTTGCAGTGAGCCAAGATCGTGCCACTGCACTCTAGCCTGAGTGACAGAGTGAGACTCTGTCTCAAAAAAAAAAAAAAAAAAAGGTGAAATGTTCATTGATAGAAGAATGGATTAACAAAATGCAGTATATACATGCAACAGAATATTACTCAGCTTTAAAAAAATAAAATTCTGATGTATGTTACAACATAGATAAACCTTGAAGACATTATGTTAAGTGAAAGAAACCAGGCCAGGTGCGATGGCTCACACCTGTAAACTCAGCACTTCGGGAGGCCGAGGCTGGTGGATCATGAGGTCAGGAGTTTGAGACCAGCCTGGCCAAGATGGTGAAACCCCATCTCTACTAAAAACACAAAAAATTAGTCAGGCGTGGTGGTGGGAGCCTGTAATCCCGGCTACTCGGGAGGCTGAGGCTTGAACCCGGGAGGCGGAGGTTGCAGTAAGTCGAGATTATGCCACTATACTCCAGCCTGGGTGAAACAGAGTAAGATCCCGTCTCAAAAAAAAAAAAAAAAAGAAAAGAAAAGAAAAAAGAAAGAAAGAAAGAAGCCAAACATAAAAGGGCAAATATTCTGATTCCATTTATATGAGGTACCTAGAATAGTCAAATTCACATAGGCAGAAAGTACACTAGAGGTTACCAGGGGCTGGGAGTGGAAAGATATTGTTTAATAGGTACAGAGTCATTTGGGATGATGAAAAAGTTCTGGAAATGGAAAGCAGTGATAGTTGTACGACATTGTGAATGTACTTACTATCACTGAATTGTATACTTAGAAAGGGTTAAAAAGGTAAATTTTATGTTATATACATTTTACCATAATAACAAAAGTGTAAAAAAACCAAGACCCAATGACAGACTGCCTACAAGAAACTCATTTTAATATATAGATATAAATAAGATAAAAGCAAAAAAAAGGGAAGTAGACATGCTATGCTAACTGTAATCAAAAGTAAATGAAATGGTTATATTAATATTAGTATAAAACCATGTAGATTTCAGGCAAAGAATGTTACTGGGGATACAACAGGTCAATACACAAGAGGTTACAACATCCTAAATACTTATGTGCCTTAATAACCAAGCTTAAAAATAAATAAAGTGGCTGAGCACAGTGGCTCATGCCTGTAATCCTAGCACTTTGGGAGGCCGAGGCTGGCGGATCACTCGAGGCTAGGAGTTCAAGATCAGCCTGGCCAACATTATGAAACCCCGTCTCTATAAAATCTACAAAAAAACTAGCCAGGTGTGGTGGCTCACACATGTAGTCCCAGCTACTCAGGAGGCTGAGGCAGGAGGATTGCTCGAACCCGGCAGGCGGAGGTTGCAGTGAACCGAGATCGCGCCACTGCACTCCAGCCTGGTTGACAGAGTGAGAACCCCATCTCAAAAAATTTTTTTAATTAAAAAAATAAACGAAGTGATCTTTTTGTAGTTCATAAGCATGATGATTGAGTTTTCAAGTGCATATGTGAGATGTGCCTCCCTCAAATCTTGTTCAGACATTGGCACATTACCTCTCTGATGGGAAGAAAAATAAATTAAATTAAATAATAAATTAAGCAAAAACTAATAGAATTGCAAGGAGAAATAGCCAAGTCCACAATTATGGTCTGAGAACTTGCTGACCCTCTCTCAATAATTATAAAACAAGAAAACGTATAATTAGTATGAATACAGATGACTTGAAAACACTATCAACCAAATTGACTTAATAGACATTCATAGAACACTCCACCCAGCAATAGCAGAATATACACTCTTTTCAAGCGCACATGAACATTTACCGAGATAGACCATAATCTAGGCCATAAAACAAGAAAGTCTCAGTATACCTTTTTTTTTTTTTCTTTTTTTTTTGAAATGGAGTCTCACTCTGTCACCCAGGCTGGAGTGCAGTGGCGCCATCTCGGCTCACTGCAACCTCTGCCTCCCAGATTCAAGAGATTCTCCTGCCTTAGGCTCCCAAATAGCTGAGATTACAGGCGTCTGCCATCACGCCTGGCTGATTTTTGTGTCTTAAGTAGAGACAGGATTTCACCACGTTGGCCAGGCTGGTCTTGAACTCCTGACCTCAGGTGATTCTCCCGCCTCGGCCTTCCAAAGTGCTGGGATTACAGGCGTGATCCACCATCCCTGGCCTTTAGTGTACTTTTAAAAATTCAAGTCTTTACAAAGTATATTATATGACCCAATGAGATTATAAATTAATAGTAAAAAGATAGCTAGAAAATCCAAAATATTTGGAAACTAAACACACCTCTGAATAATCTGTGATTGAAAGAGGAAGTCTGAAAGTAGATTTAAAAATATTTTCCACTGAAAGAAAATGAAACCAAAGCAGTACTTAGAAATTTATAATACTAAATGATTAAATAAAAGAGAAGAAAGGTCTCAAACCAAGGACCTCATCTTTCACCCTCAGAAACCAGAAAGACAAGAACAACTGAAGAAAAGAAAGTAGAAGAAAGAGAGATCAAAGGAAGAAATCAATAAAATACACCTGTAATCATAGCATGTTAGGGGGCTGACGTGGGTGGATCGCTTGAAGTCAGGAGTTTAAGGCCAGCCTGGCCAACATGGTGAAACCCCGTCTGTACTAAAAATATAAAAATTAGTCAGAAATTGCTTGATCCCAGGAGATGGAGGTTGCCGTGAGCCGAGATCACCCCACTACACTCCAGCCTGGTCAGCAGAGTGAGACTCTGTCTCAAAAAAAAAAAATTAATAAAATAGAAAAGCATATAAATAATAGTGAAAATCAGTGAAACCAAGGGCTGGCTTTTTGAGATCAATAAAATTGATAAACTTCTAGCCAGACTGATGAGGAAAAAATAAATGTGAAAGTTGATCATAAGAATTGGCTTCTTCTTGTCATTTCCAACTAAAACAGAGTCAAGAAGCCACCGGAGGAGAATCACTCGCAGTATAAAACGTTACTCCAAGAATGTAATTCTCGTAAGTGTGGCTGATGAAACTGCTTGTTGAACTTAAAACCAGTTTTATCTACAGCTTCTGAGATAACTTGCTGCAGCTCTAGAACTAATTTTGCCCATCACTGTTGCTAACCTATTCGGGCTTCCCAGCTTTACAAACCCTTACTAGCGGCAATGAACTTTCTCAAAGAGCAATACGTGACATTTCTTCTTCTTCTTAATAAAACCTCTAACTTTGTCTTTGTTCTTCAGACATACCAAAGGCTACCTGGTCTGCATGTATGCCCTGAGTTACAACTTTCTCTTCCCAAATAAAACATTAAGTTTAGAGATTCAGCTCTACATTTTTATTTTGACTTCGACATACAAAATACAAATAGTCAATGTCAGCAATGAGTGAGGTGACATCACTACAGATCCTCTAGGTATTAAAAGGATAATAAAGAAATATTATCAGCAATTCTATGCCAATAAATTTGAAAACTTAAAAGAAATAGATAAATTTCTAGGAAGACAAACTACCAAAGCTTACTCAAGAAGAAATTGATAACACAATGACATTATGCCTTTTAAATAAATTGAGTTTGTTGTTAAAAACTTACCCACAAAGAAAATTCCAGGCCCAGATGGCTTCACTGGTGAGTTCCAGCAAAATTCTAAGGAAACATATGCACAAAATCTTCCAGAAAACTGAATCAGAAAAAATAATTACTAACAGATTCTATGAGACCAGCATTCAATAATATCAAAACCAGATAAAGGCATTACCAGAAAACTTGATCAATTTCCCTCATGAACATATGCAACAATTGTTAACAAGATTTTAGCAAATTGAATCCAACAATGAATAAAAAGGATAATATACCAACAGCCAACACAGTTTATTCCAGAAATACAAGTTTGTTCTTATATTTGAAAATCAAGTAATGTAATCCACCACGTCAACAGACTAAACTCCAAACCAAAATGAAGCAAGAAAGCGTATGATTATCTCTAGTAGATGGGAGGAAAAGCATTTGACAAAGCCCAATCCCTATTTCTGACAAAAATTCGCAGCACAGCAGGAACATTGATAAACTTCCTCAATCAGATAAAGGGCATCTACAAAAACTCTACAACTAACATCATAGAAAACTGAATGCTTCCTTCTTATGATCAGGTTCAAGGCAATGATGTCTCCTCTCACCATTTCTATGCAACATGTGTACTGAATGTTGAAGCCATTGCATAAAGCCAAGAAGTACTAAAAGGCATCTAGATTGGAAAGGAAGAAATAAAACTGTGTTTATTTATAGATGACGTGATCATCTACATAGAAAATTATTTTGAATCCACATAAAAGCTACTAGAACTACCATATAGAGGGTAAAATTGCACCTCTATATGACATTCCACTCCTAGACATTTACTCAAAAGAAAGACACATGTTAATAAAATCAGTTTAGCAGAGTTGCAGGACACAAGACTAAATATATAAAATCAGTGGTATTTCTAGATTCTCACAATAAAGAGGCAGAAATTGAAGTAAAATTAATACCATTTATAATAATAACACCAAAAATATTAAGTATTGAAGGATAAATCTGACAGGAGATGTGTAAGACCTATATACTGGGAACTAAAAAACATTGCTGAAAGAAATTAAAGAAGACTTAAATACGTGGAGAGAAATACATGTTCATGGATTGAATGACCCAATATCCTTAAGAAGTCAGTGCTTACTAAATTGTTCCAAATTCAACACACATTCAATAAAATTCTAGCAAGCTTCTTTGGTAGAAATTTAACATATTGACCAGGAGCTGTGGCTCACTCCTATAATCCCAGCACTTTGGAAGCTCAAGGCGGGTGGATCACTTGAGGCCAGGAGTTTGAGACCAGCCTGTTCAACATGATGAAACCCCGTCTCTACTAAACACACAAAAATTAGCCAGGCGTGGTGGCGCATGCCTGCAATCCCAGTTACTCAGGTGGCTGAGGCAGGAGAATCGCTTGAACCTGGGAGGCAGAGGTTGCAGTCAGCTAAGATTGTACCACTACACTCCAGCCTGGGTGACAGAGTAAGATTCTCTCAAACAAACAAACAAAAAAGAAAAGAAATTTGACATATTAATCCTAAAATTAATATGAAAATTTAAAAATCTAAAATACCAAAGTAATTTTGAAAAATAACAAAGCTGGAAACTGGTCCTACCTGACTTTGAGACTTGTAAAGCTATAAAAATTAAGACAGTGTGGTAATAATCTCAAACTATACAAATAGTGAAATATGACAAAACAGGTAGACTCACATATATATAGATAGCCGGTTTTCAAGAGACATGCAAAGTGAACTGATGGGCCAAAAGATAGTCTTTTCAACAGATGGTGTTAAAATAATGGTTATTCATATGCAAAAAAATGAACATTGATCCATACATCACACCATACACAAAATTTAACTCAAAATGGATTGGAGACTTAAATGCAAAACCCAGAAGTACAAAAAGCTTAGAAGGAAAAATAGAAAAAAACTCTGTGGTCTTGAGTTAAGCGACAATCTCTTAGATACAATACCAAAAACACAATCCGTGGGGGGGGAAAAAAACAAAAACAGATAAATGGACTTCATCGATACTAAGAACCTCTTCTCTTCAAGCCGGGTGTGATGGTTCATGCCTGTAATCCCAGAATTTGGGGAGGCTGAGGTGATCATTCAAGGCCAGGAGTTCCAGACCAGCTTCAGTAATATAGTGAGACTAAAAAAATTTTTTTAATTAGCCAGGTGTGTGGTGATATGTGCCTGCATTGCCAGTTACTCAGGAGGCTGAGGTGGGAGGATCACTTGAGCCCAGAAGTTTGAGGCTGCAGTGAGCTATGATTGCACCACTGTATTCCAGCCTGGGTGACAGGACAAGATCTTGTCTCAAAAAAAAAAAAGAAAAAATTTCTCTTCTGCTCTTCAAAATCACTGTTCCAAAATACAAGCCACAGGCTAGGGGAAAATATTTGCAAAGCACATATGTGATAAAGCATTTGTGTTCACAATACACACAGAATTCTCAAAACTCAATAATAAGAAAACCAACAACTTCACAATAAAATGAGCAGAAGATATGAACAATAAAGAAGATACATGGATGGCAAATATGCATGTGAAAATAAGCTCAGCATTGTTTGTCATTACAAAATGGAAACTGAAACCTCAATGGATACCACTGAATAGAACGCCTGAAATTTAAAAGACTGATCATACCAAGTATTGGTAAGCATGTGGAACAACTGGAACTCTCACTCACTGCTGGTGAAAAGCTAATATGATACAAACATTTTGGAGGATGAAATGGCTGGGCTGTGTCCCCACCCAAATCTTATCTTGTAGTTAATTCCCACGTGTTGTGGGAGGGACCTGCTGAGAGACGATTGAATCATCGGGCAGGACTTTCCCATGCTGTTCTCGTGATAGTGAACGGGTCTCACAAGATCTGATGATTTTTAAAAACAGGAGTTTCTGCACAAGCTCTCTCTTTGCCTGCTGCCTTCCAAGATGGCACTTGATCCTCCTCGCCTTCCACCATGATTGTGAGGCCTCCCCAGCCATGTGGAACTGTAAGTCCAATAAACCTCTTTCTTTTGTAAATTTCCCACTCCCGGGTATGTCTTTATCAGCAGCGTGAAAACAGACTAATATAGAAGATAATTTGGTAGTTTCTTAGAAAACAACAATATAGCCAGGAATGGTGGCTCATGCCTGTAATCCCAGCACTTTGGGAGGCTGAGGCGGGCAGATCACCTGAGGACAGGGGTTTGAGACCAGCCTGGACAGCATGGTGAAACCCTGTCTCTACTAAAAATATAAAAATAAACTGGGCATAATGACGGGCACCTGTAATCCTAGCTACTCAGGGAGCTGAGGCAGGAGAATTGCTTGAACTCAGGAGGTGGAGGTTGCAGTGAGCCGAGATTGTGCCACTGTACTCCAGTCTGAGCAACAGAGTGAGACTGTCTCAAAAAAAAAAAAAAAAATTAAATTTAAAAATACACCTCTATATGACCTAGCCATTCCACTCCTAGA
>NW_012100543.1:5339217-5344672 GCF_000951045.1 Mandrillus leucophaeus | reverse complement strand
CTGGCCAACATGGTGAAACCTCATCTCTACTAAAAATACAAAAATTAACCTGGCATGGTGGCGGGTGCCTGTAATCCCAGCTACTGGAAAGGCTGAGGCAGGATAATTGCTTGAACCCAGGAGGCGGAGGTTGAAGTGAGCCGAGATGGCACCACTGCACTACAGCCTGGACAACAGAGTGAGACTCGATCTCAAAAAAAAAAAAAAAAAAAGAGACACAAGGAAGCTTTGGGGGTGAAGGACATGCTCATTATCCTGATGATGGTGATGGTTACTCAAATGTACGCATGTGTCAAAATTCATCAGATTGTACATTTCAACATGTGGGGTTTGCCGTCTGTTAATTACACCTCAATAAGCTGTTAAAGATAAAAAGAGTAAAAAAAGCCTTTACAAAACCGTAATGTATAGAAGTGGGATCCAGGATAAGAGATAGGAGATGAGAATGCTTCCAGAGTTGGTGGGGAGAAGACCTAGAGTCCAGCTAGGCGTGAGAGAGCAGTTGTTCCAGTTTGGAGAAGGAGGATGGGGGGCTCCAGGGAGGACATTTCCAAGGAACAAATGGAAGACATAGCTGGCTTGTGTTTGAAGGCACTCATTACAATACTGAGGAGGCTGGGCGGGGTGGCTCACCTGTAATCCCAGCACTTTGGGAGGCTGAGGCGGGCCGATCACTTGAGGTCAGGAATTCGAGACCAGTCTTGCCAACAGGAATTCCATCTCTACTAAAAATGCAAAAATTAACCAGGTGCTGCATGCCTGTAATCCCAGCCACTCGGGAGGCTGAGACAGGAGAATTGCTCAAACCTGGGAGGCAGAGGTTGCAGTGAGCCAAGATTGGGCCACTGTACTCCAGCCTGAATGAGCCAGACTCTGTCTCAAAATAAATAAATAAATAAATAAAAATAATGAGGAAATACAGTTCTGGAGAGGTAGGGGGTAAATTAGAGATAGATACATAGAAAGCTAAGTAAACAGTATGAGGCAACTATTAATTGCAAAGAAAGCAAAAACAGTTTTACAAGACAAGAAATGTAATAGTAGGACAAAAAATGGCTTGATTCCAAATATATTAACATAGACATAAAAATGTGAGTAATGATTGTTTAGCCAAATTGATGGAATATATCTGGGGAGATGGAGTGGGAATTGGTGTAAGGCTGAGCGATTAGGGCAAGAGGAAGAGATGTAAAATCTCATCCACCACGCCTAGAAGTCAAAACACAAAAACCTGAAACTAGTAGATGAAGAAATGGTAATGTAAGCGTAGTATTCAGACTGAGGGAGGTAAGCAGCAGAGACACAGCTGAAGGGAATAATCACCACTGCCTCTAGGGAGTGGGAACCGGGAGGGAAGTCTGGGACCTTAGATTGCTGGTTGTTGTCAAAAGCCAACACTCCCTGGCTTTTAAACTATCTGTAAATATCCCTTAGACATGATAACATTAAATTTACGAAACTGTATGGCAAAAGTCCTGCGAGAACATGACTACAGATTAAAAGAGTGATTTCAACTCTTTATTTTCCGCCGGTTTAATTTGTACTGGTCCTGGGTTTTTCCAAGACCATTTAATACTTTCATGAAGAATAAAATAAATGAGTGAATAAATGCAGGTGAACAAAACCCACCTCATTGCTAATTCTCAAGAAAGTGGAGGACAAGACTTTGAAAAGAAGGTAGGAACCAAGATGGAAAATCCCAGAGGTGGGAGCCGCTGGCCAGGTTCCTGGCACACAGCGCTGGAAGCAGCCTTCCCCTGGGAAACTGCCGTGGAGGCTCCTTCCAGGACAGCAGCTGGGCTTCCAGAGAGCCGGTGCCCGCTGACTACTGTAAGGTTAGGCCCCTACAGCCCCTCCTACACACACGATAACAATAACAAATATAAACACACAAAACAGCGAAGCTGGGGGTAAGATTCCTGCTCTGGCCCACAGGCTGGCTGCCTTTCATGCTTAGGACATAATCTCTCAAAAACGTCTCCTGTTTGGTAACTTCAGTTTCCTGAACATCTCCCCTTTAGATGAGAAGTGAGAGGTGAAAGAAGGGCAAAGTGAGTAAGAAGAAAAATAAGAAAGACTTGAGTGCTATTCTACAGAGAACATTCTAGATGTGTCCAGGGGAAGAAGCAAAACGTGGGCTCTCTGACCAAATTCTCTCATTGAATTTCAAAAAGAATTTGTATCCCCTTTTGACATAGAAGGCATCAAAAGCTGAGAGAAGTCAAAGAATCTTTCTAGGTTCACCAAAGACAGAAATTTTTTTTTTTTTTTTTTTGAGATGGAGCCTGGTCCGTCACCCAGGCTGGTGTACAGTGGCGCAATCTCAGCTCACTGCAACCTCCACTTCCGGGGTTTAAACGATACTCCTGTTTCAGCCTCTTGAGTAGCTGGGATTACAGGTGTGTGCCGCCATGCCCGGCCCAAAGTGAGAATTTGAACCCAGTACTCCTCCCTTTTTCCTTTCTTCTTTCCATCCTTCCTTTTCCTTCTTTCTTTCTTTCTTTCTTTATTTTATTTTATTTTTGCCTTCAAAAATATTCATATAGCTCCCAAGCACAACACTAAACACTGGTCTGGGGCTTCATGAAACTTACCTCTAGCCGAAGGGATGGAAAGTAAAATAAACAAATAAATGAGCAAATAGTTGCAAATGCTTGTCAGGGCTGTGAAGCAAATAAAACAGGGTCACGTGAAATACAGAAACTGAGCAGGCATGACATGGGATACTTCAGGGTAAGTGGTCAAGGAATGTTTTCCAGGAAGCAGTATTTGAGCTGAACCCTGGGTGACCAGCTGTGGAAAGACCAGAAACAGTGTTTCAGGTGCAGAGAATGGTAACTGCAAAGACTAAGGTGAAACTAAAAAAGTCATCCAAACCCATGCTGAACCCTGGGGGCGGGGAACTGATGGCTCCTCGTTGGTAGGGCCGTCTGCCCTGTCCAACGTGGGGTTCTGTGGGAAGCTGATTCTGAAATTGAGATTAGGGTACAGGAAGATTCTTGTGGGGGTGCTCTAGTGAGGAGTGAAGGCAGCGGGGCTGGGCAGAGGGAGGGAGGCACTGAACTGAGCTGCAGTCTCACGGCACTGGCACAAGGACCCTGATCTTGGCATCACAGGCTCCATAGGGTTGAGAAATTGACCATCTCTGGGGCGCCACAACTCTTATAAATTCAACCCTGGGCCTGATACTCAGCCTTTTCCGCCCTCAAGTTGTGAGAGATGATGGTCTCTTTACATGCTACCAACGAGGTCCTCTGTCTATCACACTTGACCTTTGTGATTAATCACTCTCAGCCTTCCACTGTGTTTCTCAAACGCATTGATGATTCTCAGCAACAGCAATCCCACTCCACTGTTCGCCTGTCCTCAACAGCCTTTCAAACTCCTGAGGTCTTGCACCTCCTGTCCATTCCTTTCCATAACTGTTCCACCCAAGTGAATCATGGAAGTTTTATCAATTGCACAGCATGCCTGGGGAAAACAGTGCTCCACTGCCACAAGGGATGGTGACCTCGTGGTCAACTGGCTGATGAGTGATCAAACTTCAAAATGCCGTACACAGTCTGCTTCCTCAAACCCTTCCTGGCACCAGCATCTCTGAGCTGGAGACGGATGTGCGGTAAGTTTATAGGGAACATGCTCTGAATTATCCCCTGCAGAGAAGCGAAGAAAGTAAACATATGCCAGGTGCGGTGGCTAACGCCTGTAATCCCAGCACTTTGGGAGGCTGAGATGAGTGGATCACTTAAGGTCAGTAGTTCGAGACCAGCCTGGCCAGCATGGAGAAACCCCATGTCTACTAAAAATACGAAAATTAGCCAGGCATGGTGGCGTGCATCTGTAATCCCAGCTACTTGGGAGGCTGAGGCAGGAGAATCGCTTGAATCTGGGAGGTAGAGGTTGCAGTGAGCCGAGATGGCACCGCTGCACTCTAGCCTGGGTGACAGAGCAAGGCTCTGTCTCAAAAAAGGAAAAGAAAGAAAGTAAGTGTGGCCAGAAGAAGTTCAATTCTGAAGGCCTCACAACAACAACCTCTGCTAGTCTCATAGGGCTCAGAGCTCCGGAGCTGGGGTAGCACTTTGAAGTTGTCCCAAACTGAAGCACCGAAGGGCTAGGCTTTTGTCCCCCACATCAGTCAATTGTGAGACTGGGCTACCCCACTAGACGGGCCGCATGGCAGCTGCTTTCAGCTAAACATAGTGTGCAGGGAGGGACCCAGCTGAACCTCCGCCAATCTTCTGCACTTCAGCAGGCAAAGTTGCGGTGGCTAGAGGAGTCCCGCCTTGGCTCTGCAGGGGGGCGTAGGGAGTGCACCGGGACAGCCACCACAGCCCCACTTCCATGCTTCTACTGCAAAGAGCGATTAGCTTCTTTTCTTGGGACACCCATATAATCAACATCTGGAGACCACGAGCCTGAGACCCATTACAAGTAGCAAAAGAATTTGGACAGGATGCATTTAATCTTGAGTTAATGGTACAATGCTCAGCCAAGATAAACTTCTCAGCCTCAACATATTTTATTTTGAAAAAATGTTATTGTCAGGTACAAGGGAAATTCCTCCTTACTTAGTGGGCTCTGCCAGATGACATAAGCACTGGAGGGACCATTCGTCTGGTGTGTTATCTTTTTCATCTGAGTAGGTCTTTCCTCCACCAACTCATCTCCCAAAAAGCTGGCCACAGTTCCTAAGTAATTCTAGCCCCTGACAGCTGCAGTAAAGAAAATAATTGTGACTTGAAAACAGACATTTTTAGGCCGGCGCAGTGGCTCACACCTATAATCCCAGTACTTTGGGAAGCTGAGGCGGGCGGATCACCTGAGGTCAGGAGTTTGAGACCAGCCTGACCAACATGGAGAAACCCCTTCTCTACTAAAAATACAAAATTAACCAGATGTGGTGGCGCATGCCTGTAATCCCAGCTACTTGCGGGGCTGAGGAAGGAGAATCGCTTGAACCTGGGAGGCAGAGGTTGCAGTAAGCTGAGATCGTACCACTGCATTCCAGCCTAGGTGCCAGAGTGAGAGACTCAGTCTCAAAAAAAAAAAAAAAAGAAAGAAAACAGGCATTTTGGGGGGCCAGGCACAATGGCTCACGCCTGTAATCCCAACACTTTGGAAGGCTGGCGAAGGATTACTTGAGGTCAGGAGTTCGACACTAGCCTGGCCAACATTACAAAACCCCATCTCTACTAAAAATACAAAAATTAGCGAGGCATGGTAACATGTGCCTGTAGGGCAGCCGAAGTTGCCATGAGATTGTGCCGTGCACTCCAGCCTGGTCCACAGAGTGAGACCGTATCTCAAAAAAAAAAAGAAGAAAGGAAGGGAGGAAGGGAGGGAAGGGAGGAAGGGAGGGAAGGAAGGAAGGGAAAGGAAAGGAAAGGAAAGGAAAGGAAAGGAAAGGAAAGGAAAGGAAAGGAAAGGAAAGGAAAGGAAAGGAAAGGAAAGGAAA
>NW_012100543.1:5333917-5339127 GCF_000951045.1 Mandrillus leucophaeus | reverse complement strand
GAAAGAAAGAAAGAAAGAAAGAAAGAAAGAAAGAAAGAAAGAGAGAAAGAAAGAAAAGAAAGAAAGAGAAAGAGAGAGGAAAAGAAAAGAAAGAAGGAAGGAAGGAAGGAGGAAGGAAGGAAGGAAGAAAGGAGAAAGAAAAGAAAACAGACATTTTTGGATGTCTTGTTTCCAAACACCGAATATGTTGAATTTCCCCTTTCTTCTCCCATATCTTCTCTGCTCTGGGTGGAATTCAAATGGGGAATTAAAGGGAGTACTTTGACCCTAATTTCCAATCCTTACATTTTTATTGAGCACCTACTATGTGGCCAATGTGTTGGTAGTTATTAATTATAATAACAACCACCATTCACTGCCTGTTATGGGCCAAGTACTGTGCAGATATTACTTTGCATACTTATAAGGATGATAAAGATGAGATGGATGTTAAAATTATTCCATTTGTTTCAGAGGGAAAATAGGCTCAACTAGATTAACCAATCTGATCAAGTCAGTGATGAACCCAACTCATGATAAAGGAGTTCAGTTTTAAAAACTCAAGGGCCTCCCATCTATCATAGAGTCTAGGGAATACAAAGAACTCAATAAGTGCATTTGAAGCATTTTTAAGTATGATTGAGCCATTTAGGCTGCCGGGTGGGCATGGGGGCAGTGGTGCTGCCTGCAGCCACAGGGTATGCCGTCTTAAGTATGACACCCCGACCTGCTTCTCAGAAAGGTCCGGCACTCTCAGTGAACCTGAGCACGCCACTGTCAGTCCCAAGTTTGGAATTTCTACTGGCAGGACAGGCAGTTCATGCCCAGAAAAGGGGCGGCCTCTTGGTCTGAAGCTCTTAGTTCTCTGCCCCAAGGAAGCTGTGGGTGGCCGGTGTGCTTCCCATTGGCACAGAAACAGGAGGACTTGGCAGTCCCTTCTATGGGAGCTTTCCTTCAGGGCTAGGATAGGCCAAGGATTGGATGGGATTGGCCAGAGAGAGCATCCTAGAGCTCACCTTTATCACAGAACCTCAAAGCACACAAAGTACTAGAAATAAATACCAGGGCAGAGACTCCCAGGGTAAGGCCTTCTCTAAATCCACTGTTCTTCCTGCTCCCTACTTCCCACGGTGTCTGCGCTAGAAGTCTGGGAGGAGCATTGTACTCTAGTGGAGGGAAACCAGGCTTTGGAGTCAGAAAGGCTGAGCGTGAATCCTGGGTCTCTAGCTGGATGACCTTGGGTAAGTTACTGAGCTTCTCATAGCCTCAGTTTTCTCTTTTGTAAAATGGAGCTAGTAATCAGAACACCAGAGAGATTGTTCTGAGGAGTAAAGGATATTGCAACTGTAAAATGCTGGCCCTTTACTATTTGAAAATAAATCTTACATCTGCTTTCCTCTTCTCAAAGATGTGTGATTATTCCTGCACAGACGTGTGACTATTCCTATACATTTATTTTTACCTGTCCTTGGTCTAAAAATAATTTGAGGCAGCTGATTTAATGACAAGACCAAAATAGAAGGCTCTCTCTCCCCTTTAATCCCTGCTCTCAAACACTTAGTGCAGGTGGCTATGTCACATCGAAGGAGTGGGAAGTGACAGAAGTGTGAGACATGCATTCAGCAGGTAGTATACCAGGCATGGGAGACTCAGAACGGACAAATGCCTGCCTTCAGGGAACTCACTATCAAAGGTGGCACGCAGGCTGAGAGCCATTCCACTCGGGCTTTCAATCCTTTGAGTTCTGATAATTCTACCTACGTCATATTTCTTTTTATTTATTTATTTATTTATTTATTTATTTATTTATTTATTTTTGAGACAGTCTCACTCTGTTGCCCAGGCTATAGTGCAGTAGCGTGATCTCAGCTCACTGTAACCTCCGCCTCCCAGGTTCAAGCAATTCTCCTGTCTCAGCCTCCCGAGTAGCTGGGATTACAGGTGCTCACCACCACACCCAGCTAATTTTTTGTATTTTTAGTAGAGATGGGGTTTCACCATGTTGCCCAGGCTGGTCTTGAACTCCAGAGCTCAGGCAATCTGCCCGCCTCAGCCTCTCAAAGTGCTAGGATTATAGGCGTGAGCCACCAGGTTCAGCCCCTACTGAGTATTTCTAGGACCCATCTACTTCTCCTTAGCCCCTCGGCCATGACTCTAGCCCGGGTCCTTTTTTTCTCTCATCCGGATGTCTGCGTCTTAATTGGTTGTCTGCACCCTTGTTTTCTTCCAACCTTTTCTCTACACTGTAGGCAGTGTACGTGGCTCAGTTTCTCAGCCTGAATGTTCAGTGGCTTCCCAGGGTCGTGGGGAAAAGCTTAGCGTGGCTCCAAAGACCCTTGCTTCTCTCTCTTGGGTCCATTCCCACTTTCCAGCTCCTCTTCCCTCCATATTGAACTTCTCTCCTGAGTGTGCCACTCTTTCCATTTTCAATGCGCTTCCCTTAGCCAGGGACTTTGTTCACCTAACTCACAGCTTGGGGGTCACTTCATTCATTTCATTCATTCATTCATTTATTCATTCATTCACTCAGGATTTACTGAGTGCCCACTATATTCTGAAAGATGTGCTATATTCTAGTAGGGAGACAGCCAAGAAACAAGTGCACATGTCAACAAATGACATACCTAATTTCCGTTAATGACAAGCGTTCCGAAGCACAGTGGGGCAGGGAAGGAGCTAGAGAGCGGCAGGGTGCTGTTTTGGGTATGGTACACAGGGAACACGGAAGTAAGGGAGCTAGCTGGTCATGCAAAGAAGAATGGGAGGGATGCAGATGTTCAAGGTTGGGGGAAATACGTGCAAAAGCTCTGTGGGAATAAAGCTGGAGTGTGGAGAAAAGAGCAAGACATTCAGAGTGGCTGGGGCAGACAGGAAGGGGCCAGTGGTGAGCAGTGAGGTCTGGAACGAGGCCTGGGGCACCTGTGGACTTTGCCTGACAGCTCCCCACCATTCTCTCTAGTTCTGACCTCAAGGGCAGCCTGTATTTTTCCAATTTTTCTGCTTCGGACTCTGTATTGTAGGTGAATGCTGAAGTATCCATGTTCCCCAACAACTCTATAGTCTTTTTATTCTTATTCATAATGTAATTTCTGCAGTAAGGTAGGTTCTCAATAAATATCTGTGGGTGATTGAATGACTAGCAGGAACAAGAATAGAGGTGAAAGAATAAGATGTCATTAGCCCCCTGCAAAGTAGCCCATGGCAGGTGGCAGGTAAGGGTGGACTGCCTGGGGGTGAAGCCAGAGGACTGCGTGGCGGGCAGGGTTGGGGACGAAGGGAAGCAGAGATCCCCCAGGACAGATCAGCTGAAGGAAGTGGTCTCCTATCTTAGTGCATCTTGGCAGGCTGAGAGGAGGAGGCTGGGGTGAGGAATTTCTGGCAAAGGGGATTCCTACAGGTGGGAAGGTTGGGGCTTATTTGGAAAACAATGAGTAGCCCACAAAGTTATTTCTTGTAACAACATGGAAAGAGCACAGAGCAGGGAAAGAGTCCAGGTATCCTCCACGCCTCTGGGTCTGGAATCCGGCAGTGTGAGGGAGGGGTGGACTTGGGTGTTTGTGAGTTTCTGTGCACTCTGGTGTTCCAGGAGCCAAAGAGCCCTGAGCCCATGACCGACTGGACAGAGAAGGGAGGTTTCAGGATGCTGGTGCTGCAGTTTGTTCAGATGGACCTGTGCTTGGCTCCCTGGATGCAGCCCACTAGTGCACAGCCTGATGGACGTACAGTGGGTCTGCAAGGCTGCCTGAGGCAAATCCATCACTGCTACCTGGCTCCCGGATGGAAGCCTAGTGAGTCCAGAGATCATCCATCTCATGCATCTTCCCACCCAAGGCAGAATTCCTTCCGTGTTAGTTTCCTAGGGCTGGCATAAACAACCCCCACAAACTGGAAGGCTTAAACAAGAGAAATGTATTCTCACAGTTCTGGAGGCTAGAAGTCTGAAATCAAGGTGTTGGCAGACTCCCTCTGAAAGCTCTGGGACAATCCTTCCTTGTCTCTTCCTAGACCCTGGTGGTATTCTGGCAATCTTGGGAGTCCCTGGCTTGGAGCTGCATCATGCCAGCCTCTGCCTGTCTAGACGTGGACTTCTCCCTGTAGGCCTCTGTCTGCACATGACTGCCTTTTTGTAAGGACACCTGTCATATTGGATTAGGAGCCTATTCTACTCCAGTATGACCTCGTCTCAACTAACACCTGCAACAGTCGCACTCTGAGGCACTGGGGGTCAGGACTTGGACATATCCTTTTCGTGGGAGGGGGGTGCAATTCAGCCCATACACCATCCGTGCCATCCCCAGCAAGGGGTCTTTCAGCCTCTGGCGGGCACCCCCACTGAGGGGACAGGCCTGCAATGCAATCAGCTCCTTGCCAGATTTTACCCTCTTCCCCCTACCTCCTTCTCTTTCTTCCTCTCTCCCACAGATATTTATCAAGAGATTAATGTATTCCAGGAATGATGCCAAGTCCTGGGTGCCCAACAGTAAACAAAACAGAGACTAGGGGAAAGGCTTTCGTTACATCATCCTCTCCCACAGGTCCTCTGAGGCCACGCAGAGCATGTGGCTGCACCCTGAATGACTGAAGACAGTGATGGGCTCCCCAAGGCTCCTGTGGGTAGAACCCCTGTGGCTTCTTTACATATTTCTCACATGAAAGGTGATTATATATGTGATGGACTAAACCAGGACACTTTTGAGAGTGAACGTGGGTACTACTGATGATTACACCAAGACACAGCAATGTCCGGACCAACTCAACACTCGGTCCGCTCATGGGGCACGGGTTTCCCGGTCCTTCCCTACCCTGACTGCTCTTCTCCTGATGTTTGGTGGTCTGCCTCCTTTTAAACCATTGCTCCCAGAACTGATTCCCATATGTGTCTGCCATAGTGGGAAATATCAAATAGGCAAGGAGATCATTTCAATACTATCTGCTTAATACCTGAATAGAGGCAAGAGAGGATGCAGAGGAAGAAACAATTGACTCTTTCTGAGACAGCAGAAGATGGCTTCGCAGAGGAGCTGCTACCTGAGATGGGTAGCATGAGTAGGATTTTCCCTAGACAGGGAAGGCACTTGTTTCCCCTCAGGGTAGAGGGGAGAGCAGGGTTCCCTGCATGTCTGCTGCTGGATGCAACTCATGCTGTTTTCCTGCTTTGAGCTAACTCTAGGGTGTTCTGAGAAGGATGGACCTGTCCTGCATGCTTGTTGTTCTGTCCTGTTTCTGATCTT
>NW_012100543.1:5331622-5333867 GCF_000951045.1 Mandrillus leucophaeus | reverse complement strand
CCCCTGTGGCTTCTTTACACATTTCTCACATGAAAGGTGATTATATATGTGATGGACTAAACCAGGACACTTTTGAGAGTGAACGTGGGTACTACTGATGATTACACCAAGACACAGCAATGTCTGGGACCAACTCAACACTCGGTCCGCTCATGGGGCACGGGTTTCCCGGTCCTTCCCTACCCTGACTGCTCTTCTCCTGATGTTTGGTGGTCTGCCTCCTTTTAAACCATTGCTCCCAGAACTGATTCCCATATGTGTCTGCCATAGTGGGAAATATCAAATAGGCAAGAAGATCATTTCAATACTATCTGCTTAATACCTGAATAGAGGCAAGAGAGGATGCAGAGGAAGAAACAATTGACTCTTTCTGAGACAGCAGAAGATGGCTTCGCAGAGGAGCTGCTACCTGAGATGGGTAGCATGAGTAGGATTTTCCCTAGGCAGGGAAGGCACTTGTTTCCCCTCAGGGTAGAGGGGAGAGCAGGGTTCCCTGCATGTCTGCTGCTGGATGCAACTCATGCTGTTTTCCTGCTTTGAGCTAACTCTAGGGTGTTCTGAGAAGGATGGACCTGTCCTGCATGCTTGTTGTTCTGTCCTGTTTCTGATCTTCAGATTTATCATAAGGAAGAACAGCCGATGTATAGGCAGAATTTGACAAATGAGGCAACACGCAACTTGATCTGGGATCCATCGTCCTCTAGACCCCAGTAGGAATGAGTCATTTACAAGTGTTTGTTGAGAACAGGCCTCATTGATGGGTCTGTGCAGGTCTCTGGGAAGGCAAAGGTCACATGTGGTCACTGATCTCAAAGAAATTGACCCAGGCAGCAAGACACATGCATGCAATTAAATCATACCCAAATATCTAAGGGTCATCACACACCTTTATAAGTTTTGTGCACATTTTGGGAATACGGAGAAAGTCACTGTAATTCCAGCTGGAGGAATACAGTTGGCTTTCACTGAAGAACTTTGAGGGCTTCAAGGGCCAGGTCACACTTCACAGCTGGAGAAGGAGAGGCTCAGAGGTGTGAACACACAGGAAATGCTTGGGGCAGGACCAGCCTTTGGGGCCAATGGTGTGGGTGGGGCGGAGGGGAGAAGAGGAGACAGATAAGGGAGGCTGCTGTGGGATGCAGAACAGGGAGCTGCTGGGGTAGCAAGCCAGCATCGTGTCTGGTCAAGTGTCCTCACCCCTGCTTTCCCTCCTGCTAAGGTCTTAGCACTAGTGTGGTGGCCACCCCAGCAGCCTTGGACCCCTGAAGCCTCAAGCACCAAAGCACACACAGCTGCCACTGGCTGAGTTCTGTGGTTGCCTGCACCCCCTCCTCCTGCTTACCCCTGGAGGTAGGCCCTTCCACTGCCAGGGGCAGCCTCCTCTGAGTGAGTGGTGCTGGTCCTCTCCAGGGAGCCAGACACTCTCACAGCCCGGGATCATACCACCAAGAGTGAATCCTCACTAGCCCTCTAAAATTGGAAAAGGGGACCCATCTCAGACAGTGCTGGGAGCAGCTGTGTGGACATCGACAGGGCTGAGAAGAGAATGTCGAACTCCAAAGCGTCCCCAGTGCTGTGCCTTCCCATCCTGGGTGAGGGGAGTTCTGCAGGGGCACTGGGGAGCTTGTGTCCTGGGGTTCATAAATCATGTCTTTGGGGAGGCCTCCCTCACCCAGCATGGCTGGAGCAGGCCTCTCTCTCTCTCTCTCTCTCTCTCTCTCTCTCTCTCTCTGGCGCTCCTGGGCTCCTATGCGGCATTGACCGCCGGGTACCACAGTTGAGCCCGTCTGCATCTTCGTGCCTTCTGGGCTGGGAGCACCCAGAGGGCAGCGAGTGGGGCCTCCTTGTTTCTGAATCCTCAGAACTGGCACACACGGTAGGCAATCAACAAATGTGGATGGAAGAAGAAAAGTGAGCAAAAGAGGAAGGAAGTGGATGGAGGAGGGCATTGAGAAGGAGGAGTTCGGTGCTTGGAGCTGAGAGCAGGATGCACTGGGATTTCACTGGGTCTGATGCACTTTTGTCCATGTGAACCCCATCCTTTAAAAAAAGATTAGTAGTGGCTGGTCACAGTGGTTCATGCCTGTAATCCCGGCACTTTGGGAGGCCTAGGCAGGCGAATCACTTGAGGCCAGGAGTTTGAGACCAGCCTGGCCAACATGGTGAAACCCTGTCTCTACTGAAAGATACAAAAATTAGCCAGGTGTAGTGGCGCACGCCTGTAATCCCAGCTACTCAGGAGGTT
>NW_012100543.1:5328357-5330887 GCF_000951045.1 Mandrillus leucophaeus | reverse complement strand
GAGATGGAATCTCACTCTGTTGCCCAGGCTGGAGTACAGTGGCGCGATCTGGGTTCACTGCAATCTCTGCCTCCTGGGTTCAAGCAATTGTCCTGCCTCAGCCTCCCGAGTAGCTGAGATTATAGGCATGTGCCACCACACCTGGCTAATTTTTGTAGTTTTAGTAGAGACAGAGTTTCACTATGTTGGACAGGCTGGTCTCAAACTCCTGACTTCAGGTGATCCACCTCAGCCTCCCAAAGTGCTGGGATTACAGGCATAAGCCACCATGCCTGGCTCTGATACCTTCTATAAGGCTTGGATGGAAGTAGAAATAACAAAATATGGCCACTGCAAAAATGCAAGATGAAGAAAAAGAAGGCAGTCAGCCCAAAGGCCAGGTGTCTGGTCTGGGTACCAGTGAAAGAGACAATTCATTGGCAGGAGTAGTCTTCAGAGGAGAGAGAAGGAGTTCTGTTTGGGACACGTTGGATGTAGCGTATCTCTGGGATGTCCAGAAAGCAATGTCTGTTTTGTATAGAAGGGTATAGACTTTCTAGGAAATAAGATGGGGATGTTATCAGAGATGTGGGAGGTATCAGTCAGCACATAGTAGGCTCTCAACTAGTCTGTCTTGATTTGGTGTTGCTGACACCCCAGGGCTGAATGAGAAACCTCTAACGTGAACACATCAGCCCAGCTTGGGAGGTGACTGGGAGGACCTCACGCAGACTGACTTTAAGGAAAAGCACAGCACATCCTTTGTCTGATTATGATCGACACAGACACCTGGAGGGTATATCTCAGCTCAAAGTTCCCTAGGTGCGCTGGGCTGTCAGAAGTCAGCGGGAGGGGCTGCCAAGAGTTTGTCTTGAATCTTGAAATCTGGGAGGCAGACGAAGAAGAAACTGCATTTTCCAAACCCTGAAGCAATACCTATTCTTCCTTCACATCTCCTTCTCTAAGTGTATTTTTTTAACCTTGTTAGTACATATTATATAATCACATTGTTCAAATATTTGAGATGGTGATTACACCACCATTCGATTTTAATTGGTACTTATGTTAATATGTCAGATGTTCTCAGGCAAAATTAATTAGGACTAAACAATTGATTGATGGTCTTTAAAATCCAAACTTTCAAAGAGGCAGCAGTTTCATAACCCATACCACAACTGTGGGGTTAATTTGGATCATAGCATTTATCAGCTCAGGGATGATCTTCCTTAAGACCAAATACTAGTCTATCAATAAGAAATAAAGGCCAGGCATGGTGGCTCATGCCTGTAATCCCAGCACTTTGGGAGGCCGAGGCAAGTGGATCACCTGAGGTCAGGAGTTCAATACCAGCCTGGCCAACATGGTGAAATCCCATCTCTACTAAAAATACAAAAATCAGCCGGATGTGGTGGCATGTGCCTGTAATCCCAGCTACATGGGAGGTTGAGGCAGGAGGATCACCTGAACCTGGGAGGCGGAAGCTGCAGTAAGCCAAAATTGTGCCACCGCACTCCAGCTTGGTCAATGGTACAAGACACCGTCTCAATGAAAATAAAGAAAAATGCAAAACATACAGTTGATCCAGGTGTGTTGGCTCACACCTGTAATCCCAGCACTTTGGGAGGTTGAGGCATGCAGGTCACTTGAGTTCGGGAGTTCAAGACCAGCCTGGCCAACATGGTGAAACCCTGTCTCTACCAAAAATGCAAAAATTAAGTGGGCATGGTGGCGTGCCCCTGTAGTTCAGCTACTTGGGAGGTTGAAGCAGGAGAATCACTTGAACCCAGGACGTGGAGGCTACAGTGAGCTGAGATTGTGCCACTGCACTCCAGCCTGGGTAACAGAGCAAGACTCCATCTCAACCAAACAAAATAAAACAAAACAAAAATACAGTTAAGAAACAGGATTTAAAATAACTTAGTCCAACTTCCTAAGACAGAAATCCCTTCTATAGCAAGTCAGATGCTTCACTAGCCTCTTTTTCAATCCTGTAAGTGTCAGAGATCTCAGTACCTGCCAAGACAGCCCCCTCCATTATTGGCCTGTTCTAATTGCTACCAAATTCTTTCCTATGTCATACTGGAATAGAGTTCCCTGTCCTTTCCTCTTGTCAGCTGTAAATTTCACTTTCTGGAGCAACAGCGAAATTCCGTTTCCCATTGGAAGATTCCTCCAAGAATTGACTCCTTGAAGAGAGAAAAACAAAAGGCTCATGAGATATCATACCCTCCTCCCCAGTGATTATATTAGGGTGAAGCTCTTGGGAGATATGTAGAGGACTTCATTTCACATGGTGGTATTATAAGTCTACAAACTTAGAGTATTTTAGAAACCTCTGTTCTAAGGACGGGTGCAGTGGCTCACACCTGTAATCCCAGCACTTTGGGAGGCTGAGGCGGGTAGATCATGAGGTCGGGAGTTCAAGACCAGCCTGACCAAGATGGTGAAACCCCGTCTCTACTAAAAATTTTTTTAAAAATTAGCTCAATGTGGTGGTGGGCACCTGTAATCCCAGCTACATGGGAGGCTGAAGCAGGAGAATCACTTGAAC
>NW_012100543.1:5323929-5326577 GCF_000951045.1 Mandrillus leucophaeus | reverse complement strand
TGGATGACAACGGAAAAATTCAGGTTAACATCTGATTATTTCATCTCGAAAATATGGCAGAGGTCAGACAGCAGGTGGGGAGATAATCCAGATAAGCCAATTAGAGGATTCTGAATGAGCAGGAATCATTTTTGTAGTATTGACCACCACCTCTCAGTGACGTGGTGCTCTGTCACTTATCTTGCTTTTGGCAATGGCTGCAGTCCTGCAACGAGAAAGGGGCCCACTATTCCCATTTTAAAGAGGAGGAAACTGAGATTCACAGAAGCTGCCATGCCGCTGCAAGGACAGGAGTTGGGAGTCAGGTAGAGGAAGGTGGACTTTGATTCTTTAAGGCCCTAGGCCAGTGGGTAAACCATAAAAAGGAGCTAAGTGAGCCCTTGGCATCTGACCTCCTGCCTCCAGTAGAGCTGAGATTCCTTTCGCAGTTTCAGAGGAATGCTGCTCTGTGACATCTGGCTTAAGGGCTAAATAGTCCACAGTGTTTTGTGACCACCTGTGATGTAGCCGGCACTGTGTTAGAAATCGGCGAATGCGGGAAAGTGGGACCCGCATTGGGCTGGCAACCATGACTTCTGTCCCAACTCCCAACTGGGGTATGTCACTGCCCTGAAGCGTGGTATGGGCTACCGGAGCTCTTCCTTGGTTTGGAATTGAGGCCGTTGGGGGCTCCATGAGTACAGAGGAGGGAGCATGGGAACTCATTTGTGCTAGAGTTCACAGAATGAAAATCTCTTTCATCCATCCTCATGGTTTCAGAGGTGAGCAGACAGTCTGGAATTATCTAAGGCTGATCTCATGTTATAATGAAATAGAATGAAATGAGGAAAAGGGCAAGAAATCTCATCTTTCTTTTTTTTTTTTTTTTTGATGGAGTTTCACTCTTGTTGCCCAGGCTGGAGTGCAATGGTGCAATCTCGGCTCACTGCAACTTGAACTCTGCCTCCTGAGTTCCAGCGATTCTCCTCCCTCAGCCTCCCAAGTAGGTGGGATTACAGGCATGCGCTACCATGCCAGGGTAATTTTGTATTTTTAGTAGGGATGAGGTTTCTCCATGTTGGTCAGGCTGGTCTTGAACTCCTGACCTCAGGTGATCTGCCCGCCTCGGCCTCCCAAAGTGCTGGGATTACAGGTGTGAGCCACTGCGCCCGGCCAAGAAATCTCATCTTTCTATGCAGCTTTGGGAGTGACTGGCACAGGACGATGATGTTTAGAAAGCAAATCAAGCAGCCTAGTCCATCATCCTAGGGGAAGTCAGGGGACCTACTCAGGAAGGACAGACACACCTTGATGCCCTGGACAGCATCCGATGGCGGGAGAGTGTCCTGGGGATCTGGCTATCTCTGACTCAGATTAGCAGCGATGAGAGGAACTGACAGCTCGTGTCAGCCTCTCTCTGGGGCCCTCATGGAGAGGGTACTGTCACCCCTGTCTGGCACTATTGTGGGTCAGGAGTCTTCAGTCAGTCAGAAGGGAGACGCTGACCAACAGGACATCCTCTCCATTCTCCCCAGCCCTGCCAGTAGCATGGATGGTGAGAAATGAGTCTCAGATGGAGGAACCTGAAGCAGATTCTGCAGGAAAAGTGACTCCTGCCAGGGCTCTCACCTTTCTGAGGCCCTAGGAGCCCCACTTAGCTCATCTGTGCCTCTGGAGGAACCCCGGGCCCTGGACCTGCAGAGGCGCCCTTTTGAGGATACTGGAGCTAGAGGCTTCTTCCAGCCCTCTTCTCAGGAGAGCCGCGTGTTCTTGCTCTTGCGAACATTTCACTCCTTCATCGAGAAACTGAACATTCCAATCCCCAAAGGAGAATAGAGACAACTACTGATTTCCACAGGTGGAAGAGACGAAAGCCAGAACATTCTCCTGGTTTCATGAGAAAGTGCTGGGGTTTTATTGTTTGTGTGATTTGATTGATCTGAATGTGTGGCTTTCAGTCTGGCTTTGAAACCCTTCAAGATCCCCAGAGGGACTGGGAGCAGTGGCTCACGTCTGTAATCCCAGCACTTTGGGAGGCCAAGGCGGATGGATCACTTGAGGTTAGGAGTTCGAGATCAGCCTGGCCAACATCGCGAAACCCCATCTCTACTAAAAATACAAAATTAGCCGGGTATGGCGGCAGGTGCTTGTAATCCCACCTACTCGGGAGGCTGAGGCAGGAGAATCACTTGAACCCAGGAGGCGGAGGTTGCAGTGAGCTGAGATGGTGCCATTTGCACTCTAGCCTGGGCAACAGGGCAAGACTCCATCTCAAAAAAAATTTTTTTAAATAAAAAATCAAGCTTAGTGTAAAAGATATTTAGTTAGCATTTTTTAAATAAAAAGTTGTGTAGCTGCAAGCAAGTTTGAAAACTACAAGTCTGCTGCCTCAGTTTTCTACAGATTGCTGGTCCTGATATTCTCTTTATATATATATATAATATGCATATACATATATACATACATATAATACATATGCATATATATAATATATTTATTTATTTATTTATTATAGTAGCTGAGATTACAGGCATCAACCACCAAGCCCCGCTAGTTTTTGTATTTTTAGCAGAAATCGGGTTTCACCACATTTGTTAGGCTGGTCTCGAACTCCTGACCTCAAGTGATCCACCTGCATCAGCCTCCCAAAGTGCTGGGATTACAGGCAT
>NW_012100543.1:5323108-5323679 GCF_000951045.1 Mandrillus leucophaeus | reverse complement strand
GCCCTTGAGGAGATTGTGCTTGGGGGCACAGGTGACACCACGGCAGCCAGTTCAGAGGAAGCATTTCAAAGTGAAGTCTAGGCTTCTATCCTTGAATGACTTCGTTCCGATCAGATGTAGCTACAGACACCATTCTCTTCAAGACTTCTCTTTCTTGTTTTTTATTTAAACCTATATGTATTTTAATATAGAAAACTTTTTTCATGAAACAACTTGCAGGACTAACTTAGGGTTAATTAGAATATCTTCAACAGGCTGGGAGCAGTGGCTCATACCTGTAATCCCAGCACTTTGGAAGGCTGAGACCGGAGGATCATTTGAGGTCAGGAGCTCGAGACTAGCCTGGCCAGGCTAGTGAAATGCCATCTTCACTAAAAATACAAAAAAAAAAAAAAAAAAAAAATTAGCTAGGTATGGTGACACATGCCTGTAATCCCAGCTACTCAGGGGGCTGAGGCACAAGAATTGCTTGAACAGGGGAGATGGAGGTTGCTGTGAGCCAAGATTGTGCCACTGCACTCCAGTTTGGGTGACAGAGAAAGACTCTACCTCAGAAAAAAAAAAAAAAAAA
>NW_012100543.1:5321887-5323058 GCF_000951045.1 Mandrillus leucophaeus | reverse complement strand
GAACCTTTGTTCTAAAAGGAGTTCTGAATAGATTGGTTAGTTGCTGTGGCTGCACTTGGATATAATTTGTTTAAAAGACAGCACACCTTAATGTCTTACCTAAGCTTTGCTCATTCAGGTAGATGAGCACCCCCCAAGACCACCAAGAGGATTACTACACAATATTAAATATTTTATTTTAAAATAAAATTGTATATACAAGTGTGTATTGACAAAAAAAAAATTAATTATGTGCACTTGGTTAAATGCAATCTTAAAGATGCCATCAGGGAACCTTCATAAACAAATGTGCACTTTGGAGTCAGGTTGTACCATGTTAGAATTCCAGCTGTGCTACTTATTAACCGTGTGACCTTGGGCCCCAGTTTCCTCAGATGGAAAGTGGGTATGAAAATAATTAACCTTGCAAGGCTGGAGTGAGTATTAAGTGCAAAAACACCTATATTCAGCCTGGGATGTAGCAGGCACTCAATAAATGGAAAGATCAAGATTGTAGATCCTAATTTTAAACATGAGAGAGAATGTTCATTTAATTTATTTAGAAAGTTAAATAGTAAGAACAGAGATATACAATCTAGTAAAAAATATTTCAAGGCCATATGTTTAAAGTGTCTGTCAATGTTTAAAAATGTGAAATTAAAATGTAACGACACCCAATCGTTATTTTAAAAATTCAAACCATCAATAGAAAAACAAATGAAAATTTCTTCACCATCCCTCCATTTCAATCCTCAGTCCCATTCCCCAATAATTCCGCTAAACAGTTTGGTGTGCAACCTTCCAGATATGCCTATACAAGCACATATGATGTATTCCCTTCAAAAATGAACTCATGCCATACACATTGTTCTGCCACTTCTTTTTGCATCTGACACTATATGATAGACATGAGCTCCAGCTCCATCCTCTTCACAGCCAGGTACTAATATTCTTCTTCTTATTTTTTTTTTTCAAGCAGAGTCTCACTTTTGTTGCCCAGTCTGGAGTGCAATGGCATGATCTTTACTTACTGCAACCGCCGCCTCCCAGGTTCAAGCAATTCTCCTGCCTCAGCCTCCCGAGTAGCTGGGATTACAGGCACGCACCCCCATGCCTGGCTAATTTTTGTGTTTTTAGTAGAGATGGGGTTTCACCATGCTGGCCAGGCTGGTCTCAAACTCCTGACCTCAGG
>NW_012100543.1:5319237-5321837 GCF_000951045.1 Mandrillus leucophaeus | reverse complement strand
AATATCTTCAACAGTTTGCTATAAATCATAATTATAATAAAAATCCAAGGCTGGGCATGGTGGCTCATGCCTGTAATCCCAGCACTTTGGGAGGCTGAGGTAGGTGGATCACGAGGTCAGGAGATCGAGACCATCCTGGCTAATACAGTGAAACCCCATCTCTACTAAAAATACAAAAAATTAGCTGAGTGTGGTGGCAGGCACCTGTAGTCCCAGCTACCTGGGAGGCTGAAGCAGGAAAATGGCGGGAACCGGGGAGGCAGAGCTTGCAGTGAGCCAAGATCGTGCCACTGCACTCCAACCTGGACGACAGAGCCAGACTCCATCTCAAAAAAAATAATAATAATAAAAAAAATAAAAATCCATTAAATTTGCACTGTTAAGACTTAGAATTTAAAAGGTTATTTAACAAATAACAAAAATAAGACCCTACTTTTTTCTTTAGACTTACTTTCAGCACCTTCAGCTTATGAAGCGTTCTTGGTCCCATGCTCTTGGTCTTTTCCCTCCAAACAAACCATTCTATCCAGCTGGGCCACCTTGATCCACTGGGGCGTTTTAGCACAGAGTGTAACAGCTGCATGCTTGATTTCGTTTGTTCCTTCTGGCTGTTTTCCCTCTTTCACGAGGGGCTGCTCATTTAACAAGAAGGCTATAATGTGTAACAAGAGCAAAAAGTAAGGCTTTGTTGCATTAAGCCGCTGTGATTAGAGGTTTGTTTGTTACTACAGCATACTCTCACCCATCCTGACTAATACAATCCCATCCACCCTTGTGTCCTGGGCAAACTGTTTCTCATCCTATAGCTCAAATGTCCCTTCCAGTCTGTGAAACCATGTTCCACTCCCCCAGGGAGGGGTAGAGTCTCTTTCCTCTGGACCATCCTTAATTGTAGCACACAATAAGTTTCCTTGGATTTTTCTGTGTGGCTTATAAGTGTCTTGCAAGCAGAAGTTATAGCTATATATATTCATATACAAGTGTTTGTTGATGGACTAAATGAATGCTTGTATTTAGAAATTGCTTCCTAAAGCCTACTGTTCAGAGCTCATTTCTGAGCTGCAAAGACACAGTCTGTCACGTAAAAGTGACATGGTGCAATCAGCAGCATCTGCCCAACAACTCGAGCTAGGTATGCAAGCTTGAAATCAAGGCAGTTAGGAGAGAGAGTCCATAAGGTTTCTTTCAGACTCCAATAGTCAGTGCCCTGTGAGCATAGCTGGACCAGAAAGAGACCTTCCTTGGCCAGTGTCAGGAAAAACAGCACAGTCCTCCACATTGAAACAATTTGTTAACATTTACAAGTTCACATTTTTCTGTATTTTAACTTCTAATTGGTTTCCTCTTTTGTGCTAAGAATGCCATCTGTCCCTTTGACAGGTTTTTGGATTTGTTACCACTTACCAGGAAATATGACCATTATAAGCATTGTAAGAGGATTCAAAAGTGTCCATCCCAAACAGCCCTGTTTTAGGAACTCCATACAGGATCCCACATTTTTCATGTGTAGAGGTTTTACCATTTTTCAAGCCCCTACCCCACAGAATAAAGCCCTTTTCCTCTACAATTTCTTAGAGCTCATAATATACAGCAAGGTAACATACATGGCCCCATTTTGATTGTAGATTTCCTGTCTTCTCTGTTGCAATTAAAAGAATATTATCATCCTTATTTGTAGGTAAGAAAACTGAGGCTGATGGAAATGGACGTACCTAAGATCATATAGAAATAATAGAACCAGGTCATCAAACTTCATTTCTGAATCTAAGCCCACTGCTCTCCAGATATCTTTCCCTTATGGAATAAAAGCAGGGATAGGGCTCATTATTCCGATTTTATGGACCAGGAGAAGTTAATGGACCAATCTAAAATTCCTCAAGAAGTAAGGCACAATTCTAAGCTTGAAGAACTCTAGTCCTCTCTCCAGGTGACCCTGTGTTCTTACTAGGACTACCTTATACTACCTTGACCCTGCAGTGCCTTCTTTCAAGCCTAAAGTTACTTGTTTACGGACAAGCCAAGAAGAGTAAAGGGGCGTGGCCCAGAGAGATTTCCAGTTGAAGAAAGAATGATTCACCAGCCCCATTAAAACAAAGAGCCATGTTCTGCAGGCTCCCCCAGGACCCACGCGCTGCGGTCTATTGCTGTGGGGTACATGGAGCCCCTGCAGGAGGGCTTGGACTAGAAGCAAGGGAGGGTACTAGCCTTTACTGAACATCCATTATAAACCAGACACTTTACAGATGGCTACTTCATGTAATCCTCACATGATACTAAAAGAAAGATGAAAAAATGGCCCAGTACGGTGGCTCATGCCTGTCATCTCAGCACTTTGGAAGGCCGAGGTGGGTGGATCACTTGAGGCCAGGAGTTTGAGACCAGCCCAGCCAACATGGTGAAGCCCCTTTGCTACTAAAAATACAAAAAAAAAAAAAAATTATCCGGGCATGGTGGCTCGAGCCTCTAATCCTAGCTACTCAGGAGGCTAAGGCACAAGAATCACTTGAACCTGGTAGGCGGGGGTTGCAGTGAGCCAAGATGGTGTCACTGCACTCCGGCCTGGGCAACAGAGTGAGATTCTGTCGAAAGGAAGGGAGGGA
>NW_012100543.1:5310886-5319052 GCF_000951045.1 Mandrillus leucophaeus | reverse complement strand
AGAGAAAGAAGAAATGAAGGCCCAGAAAAGTTGGACTATCCAACACAGCAGAACTCGCTGGCGTATCTGGTGTCGGAGCTGTTCTTTCCAGCATTTGCTGCAGCAGATGATGTAGAAGATGGAAAGGCAACACGGGAAAGGGTCGTGTACTCAGGAACTCCTCATCCTGTTAGGGAAGTCACACACACACGCATGAATCTGATAAAGAATCCCCGTGGCCAGGCACACTGGCTCACGCCTGTAATCCCAGCTCTTTTGAGACACTGAAGCAGGAGGTCGCCTGAGGTCAGGAGTTCGAGACAAGCCTGTCCAACATGGAGAAAGCCCGTCTCTACCAAAAATACAAAAATTAGCCGTGCGTGGTGGCACGCGCCTGTAATCCCAGCTACTCAGGAGGCTGAGGCACAAGAATCACTTGAACCTGGGAGACAGAGGTTGCAGTGAGCAGAGATTGTGCCACTGTACTCACTGTACTCCAGCCTGGGAGACAAGAATTTAAAAAAAAAAAAAGAAAGAACCCCTTGTTGGCGGCAGGCAATATAAGATTAATGGAGATATGGGGGCAGAGAAGGGGTAGGGTTAGGGGAAGGGAGGACAAGATTCCTTCCAGGACAGTCTCCAGCTGAACTTTGAGGAAAGAATTTGAATAAACAGAAATGAAAGGAAAAGACTTTCTAGGCCAGAAGTAGCAGCTTCTGGAAATGAGCAGGTAGAATCACTGATATTTACCAGTGATTGTTATCTGAGTCCAAGGAAACTGAAAGGGCCAGCAGGCAGATTCTAGCAATTCCACTCAGATATTGAGGTGGCCAGGGCCGTCTGTGGGGCTGCAGGAGTGTGTCCAGCTTTATAGGAAAATGAAATTAGCAAGAATCAGTGGGTGAGATCAGCCATCTACTAAGTAATCACCTGAGGAGAAGATCCGAAAACTGCAGCACAGAGCAAGGTGATCTGGATACAGCCAAAGCATGTCATTGTGCCTGGAAAGTAATCCCAGGAAAAGGAGATCCCTTTCCTTCATAGAGAGCCTGCCTGTTCCCAAGGGCAGCGCCAAATGGACTCAAAGGCCAGATGTGGCATCAGAATTCCTTGTAGCCCTTACAGGTTCCTACTAAGATAAGGATCCCCTAATTGTGAGCCATTTCAGTGCACTGACAAATTCAAATTTGAGGTCCACAAGGGGAAACCTATTTCCCCTCAAACCCTGTACCCGTGGAGCCTGGCCCTGAGCAGCTGCCTCCAGGGACAGCTTTCCCATTTTGACTTTTAGCATAAGGAAACTAAGGGAAATGAGAATTCCAACTCCACAGCGGCAATGCCACTGTCCATTTCCCGCAGCTCTTCATGGTTTGCGGTGCATTTTGACTCACTCCATTAGTCCTCTCTCAAGTCTATGCAATGCATGAAGCTGGAGGGAAGTCTTCAGAGTGGAAGGGGTCTTTGAGCTGCCTCCAAGGATGCAAAATTAGTCTCTGAGGGCAGTCCGGGGTCTGCTGGACACTTCCATTGTCTAAGTCAGTAATCAAATTACTGGCATTAAATGAAGATAATTTTTGTTTTAAACCTAATTATGCCATTACAAATAAAACTTCCCACCTCCAACTCTCTCAATGGTGGGTCTCAAACTCTCCTCCAGCCTCAGATGTCAAAAAACTATGCATTTTGCCTTGGGCACATCCAACATCATATACGTTGAATGGCTTTGATGGGCTTGATTCTAATCTTAATTAAAGCAGTGCCCGTTTTGGTCCATCTTGGTCTCTTTGAACCCACTCTCAGCTGACTCACTTCAATAGTAGTTTGGTGGGAAAAATGCCAACTGTCCTGGGAAACAAAGGAGAAATTTGGGAGTAACTTTAGGCTTCACAAAAGGGTCAAGGGTCCCTTATGTCACTTAAAATGATTAACTTTACTGAAAAGTAACAAAATTATTTTTGAAAAATAAAAACAAAGAAATTAAATTTGCTCATAACCCCACTGCTTTAAAAAAAAAAAAAAAAAAGGTATAGACCAGGCGTGGTGGCTCACGCCTGTAATCCTAGCAATTTGGGAAGCTGAGGTGGGCAGATCACTTGAGGTCAGGGGTTTGAAATTCACCTGGCCACCAAGGTGAAACCCTGTCTCTACTAAAAATACAAAAATTAACCTGGTGTGGTGGCATGTGCCTGTAATTCCAGCTACCAGGGAGGCTGAGGCAGGAGAATCACTTCAACCAGGGAGGCGGAGGCTGAGTGAGCCGAGACTGTGCCATTGCACTCCAGCCTGAGCAATAAAGACTCCATCTCAAAAAAAAAAAAAAATTAAGCAGGCATAGTGGCGAGTGCCTATAATCTCAGCTACTGGGGAGGCTGAGGCACAAGAATCACTTGAACCTGGGAGGCAGAGGTTGCAGTGAGCCAAGATCATGCCACTGCACTCCAGCCTGGATGAAACTGTCTAAATAAATACATAAATAAATAAATAAATAAATGTATGTTATATCAAGTCCAAAGTTTCTCCCTCCACCTTACTGATTCTCTTCTTCAAAGTAAACTACTGTTAACAACTTGGTGCACATTCTTCTCAATTTGTTACTGGGTTGATGCAGATATACTTATATATCCAAAATGCCAGATAGATTGACCTATACCTTGCTTATTTTCCTTCACGTTCACAAACATTTCCCAAGTCTGTAACTACAGATCTAACACATTATTTCTTCTGGGTGTATGTAATTCCACTGCATGGATATGTTACATACCATTCTCCTGTTTAATTTGTTTTTGTTACGGATATTGAGATTGCTTATAGTATTTTTGTTATTGAGAATGATGCAGCCACACACATTCTTATTTATATGCTTTTGTGTGTTTGTCTTATTATTTCTCGTAGGATGGATCCTGAAGAGTGGAACTGCTTTTCCTCTTAGGGCAGGCACACCAACAGTGTATGTGAGGCCCCTGCCCCCACTCCCCAGGCTGGCCAGTACTTTGGGCCAATCTGCTAGACCCAAAAACGTTAATCTCATTGAGATTTAATTTGCATTCTCCTGACTACCGGTGAAGTTGAGCATCTTTTCATATGTTTATTGACAATTTGCATTTCTTATTCAGTAAATTACCTACTCATATCCTAGAGTCATATTTCTGTCTGCCTGTTTTTTCTATTCAATTTGTGGGAGCTCTTTGTATAGCTGGGATATAATCTTTGACTCAATATATGGCAAGTATTTTCTATTGCTGTTGTCATCTTTTTATTGTAGTAAAATTCTTACATGCAGCACCCCCACCCCTCCCCCACCTTTTTTTTTTTTTTTTTTTTTTTGCATTTGGATTAGGCAGAGAGCGAGCTTTACTGTTTTCCAGATGAAGTCAATCAATCCCAAGGATTTTAAAATTATTTAATCAGGAAAAATGTACACATTTTGAGGGAGAAGGCGTGAAGATCCCAGGAAAAACTGCGCTGTTGTCCCTGCAGATAGACCCAGTAGATCTTTTTCCTTTTTTTTCTTGCTCTTGAGACAAGGTCTCATTCTGTCATCCAGGCTGGAATGCAGTGGCGTGATGATGGCACACTGCAGCCTTGATCTCCCTGGGCTCAGGTGATCTTTCTGCCTCAGCCTCCCAAGTAGCTGGGACCACAGGCATGCACCCACCACGCCCAGCTAATTTTTATATTTTGGGTAGAGACGGGGTTTCACCGTGTTGCCTAGGCTAGTCTCAAACTCCTGGGCTCAAGCCACCTGTCCTCCTCAGACTCTTGAAGTACCGGCATTACAGGCATGCGCCACCACGCCTGGCCAACCCAGCAGATCTTTAATTTACAATCTGGAAAAACCGTTTAGAGGCTGTTGCTCTCCTAGCCGGTCATGGTTTGGGCCCTTCTCAACGTGTGTATGTGTGTGTTGCTTCTTTGTGTGTGTGTCTTAGTAAAGAGGAGATATGTAAACTAAAATATTCTCCTCCCTCAAAAATCGCCTGACTTAATTATAAACCAAACCCTGTAAATAACTCTATCCTAGCAGTTGGTCATTAGATTGAGGCATCTGTTTCAGATGTGGGTCTTCCTCCCTGGTCCACAGTGAGCTCCTTGCGGCTGTGCCTTAACTTACCTCTGTTCCAAACCTCCCCAGGGGCTCAGACACAACAGTAGATGGGTACTTGTCTCAGTCCATTTTGTGTTGCTGTAACATAATAGCACAGACTGTGTAACTTATAAAGAAAGGAAATGTATTTCTCATGTTTCTGGAAGCTGAGAAGTCCAAAATCAAGGTGCCAGCAATTGCTGAGGGCCTTCATGGCAGGAAAAAGGAAGAGAGAGCAAGAGATCAAACTCCCAGCCTCAAGCCCTTTTATAATTAGCATTAATCCATTCATAAGAGTGGAACCCTCATGACCTAAACACCTCCCATTAGGTCCTGAGACAGGAATAATACAAGGTGGCTGCAGAATAATAGAAAATTTCAGGCAGCAATTTCACATAACTAGCAAAGGGAAACTGTGGAAATAGCTGCAGAGGCCATGGCCTGATAAGACCCTGAAGAACAGAGCGTGGACCAAGCTGGCTAAGATCCACTGAACCCAGCATGGCACTGGATTTGACCTAGGTTTCTCCTAGGACCTCATTATACACTCATTAACATACTAACTCACACACCCCACTAACATCGTGAGAGTTCCGAGAACACCCATATTTGCTGTAAAAATAGGTAGTGTCACAGTTCTGAGAAATCTCCACCTTTTTCTAGGAATGATCATGAATATTCCACTTCTTAGTTAAAGAAACTCATAAAGGTAGCAGCCCCAAACCCCCTTTCATGTGCGTCTCTCGAGTACACCCGCATTCCCTTTTCTTGAGTGCGTACTTTTCCCTTTGCAATAAATCGTACTTTCACTATTTTCCAAGTGGTCTTTGAATTCATTCTCTTGACAATGTCAAGAGCCTGGACACGGGCTGAGGTCTAGATCCCACTGGCATTTGGGGACCTCCCTTCCAACACTGTTGCACCGGGGTTTACATTTCCAACATGTGTTTTTGTTGGGGGACACATTGAAACCACGGCAGTACTGAACAAAACCTTGGCTTTGAAGCCATAGGAAGACTTGTTTTGTGTGTATTCACATAGTTGAAGTATTTCAACATTTTTAAGAGAGATTTTCAGGCTTCTCTATAAGCAGACTAAGAATCAGCATTAGCATGTTTTCTCCATGTACAAAGTCTTTTATCTTTCTACTTACAAATGAAGGTAACCGATAAATATTTGTTGCATTTTATCATTCTGTTAACCTTCAGATTCAGACTTGTCAGTAATTACTGGCTTGCATTAAAAGCAGGAGATTAGAGATTGAGGTCCAGGGAGTATAAATGATTTGCTCAAAGGCATGTAGAGTAACCAGGTCTCCTGTCCCTCTGTCCCTCTCTTCTGCTACACCTTGTCCCTCAACAAAGGGTGAATGACCTACTGATGGTCATTCATCTGATGAGAAAGGACAAAGGTAGGGCTTTGACTGCGAGCAACTGAACCCATCCTGGCCTATTTTCACAGTCCTGCCACGGAAGATCTGGCTGCCTTAAAATAACTCATTCAGTGATCTTGGTCTTGAACAATACCATGAGTACTTACTATATACAGGTACGCTGCTGTGCCCTGAGGATTCCCTCTGGAGCAAAACTGACCCAGGTCATCACAGGTTAGCAAGGGAGAGTGAGCCTGTCTTCTACAGTGTCACCGAAGTGAGCACTGAACAAATACTCCCAGGCATAGATCATTACAAATGGAGGTGAGTGCTGGGCAAGAAAGGACAGGATGCTAGGCGAGAATTCAGCAGGAGGGCTTGATGTCGATTAGGGGGCTAGGGAAAAGCAGAAGTGGGGCTGTAAAAGGCTTTTGCAAAGGTGAAGCCTTTTACATTTGTGAGGGAAATAACAATAATAAAGGTACTTGGAAGGGCAGCTCATCCGCATTCATGGGCCTCTTCCTAGAACTCTGGGAATCTTTCTCCCTGTAGCTCTGTAGGCATCCAGGGTCAGGGCTGGAGAGGCCTTCACAAATGCTAATCTGTGAGCATTTTATGGGTTGCCCCCTGACCCTCAGCATCCTCCTCCTTAACTAGATCCGATGGTGAGTTGAAGAGGTGGGGGCGATGGAGAATGGCATTTCCAGTTTAGAGAAAAAAGTGGGGGGGAGAGGGGGAAGCCTTTCCACCCCAATCCCAGGGCCAGGTTTCCCTCCCTCCACACAAGCCTAAGGAATGTTTTTCAAGGCAAAATCCCACCTCACTGTGTATTTGGTTGTGAAGGGGGCTGTCCAGGAGACCAGGATTGTTCTTGGAGAGTTTAGCGGGCAGGGGCAATAATGTCTGATCCCCCGCAGACAAATGCACCTGTAAGAAAGCTAGACCAGCATGAAGGAAAGCCAGGATTTGATGGTGGAGGGGCCAATGCTGCTGCTGGACAGAGAGGTGTTATTGTCCCCGGAAGAATATCATGTCGTAGTCATCATAATAATAATAACTGACACAACTATTATGGGCTGGAGACTTATGAGAGCTTTCATAACTCTCAGGTAAGAGGCACTACGAACGCCATTTCACAATTGAGGAAACTGAGGCACAAAGAAATGAAGTGGTGACAGCAGCTTTCCTTTTTCCCTTCAACAATTCGGAATCAAGCTTTTTGAGCCGAGGCTGGATCTCGGGAGGTGTGGACAGCAGTTCCATCTCTGGAAATCAGATTCGCCTGCCCATAATTGGGGAGAATGGTGGCTTTGAAAAGGTTAACTTGGGAGCCCTGGGGACGGCTGCAGGGAACGTACGCCCATTCCCCCTCGGAAGCAGAGCCAGGCCGCCTCCCCTCCGCAGTGGTGAGGACTCGTGGACAGTCCCACGGGGATGGCGGGAGACTTGCGGAGTGGCCGCCCTCCAGGTCCGCGCCGAGGCCGGGCAGCTCCGCTTTCTGCTCAGTCTCCGCGAGGTGTCGCCTTCGGCCGAAGAAACCACCGCGGCGCCACCCTCGTAGCTCGCACTTATTTATTTATTTTCAAACAAGGGGGGCGCCCCTCTCCTTTCAATTCGAAACTAGAAATATCCAGAGGTCTTGTTCCTAAGGGGGCGCGTCCTCTCCCTGCTATTTTGCACCTTCGGACTAGCCTTCTTTCGGAATTACACAGGAGCAACCTCTCTGCAAGGCCTTGCTCAACGTTGGCCTCGCGCTCAGCTGCACAACAAGCCGTCAAAGCGGGGGCTGGGTTAGAAGCATCGGTCTCCCCTCTCCAACACACACCCCCGGAGCCCTCCGTAATTTTTTTTTTCTTTTAATGACAAGCAATTGCCAGGCCCGCAGGGTGGGTGCTGCATTGCACCGCTCGGCGCGCAGCTGGTTCTCAGAGTGCAGCCGGTGCAAGCCCGGGGGTCCAAAAGGGCGGGAGGAGCACATCCCGGGCTTCCCAGCTTTGCAGCCTTCTCTCTGCAAAGAAAAGCAAGTGGCTTTTGGCGCGAAAGCCTTGGCGCCTCCCCTGATTTTTATGGAAATCAGGAGGGCGGGGTAAAGCCGCTTTCCTCTCCTTTCTCCCTCCCCCTTGTCTGCGCCACAGCCCCCTTCTCTCCCCGCCCCCCGGGTGTGTCAGATTTTTCAGTTAATAATATCCCCCGAGCTTCAAAGCGCAGGCAGTGACAGTCATCTGTCTGGACGCGCTGGGTGGATGCGGGGGGCTCCTGGGAACTGTGTTGGAGCCGAGCAAGCGCTAGCCAGGCGCAAGCGCGCACAGACTGTAGCCACCCGAGGACACCCCCGTCCCCCGGCCCACCCGGAGACACCCGCGCAGAATCGCCTCCGGATCCCCTGCAGTCGGCGGGAGGTAAGGAGCAGGGCTTCCAAACCGCCCGGCGCCCAGGGAGCGACGAGCGCCGGGGCAAGGCAAGCCCTGGACGGGATTGCGACGTGCGCACCGGGCGCCCGAATATGCCCGGGGGACTGTTTCTGCTTCCGAAACAAAACCATCTCTGGGTTTTCCCAGAAAAGCCAGTTCCAGCCCCGAAGCCATCCTGGCTAAAGGAGACCCGCCCTAATCCTTTTGCAGCCCTTACCGGGGGGAGTAATGGCTTCTGCGAAAAGAAATTCCCCCTGCTCTAGAAGATCTGTCTGTGTTTGAGCTGTCGGAGAGCCGGTGCGTCCCCACCCTAGGCTGGG
>NW_012100543.1:5307954-5310836 GCF_000951045.1 Mandrillus leucophaeus | reverse complement strand
GACAGCAGTTCCATCTCTGGAAATCAGATTCGCCTGCCCATAATTGGGGAGAATGGTGGCTTTGAAAAGGTTAACTTGGGAGCCCTGGGGACGGCTGCAGGGAACGTACGCCCATTCCCCCTCGGAAGCAGAGCCAGGCCGCCTCCCCTCCGCAGTGGTGAGGACTCGTGGACAGTCCCACGGGGATGGCGGGAGACTTGCGGAGTGGCCGCCCTCCAGGTCCGCGCCGAGGCCGGGCAGCTCCGCTTTCTGCTCAGTCTCCGCGAGGTGTCGCCTTCGGCCGAAGAAACCACCGCGGCGCCACCCTCGTAGCTCGCACTTATTTATTTATTTTCAAACAAGGGGGGCGCCCCTCTCCTTTCAATTCGAAACTAGAAATATCCAGAGGTCTTGTTCCTAAGGGGGCGCGTCCTCTCCCTGCTATTTTGCACCTTCGGACTAGCCTTCTTTCGGAATTACACAGGAGCAACCTCTCTGCAAGGCCTTGCTCAACGTTGGCCTCGCGCTCAGCTGCACAACAAGCCGTCAAAGCGGGGGCTGGGTTAGAAGCATCGGTCTCCCCTCTCCAACACACACCCCCGGAGCCCTCCGTAATTTTTTTTTTCTTTTAATGACAAGCAATTGCCAGGCCCGCAGGGTGGGTGCTGCATTGCACCGCTCGGCGCGCAGCTGGTTCTCAGAGTGCAGCCGGTGCAAGCCCGGGGGTCCAAAAGGGCGGGAGGAGCACATCCCGGGCTTCCCAGCTTTGCAGCCTTCTCTCTGCAAAGAAAAGCAAGTGGCTTTTGGCGCGAAAGCCTTGGCGCCTCCCCTGATTTTTATGGAAATCAGGAGGGCGGGGTAAAGCCGCTTTCCTCTCCTTTCTCCCTCCCCCTTGTCTGCGCCACAGCCCCCTTCTCTCCCCGCCCCCCGGGTGTGTCAGATTTTTCAGTTAATAATATCCCCCGAGCTTCAAAGCGCAGGCAGTGACAGTCATCTGTCTGGACGCGCTGGGTGGATGCGGGGGGCTCCTGGGAACTGTGTTGGAGCCGAGCAAGCGCTAGCCAGGCGCAAGCGCGCACAGACTGTAGCCACCCGAGGACACCCCCGTCCCCCGGCCCACCCGGAGACACCCGCGCAGAATCGCCTCCGGATCCCCTGCAGTCGGCGGGAGGTAAGGAGCAGGGCTTCCAAACCGCCCGGCGCCCAGGGAGCGACGAGCGCCGGGGCAAGGCAAGCCCTGGACGGGATTGCGACGTGCGCACCGGGCGCCCGAATATGCCCGGGGGACTGTTTCTGCTTCCGAAACAAAACCATCTCTGGGTTTTCCCAGAAAAGCCAGTTCCAGCCCCGAAGCCATCCTGGCTAAAGGAGACCCGCCCTAATCCTTTTGCAGCCCTTACCGGGGGGAGTAATGGCTTCTGCGAAAAGAAATTCCCCCTGCTCTAGAAGATCTGTCTGTGTTTGAGCTGTCGGAGAGCCGGTGCGTCCCCACCCTAGGCTGGGTTCTTCTCCAAAGGGTGCCCCTGGAGGAAGAAGACGGGGGGTTAGGCAGGGCGAGGCCACCGCGGTCGTAATCTGGGTCACGGCTGCTCCAGCTCGGAGGAGAGGCGGCTCTCCCGGTGACCCTCCTCGCGCGGGCGCCCCTGCACCATTCCCGGGAACAGGGGCTCAACCTCCCCCTCCCTGGAAGAGGACGCTGTTGGGGGTTTGGAAGAGCAGGGATGGGCTTAGAGAGGTTCCAGATAAGCTATTGGTAGGAGTATCCCTGCAGCGGGTGAATGCCGAGGGCGTTTGCTCAAATTTGGGGAGGGGAAGGATTTGTGGATATGGGTGTCTGTTGTTGGTCTCTCTCTAGAGAAAGGCTTTTTCATTTGCAAAGTTTCCTAAATCCCCTGCTATCATTTGCACTCCCGAGGCTGCATTTTTACAAAGGGGGTAGAAGGTACTCCAAATACCATACCCGGTAGCTGGGTCGGAGAGCCCCGGGCTTCCCCAGAGCAGCTGGCCCCTCGCCGCTGCGAGTGGGGTTGTCTGCGTGCTCGTGAGAGCTAGAATTCTGCAGCCTGGAACAGCCCCCTCCCCCAGGCAGTGCCTTGTGTGAATGAAATGGCAGTTTCCAAAGTTGCGGAGCCACGCCACCACCCCCTGCATCTGCATGCCCCCTCCCACCCCCTGTCGTAGACAGCTTGTACACAAAAGGAGGGAGGGAGGGAGGGAGCGAGAGGCACAACTTCCTCCACCTTCGGGAGCCGTGGGCAGAGTGGGGGGCTTGGAGGGAAGATTGGGGAACCGGGTTAGAGGGGGCGCCCATTGCCTTTCCCCTCGGTCTGCTCCGTTTGCCCACCCTCTCCGGTGTGTCTGTCGGTTGCAGTGTTGGAGGTCGGCGCCGGCCCCCGCCTTCCGCGCCCCCCACGGGAAGGAAGCACCCCCGGTATTAAAACGAGCGGGGCGGAAAGAAGTCTTCAGTCGCCGGCCGGGAGGCGAGCCGATGCCGAGCTGCTCCGCGTCCACCATGCCGGGCATGATCTGCAAGAACCCAGACCTCGAGTTTGACTCGCTGCAGCCCTGCTTCTACCCGGACGAAGATGACTTCTACTTCGGCGGCCCCGACTCGACCCCCCCGGGGGAGGACATCTGGAAGAAGTTTGAGCTGCTGCCCACGCCCCCGCTGTCGCCCAGCCGTGGCTTCGCGGAGCACAGCTCCGAGCCCCCGAGCTGGGTCACGGAGATGCTGCTCGAGAACGAGCTGTGGGGCAGCCCGGCCGAGGAGGACGCGTTCGGCCTGGGTGGACTGGGTGGTCTCACCCCCAACCCGGTCATTCTCCAGGACTGCATGTGGAGCGGCTTCTCCGCCCGCGAGAAGCTGGAACGCGCCGTGAGCGAGAAGCTGCAGCACGGCCGCG
>NW_012100543.1:5288073-5307424 GCF_000951045.1 Mandrillus leucophaeus | reverse complement strand
GGAGAGGACACCCTGAGCGATTCAGGTAAAGACCGAACTCGGGTCCGGCTGCCTCCCTGGGGCACTGGACCCCGGGTCGCGTCCCCTTTGTTAGTGCTCGTATGTCTTGCCCTGGGGAGCGTTTTGGAGGCAGTGCTGGGGGCAGAGAGGTCCTGTTTCCTCCAAGTCTCTCCTCGGGGTAAAGAGAAGGGGCTGAGAGAAGGCCTCTGCAAAGGGTGCTCTCCAATTCTGGCCTTTACTAAAGTTCCTTCCACCTTCTCCTGAGGAGCCCTCCTCTAGGCCGTCACGGACCCTCACCCCGTTCCCCCCCCATCTTTTGTAGCGCAGCCCGAGGAATAAAATTGGCGAAAGTTGTGGCTAAACCGGGTGAGGGTTTAGGGGGTTGCTGGGTGCGTTGCCTGGACAGAAACCTGTTAGCGCAGGGGTGAAAGGGACTCCGGCCCAGGTCAGGGGAGGGAAAGACATCCCGAAAAGATACAAGGGCTGTGCAAAGCCCTTTTTAAGGCGCAGGAACTTAAGGAGGGTTGCACAGATGGCTAGAGTCGGTTTTCTTTTTTTTTTTTTTTTTCCAAATGTCGGTACCCTTCCCCCATCCTCGGTGGGTGGTGGGCTATTTGCTCCCGGTGCGTGGCCAGCAGGCGGCGATATGCGAGTCCAGCAGGCGGGCCCGGGATCTGAAAGGCTGGGGGTGGTGGGGGCACCCTCCCTCCCTCCATTCAGCAGCTGGCTGCAAGTGCAACAGCAGTTGTGTACATTCTTAAGGGGCCTCCTCTTTCCAATGTGCAGTGAAAACTGGCTCCAGTTTTGTCTTCCAGCCTGAATTCCAGGCCTAATTTGAGATGTGAGTTGTATCTGTAACCCAGTGCCCTTGAAGGTGAGGGCAGGCACTCAGCAGCCTCTCCAGGAATGCTTGCATCCTGGGAGGACTCACTGGTTAGTTCTATTGTGTGCATTTGTCTGTGCCTTAAGCTGAAGCGAAGGATTAAAACCAGGCCTTTCCCTGGGGGTCTGGATGAACAGAACTCAACCCAGAGAGTGGCATTGCCTTGTCCTTGGAGCAGGGAGCTGGGACCACCCCCCTCCTTGGACTTGGAAAACGAGTGTTTTCAGAATGCAGGTGGAAACAATCCTAAATTTACTTCTGGGCTGAGGAGAGATATTTGAGGCTCCTGGAAGGAAACTTGGTGATAAGCCTCCAGTTTGAAACGGCTCTGTCCCTTTAATGTCTGCGCCTTGACAGCTTTCGGTGAGGAAGCACTTCCGTCCAACAGCTGTCTTCTTGGCAGAAAACCAAAACATTGGCTTAAAGGGACCTACAGACTGGAACAGCCTCACATTTCGGCTTTAGAACAAATCCCACAATTGTTCAGCTTTCCGGTCCCCTTCAGATCAAGCAGAAGATGTGTTTTGATTTTCATGCTTGTATTTTAAACAATAATTTTCTAGCCCGGCGTGGTAGTCAATGAGGAGAGAGGGGAAGAATGCACACAGGATGCTACACGTTTTTGTTGTTGCTGTTGTTATTGGTGGCTTTGAGGAGGGCTGCTCCCATTTGGGGGTTTATACCAACTGTGGATTATGGCTTTGTAGTTAAGACTTGATCTTTGTTAAATGCAAAACTGCTTACTTGTATAAAACTCAGGTTTGTGGATGAAAAGTTGTTTTTCTTCTTCAGTTAATTAAATTGTTCCTCTAGTTTGTTTAAGGACTTAAAATCAAACACAAGCATGTGTAAATTGCTAAATGAGGCTCCTAAAATGAGAGGCCTCAACTCTTTTAAGTGTGGAGCTAGAAATGTAAATAAGTCCACTGGGCAGACTGGTGATTATGATAAAAGCTACCATTTACTGAGCATCTGTCTACTAGGCGCAGCTCTATGCTAAGTCTACGTTTTGTCTGTCAAAGTGGTATCCCCATTTAATAGCTGAGGAAACAGAGGCTTAGAAAGGCTGGGTAACTTGACCAGGGTCATGCAACTGGTCTGCGGTGGAGCCAGGATTCTGTCTGACCCTGAAGGCCAAGTTCTTTATATTTATTTCTACCACCTGCTAAAGTCTTGAATGAAGACTGAAAGCACAGTTGGGGAATGGGGAAGGAAAACATACTTATATATACACACATACATGTATATGTATGTATGTATGTTTTTCTTGTTTTGTTTTTTTGATACGGAGTTTTGCTCTTGCTGCCCAGGCTGGAGTGCAGTGATGCGATCTGGGCTCACTGCAACGCCCGCCCCCCCGGGTTCAAGTGATTCTCCTGCCTCAGCCTCCCGAGTTAGCTGGGATTACAGGAGCATGCCACCATGCCCAGCAAAGTTTTGTATTTTTAGTAGAGGCGGGGTTTCACCATGTTAGCCAGGATGGTCTCAATCTCCTCATCTCAGGTGATCCTCCCGCCTCTGCCTCCCAAAGTGCTGGGATTACAGGTGTGAGTCACCACGTCCGTCCTACAGATATATTTATTTTAAAGAGATCTAAAACATACATAACTGTCCACATCTACATTGATGGACCCGTAAAAATAACACACTCTGTGCCAGGGTCTGCCGGAAGAGACAGATAACACATACATAACAACATGAATATATATGAATTTCATTCAAATGGTTCTCACATGAGAGTAACTGGCATCTTGTTCTCAGATGATGAAGATGATGAAGAGGAAGATGAAGAGGAGGAAATTGACGTGGTCACTGTGGAGAAGCGGCGTTCCTCCTCCAACACCAAGGCTGTCACCACATTCACCATCACTGTGCGTCCCAAAAACGCAGCCCTGGGTCCCGGGAGGGCTCAGTCCAGCGAGCTGATCCTCAAACGATGCCTTCCCATCCACCAGCAGCACAACTATGCCGCCCCATCTCCCTACGTGGAGAGTGAGGATGCACCCCCCCAGAAGAAGATAAAGAATGAGGTGTCCCCACGTCCGCTCAAGAGTGTCATCCCCCCAAAGGCTAAGAGCTTGAGCCCCCGAAACTCTGACTCGGAGGACAGTGAGCGTCGCAGGAACCACAACATCCTGGAGCGCCAGCGCCGCAACGACCTTCGGTCCAGCTTTCTCACCCTCAGGGACCACGTGCCGGAGCTGGTCAAGAATGAGAAGGCCGCCAAGGTGGTCATTTTGAAAAAGGCCACCGAGTATGTCCACTCCCTCCAGGCCGAGGAGCACCAGCTTTTGCTGGAAAAGGAAAAATTGCAGGCAAGACAGCAGCAGTTGCTAAAGAAAATTGAACACGCTCGGACTTGCTAGACGCTTCTCAAAACTGGACAGTCACTGCCACTTTGCACATTTTGATTTTTTTTAAACAAACATTGTGTTGACATTAAGAATGTTGGTTTACTTTCAAATCGGTCCCCTGTCGAGTTCGGCTCTGGGTGGGGAGCAGGACCACCAGTGTGGGGTTCTGCTGGGACCTTGGAGAGCCTGCCTCCCAGGACGCTGGGTGGCCCTGCAGCCTCCTCCACCTCACCTCCATGACAGCGGTAAAAGTTGGTGATGGTTGGGAGCCTCTGGGGCTGTTGAAGTCACCTTGTGTGTTCCAAGTTTCCAAACAACAGAAAGTCATTCCTTCTTTTTTAAAATGGTGCTTAAGTTCCAGCAGATGCCACGTAAGGGGTTTGCCATTTGATACCCCTGGGGAACATTTCTGTAAATACCATTGACACATCCGCCTTTTGTATACGTCCTGGGTAATGAGAGGTGGCTTTTGCGGCCAGTATTAGACTGGAAGTTCATACCTAAGTACTGTAATAATACCTCAATGTTTGAGGAGCATGTTTTGTATACAAATATATTGTTAATCTCTGTTATGTACTGTACTAATTCTTACACTGCCTGTATACTTTAGTATGACGCTGATACATAACTAAATTTGATACTTATATTTTCGTATGAAAATGAGTTGTGAAAGTTTTGAGTAGATATTACTTTATCACTTTTTGAACTAAGAAACTTTTGTAAAGAAATTTACTATATATATATGCCTTTTTCCTAGCCTGTTTCTTCCTGTTAATGTATTTGTTCATGTTTGGTGCATAGAACTGGGTAAATGCAAAGTTCTGTGTTTAATTTCTTCAAAATGTATATATTTAGTGCTGCATCTTATAGCACTTTGAAATACCTCATGTTTATGAAAATAAATAGCTTAAAATTAAATGATGCAACTCAACCTTTTCCTTCATGGCACTATACTTTGTCCCTTAAGGAGCAACCATAAATAATCCATAACTTATAGAGGGGATTTGGTTTCCATAACTAGCCCTTTTTGCACCTGTACAATCCTGGTTGGGGGGCATGAGTCATTGTCCCCACTTAAGGTGGAGGGAACTGAGTTTGGGGAAATTTCCAAGATTATGCAGAAGAGAGATGTCATCAGTGACTATTCTGTGCATTGTAGCAATGGCACTTGACAGTTTGCAGAGCACTTCTGTATATTGTGGCTCCTTAGTGGAATTAAGCTGGGACCTCAGATCAGTCCCTGTAAAAGAAAAGGAAAAGCAGTCACAGGGTTGTTTAACTCGCTTGTATTGGGCTTCGGTAGTATTTGCCCCATTGGCAGACAGTCTTCTGTCTTAACATAGAGGACAGTTTGTCTCCAAGAATTCATTGTTAAAAACCTTTACTAGGATCTGTGGAGGTTCTAGGCTAAGCGTGGTAAGCAGAGTAAAAAGATGGAAACGGGTTCCTCCCTTCAATGAACTCAACCTGATTCACCAACGTGTAATTCATGAAGTGACAGTTACGTAGTCCAGAGCAAGTACCAGGTGCAGGAGAGACCCTGGGGTCACAATGGAGACCCCATATGGGTGGCGTAGCTCTCTACTAGCCATTCCTATCACACAGCAGTGTCTTGGCTACTCCGGCTTCCCTGTGGAGATGGGATCAATCTTGCAGGCTCCAGAAGACTGAGCCAAGACTTATTTGTTACGGAGGTTTCAGATAGTTTACCTGTTGGGACGTAAGACCCTTGCTTGTAAGCAGCTTCTCAGAACTAAAAGTGTACAAATAACCTATTTCTCTTTTGAGAGTCAGGTTGTACTCAGTTATTTCTCTAGGGTTTTGTTTATCTCAGATTTTTAACTGTGAGCTGGAAAAAAAAACAAAAAAGGCCTTTTGCTTCACTGAGAAGAACGCAGGTCCAGAGATGAGACAGCTTTGCTTGCCTGGCCACACGGTTTGTCGGGGCAGAAATGGGAGACACCAAGCCATGTGTCCTTGTCTGCTTTGGTCATTTTATTTCATTATTATTTTTTTCTTTTGAGATGGAGTCTCACTCTGGTGCCCAGGCTGGAGTGCAGTGACGCAATCTTGGCTCACCGCAACCTCCGCCTCCCGGGTTCAGGCGATTCTCCTGCCTTAGCCTCCTGAGTGGCTAGGACGACAGGTGCATGCCACCACACCTGGTTAATTTTTTGTATTTTTAGTAGAGACAAAGTTTCACCATGTTAGCCAGGATGGTCTCGATCTCCTGACCTTGTGATACACCTACCTCGGCCTCCCAAAGTGCTGGAATTGCAGGCATGAACCACTGTGCCCAGCCACTTTGATCATTTTATAAAGGCAAGTAGGAGTTCAGAACTCGAGTTTGAGATATGAGGTAGGTGAGACTACCATGTACATCTTTCTGATGGTCTTGCCATGTAGAAAATAAGACAAAATGCCCTTTAATTCTCCTAGTCTCCATCCCCAGACTAGAAATAATGCACCCTTTCTTTTTGAGTTGTCATTCAAAAAACTTCTGTTCGTTTGCATTTTACAGGCCCCAAATCACTCACAGCCTCTGCCCCGCTGTGTATGCAAGAGGCAAAAGAAAGTTAAGCAACCTCACGTTAATTGTGCACCTAAGATTCTTGAAACCCAGCTCAGTCATCCCAATTTCTCTATTTGTGATTCCTATAAGGAGCCTACCTGAGTGTGTCCAGTGAAATGGAATGCTTAACTGTGAAGAAAGAAAACTGTTTATATGAATGAGGCCACTAAACTACAATTCCTCCTATACTCTCTTTTTGCTCTGGCTACTGGGAAGCTCAGAGCCAAATTCCACCCCCTGTAACATCTCCAGTGGTCATTCTCTTCTAAATGTTTACGGTTTCTGGTTTTGCATTGTTAGGTTAGTCATCTTTTTAATGTATATAATGTAGTATATAACATGAAATGTTTTTGCATTAGGTGGACCACAAATATGCACCTAAAGTATTAAAACTAAAGTGAAAAAATCCCATATTTGCCTTTTCTGACCTAGCTGAGAGAATGTCACCAAATTTAGCTCTGCAATTATCTATAAAGTAATTGCTGTAGTCACAGAAGAATTGAACTAGTTGTTTCAATAACATGAGAAACCATCTCTGCATTCCAAGAGCAGTTTTGAGACCGGGAAAGAGCTCTACATCATTTAGATCAATAAATCATAGAGCTGAGACGGAGCACAGAGATCATCTCATTGAAATTCATTTCACAGAATGGGGGTGCGGGATCCCACCTGGAATTAATGGCTTTACCCAGGAAGACTAGAGCCAGGGTCTCCTATGATCTGCCCAGTGCCCTTCCCATAACATTTGCTTTCTCATTGCCCACACAGTAGGCTCCCCACCTCCTGGCTCTCCTGTCCACCTACGTCATGCTTCCATATTAACCCTTCTAAACCACCTACTTGTTATGCAAACTTCCAACAGTTCCCTGAGTCCTGACTCTCCTGCCCAGCACGGAGCTGCTTCTACCCGTCCCACCAGCTCCATGGCCCATGGCTCTCCGGGTATTGGACTCTGGCTGTTTCTCATTCGTGACTTGTCTCGCCACATCCCTCCTTCTGGGTTATCCAGATTCCATTAATTGAAATCCTTCTCAATCTTGCACCCCCAGGTGGGCCTTTCCCAGCCCTTGGCCTCTGTGCACTTATCCTCTAGCCCCTCTGGAGACAGAAAAGCTGCCTTATACACCTCCTAGACCCTCTAAATTGTGGGCTCCCTTAAGGCAGTTAGGGCTCTCATTTGCCTCTGATTCTGAGCACCTGCCCTGTGACTGACAGGTGCCAGAGCCTTAGCAGATGCCAGCAGTAGAGACGGTAACAGAGGAAGGAGCGAGGTGAGGATTTCCACTATGGGTGGGTCTCCCACCAACCCCAGTTCACAAGCTCTCGGGCCAATTCAGATGGGAAAAGATATCCTTTAGACCTCAGTGAGTGTCTGGTACCGACTATGCTGGCAGGTCTGGGGAAGTGAAGATAAAATGCTCATACAGGCCTGTCTACAAGAAGCCCACAGTCTGCAAGAGAGGTAAAGCCCTGGGGATTGTATAGAAGGCAAGGGGAGAAACCAAGAGGCACTGGGGTTGAGGGGCTGATGAATGAAAGCATATGAGGGGCCTCGTGGCTGAGTTTGGGGCAGTCTGACGGAGGAAGCTGGTCCTCTGCCTTGGTTCACTGAGTCTACCCCTGGCCTGGCCTGAGGCAGCTCAAACACTTGCCTTAGGCCACAGATGGTCTACACTCACAGTGAAAAAGGTTGCAGTGCCTCCCACCCCTGCGTAGCACTGCAGAGCTTCCCAAGTTTTTGTATGCTTGAGTCTCACAAATCCTTGAGGATTTTTGACCAGTTTATCACATTTCCACATTATAAGTGAGGGAATTTGGTCTTCTGAGTTTTAGTTTCATTAATCCCTGTGGTGGCTATGTTTTGAAATTCTGATATGGGTTGTTTTCAAAATTAGAGGTTGTTTGATTTGGAAGAAGCAGAGAAGCCAACTAGCTACTCTCCCATTTCAGGGAAGGCACCTGCAGTCTGCTTGTGAGAATTCTATTTTTATTTTATTTTATTTTATTTTATTTTATTTTATTTTTTGAGACAGGACCCTGCCGTGTTGCCTAGCCTGGCATGGAGTGGCTGATCTCAGGCACAGTGTCACTCCTGATCAGCACGGGAGTTTTGACCTGCTCCATTTCTGACCCGGGCCAGCCAGTTCACACCTCCTTAGGAAACCCGGTGGTCCCCTGCTCCCAGGAGCTTGCCATATTGATGCTAAACTTAGTATGGACACCCAGTAGACATAGGGCGCTATAGCCCAGAACTCCTGCACTCAAGTGATCCTCCTGCCTCAGCCTCCTGAGTAGCTGGGACTACAGGTGCACACACACTGCCATGCCTGGCAGCATTCTTTTTTCTTTTTTTCTTTCCCTCTTTCCCATTCTCTCTCTCTCAACAAATATTTATTTAGCAGCTACCATGTATCAAGCACTGTTCTAGGTGCTTGGGAGACATCAATGAACAAAAAGACAAAACTCTCCCAAATCTTCTCTGCCTTCTTGAAGTTTATAGTCTGAGAGAGAGTGACATCTGTACAAATAAACACAAAAAGCAAATAAATTAAACAGTATCTAATATAGTGGTGAATGCCACAAAAAAATAAGTAGAAAGGCTAGAGGAATTCAGGGATGCCAACAACAGAGGTAGGGGGCTCAGGGAAGGCGCATGTGGTCCTGGGAGCTGAGGGACAAGGCCTGTGGGGAGACCGTCCAGCCCTGGGCACTCTTTTACTTGCTCAGAAACCAGAACTCAGGCCTCAGGCTTCTTGGTTCAGTGCTTAACTACCCTTATATCCCTCTAGACATTGGTAAATGTACCCCAGCAAGTTTCCATTCACTGTCTCGAGAAGAAACCATTGAGCATAGTAGTTAAGAGTATGAATCTGGGCCGGGCATGGTGGCTCATGCCTGTAATCCCAGTACTTTGGGAGACCGAGGCAGGTGGATCACCTGAGGTCAGAAGTTCAAGACCAGCCTGACCCACATGATGAAACCCCATCTCTACTAAAAATACAAAAAAATTAGCCAGATGTGGTTGCAGGAGCCTGTAATCCCAGCTACTCAGGAGGCGAAGGCAGGAGAATTGCCTGAACCCAGGAGGCAGAGGTTGCAGTGAGCCAAGAGCACACCATTGCACTGCAGCAGCCTGAGTGAGAGAGCAAAACTCCGTCTCAAAAAAAAGAGTATGAATCTGAAGTTAAGAGTCCCAGTGTGGGGCGTGGTGGCTCAAGCCTGAAATCCCAGCACTTTGGGAGGCCAAGACGGGCGGATCACGAGGTCAGGAGATCAAGACCATCCCGGCTAACACGGTGAAACCCCGTCTCTACTAAAAATACAAAAAACTAGCCGGGCGAGGTGGTGGGCGCCTGTAGTCCCAGCTACTCGGGAGGCTGAGGCAGGAGAATGGCGTAAACCCGGGAGGCGGAGCTTGCAGTGAGCTGAGATTGAGATCCACTGCACTCCAGCCTGGGCTACAGAGCTAGACTCTGTCTCAAAAAAAAAAAAAAAAAAAAGAGTCCTGGCGTTTGGCCAGGTGCGGTGGCTCATGCCTGTAACACCAGCACTTTGGGAGGCCGAGGCGGGGAGATCACCTGAGGTCGGGAGTTCGAGACCAGCCTGACCAACATAGAGAAACCCCATCTCTACTAAAAATACAAAATTAGCCGTGCATGGTGACACATGCCTGTAATCCCAGCTACTCAGGAGGCTGAGGCAGGAGAATTGCTTGAACCCGGGAAGCAGAGGTTGCAGTGAGCCAATATCGTGCCATTGCACTCCAACCTGGGCAATAAGAGTGAAAGTCCATCTCAAAGGAAAAAAAAAGTTAAAGACTCCCTGGGTTTGTATTTGAATCCCATACTCACAGGCTCCAGATTGTGCAGCTCCCCAACTGGTACAATGAGGGGGATAACACTGGGATTATTAGTGGGATGGCATCATTATTGTTAATATTTTTTTAAACACGGTCTCCCTCTGGTTGCCCAGATTGGAGTGCAGTGACCTGATCTCGGCTCACTGCAGCCTCGACCTCCCGGACTCAGGTGCTTCTCCCACATCAGCCTTCCAAGTAGCTGAGACTACAGGCACATACCACCATATCCAACTAATTTTTTCCATTTTTTGTAGAAATGGGGATTAACTATGTTGCCCAGGCTGGTCTTGAACTCCCGACTTCAAGTGATCTGCCTACCTTTGCCTCCCAAAATGCTGAGATGACAGACATAAGCCACTGCACCCCGCCTTCAATTAATGTATATACGGCACATAGAATAGTGTCTGGCATGTGACAGGTGTAGTTTAAATCTGTTCAATAATATGATTTGATGTTGACGGGACCTTTCCTCTCTCTATTTCCTCAGTATGTTACCAGGGCAAAGAACCTTTAAAAAAAACATTTACCGGTAGAACAAATTCACAAGCCTGAGCTTAACAAGAACTTTGCAGACTTTTGTTCCTCAAAAGAGGCCTTACAAAACCTGAAAACGGGTACCTTGGAAACAAATGAATGTGAGCTTTGAAGCCTATTTTAAGACAGAGCCTAGGAATTTGAGTGCCGCAGAACATCTACGCCTTCTACAATGGTTTATTAGTTTTCCTTACTTGTAAAGGAAATCTCTTCATAGGCCACTGACCAGGGTTACCTGATCTCTTTTGATATTGATGTATCATGCTACAAGACATTCATCCTGAAACCTTTGACCAGGAGAGGTAACAGAGCCTTTTCATGGTGGAAGCACACAGACCTATTGGTACAATGCACGTTTGGAGAGCACACACAGCACAAACCCCTCCGATAGCTACAGACGATTTGCAATGGGATTCACTAGGAACAGGCAACACAAAATCGACTTTTCTCTGCATTCCAGTGGGCCTGAGATTTGCAGCAGACCTTTGGCATAGGGCGGGGGAAACGGGCCTACTCCTTCACCAAGCTTGACATAATAAGTTGAATTTTGTGTGTTGTTTTGTGGCTCAGGCTATCTTCAGCCATCTTCCTGAGAGAGGACAAAACAGCAATCCCTCCACTGGAAAAATGTTGCTCCAGGTTGACTGGGAGGCAGCCCTGAGTCACAGAAACACTTAGTTTGGAAGAAGCCCCTGGCTTGGGTCTTAGCTTAGTTATGGACTATTTTCAACCTTGAAATGGGAAAGTAACTTCTTGTTGCTCAGTTTCCTTGTGTATAAGTAGAATGGGCTGAAGTCAGTGATCTCTGGGGCTCCCTGTCAACTTTGAGGATCCAGAGTCATTGGTCCTCTGCAATGGCTGGAGCTTTAAAGACGGCAGCAAGACTGCAGTGTCTGTCAACACCCTCTGGTTGGAAGATGTGCCCTGTCAAGTTCATGTGATGGAAATTTCATCCCCAATGCAGTAGTGTTGGGAGGTGGGGCCTAATAAGAGATGATCAGGTCATGAGGGCTCCGCCTTCTCGAATGGATTAACGTGCTTATTGGGGGAGTGGATTAGTGACCTCGAAACTGCCTTACAAAATTGTAACTGAGACAGTGAAAGATCTGACATAACCAGCTCCATCTTGTTTCTCACCTCCAAGATGTCCTTGTTCTTTCCTGGGCGTAGGCTGAACTCACTTTGGGAGGAACTTAGTTTATAGATTAGCCGTTTCCCAAAACAAACATCCTTCTTGCCTGGGGACTGGACTGCCTTTGTGGGACTAACACCAGCCACAAGATTAGAAATTACGGTTTAGCAGCCATGCAGCTGGAGGCTACAAGATTCTGACCCTCCCTAAACTGCTCCTAAAATGAGTGCTTGAGATATTCCGCAGCCCCTGCACTTGATGGTCAGCTGGCCCCACCCAGACTGATAAACTAACTGGCTCATCTGATCTTGTGGCCTCCACCTAGGAACTGACTCAGCACAAGACGACAGCTTCGACTCCCTATGATTTCATCTCTGACCAATCAGCACTCCCGGCTCACTGACTTCCCCCCACTCACCAAGCTGTCCTTAAAAGCTCTGATCCCCAAATGCTTGGGGAGACTGATTTGAGTAATAAGAAAGCTCCGGTCTCCCGCACAGCTGGCTCTGCATGAATTACTCTTTCTCTATTGCAATTTCCTTGTCTTGATAAATTGGCTCTGTCTAAACAGCAGGCAAGGTGAACCCACCGGGTGGTTACAGCCTCAGGAGTGAGTGGGCTTGTTACGAAAGCAAGTTAAGCAGCCTCTCTCTCTCTCTCTCTCTCTCTTGCATCCTCTTGCTCTTCCACCTCCCGCTATGGAGTGACACAGTAAGAAGGCCCTTGCCACGTACAGGTCTCCCAACCTTGGACTTCTCAGCCTCTAGAACTGTAAGAAATACATTTCTTGGCCGGGCGCGGTGGCTCACACCTGCAATCCTAGCACTGAGGCCGAGGCGGGCAGATCACCTGAGGTTGGGAGTTCACAACCAGTCTGACCAACATGGAGAAATCCCGTCTCTACTAAAACTACAAAATTAGCCGGGCGTGGTGGTGCATGCCTGTAATCCCAGTTACTCAGGAGGCTGAGGCAGGAGAATCACTTGATCCCAGGAGGTGAGGTTGCAGTGAGCCGAGATGGCGCCATTGCACTCCAGCCTGGCCAACAAGAGTGAAACTCTGTCTCAAATAAATAAATAAATAAATAAATAAATAAATAAATAAATGCATATATAAATAAATAAATTTCTTTCCTTTATAAATTACCCAGTCTGTGGCATTCTATTACAATAGCAGGAAGGAGACTCAGATCGGAGCTCTGGGGCATATCTTGGCTCTGCAATTCACCAACTCCATGACTGAGGGTCAGTCACTTCCCTCTGAATCTCACTGTCTCTCTCTAAAACAACAATAATAATCGCCACCTCACCAGGCTCTCATAAGGACCAAATGACATATAGGAGGGAGGTGCTAGCCCTTGAAGATGGGGCAATCTTTTAAGAACCCTCCTTGCCCTCGACATTGACATATTCAGCCCTTTCCAGCACGGCCCACCCATTCCACCGTTTGCTTTCTGGATTCATCTCTAAGTGGGTTCCCCCGGTAGGAAACTCCTTTAAAGTCAAATAAGCACACCTCTGGGTGCTCCCCTTTACCTAGAACATGGCTGTGCTCATAATAGCTGCTTCATAATGTTCGTTAAATAATGATAACAATGAAAAGACTTGACTGATTGTTCAAAGCCAGATAGAGAGACTCACTTTGTGCAAACACGCTGGTTACACAGGCTTGTCTCATCTAGAACTCCAGACAACTATGATTAATCTGGTTTTTAATTTGGTTACTCAACTGAAATAGAATATGGCAACAGACATCTAACACCTCGAGTTTTTGCTTGGGTTGGTTTAGCCACTTTTCTTTGGCGTAAAGCCAGGAAGAACAAGGAATTTAAACTAGAGATCTGAAACCACGGAGCTTTAGTTAGATGCATTTTTGTTGGTAAAGAGGGCAGAATTGAGACCTGAGTTTACTATTATAAATAGTTTAATTACGTTTGAGTTTCAAAAGAAATATCGTTTTCATCCCAAGTTGGTCCTTCTGAATTTGCTGAAATAATATTTTATAGTCTGTTTTGAGGGAAAATCGTCTTTCTACCAGCAGCCCTCTCCCTCAGACATCTCGTTAAAATAATGAACTCAGAGGTTTTCTTGGATGGGTTTAACTATAAACTTCCGGGATGGCTGTGAATACATTCTGTCGAACACTTCCGGGAGGTTATTTCTCCTGGAGTGTTACCTCACTTGATAATTCCTTTGGATAACAAATGTGCACGTCAGTTTCCTGCTGCAGCTCGCACCAACTGTGTGGAGGCGGCCTTCTTGCCTATGGCCACTGGTCCTGCTGGCTGGGCAGCGATGGGAGAACTTACACACCATGATGAGCCACAAGGTGCAAATGTTGGGAGAAAAGAAACAGAATTTAGCCCAAGTGCACATCGAGCCCCAGCTTTACTGGAGGCATGGGATGCTGAGGCCTGGGTAACTGGAGTGGAAATTGCCATGAAATGCATATACGATACGATGTTCGCTGACATTCAAGTGCTCTCTCCACAGTGTCTTCATTTGAGCGGGAGGAGTCTCTTTGCAAGGATTTTTTTTTTTTTTTCCTCTTTACCTAGGGTGACTGACTTGTCCCAGTTTGCCCGTGACTGTCCTGGTTTTAAAATTGAATATCAGGCTGGGCGCGGTAACTCACGCTTATAATCCCTGCACTTTGGGAGGCCGAGGCGGGTGGATCACTTGAGATCAGGAGTTCCAGACCAACCTGGCCAACATGGTGAAACTCCGTCTCTACTAATAATATAAAAATTAGCCAGGGCTGGTGGTATGTGCCTGTAACCCCAGCTACTCGGGAGGCTGAGCCAGGAGAATTGCTTGAACCCAAGAGGCGAAGGTTGCAGTGAACTGAGATCGAGCCACTGCACTCCAGCCTGAGCGACAGAGCAAGACTCCATCCCAAACAAAAACAAAAACAAAAACAAAAACAAAAATGGAAAGTCCTGTGTCCTGTGTCAGTCTCTGGCAAATCGAAGAAAAGCCCTCCAACCTCCCCACTCCCGCCCCGCCTCCCTATTCTTCCCTCTCTTCAGTGTTTGCTTTTTCTCACCACAGTTTAACCCGCTTCACGAGGCTCCCTGTGGCGGGCTTGGAGACCCAGGCTGAAACTCCACAGCACAGGCAGCCAAGGGTTCCACCAGACTGCAGTGTGGGAGGGTCAGCCAAGCTGTGTACAGACCTATGCTCCTTCCCAAGCAAGCCTGGAAAGAACATTGTCTTGGTGTTAGACCACATGGATCTGAGCTCTGGAAACCCCATTGAGTGACTCAGAGCACCTGAGACAGCAAGAGAGGGAAAATCTCAGTTTTCCTTTTGAGATGCTATTGGCCTCTCAGGAAATAATGAATGCAAAAGTGGCAGCTCCTGTACAAATGCCAGGGACCAGAATTCCACTGACCGCCCCGCACTCTACTCCTTCTGATGAATGACAAATATTACATCTCGGAGGCATTGTGATACTAGCTTTGCTCTTTATTCTTCATTCAGGTCTTTGCAAGGAGCCAAAAGGAGCAGTTTTCAAATTAATATAACAATTGGCCTGGCAGGGTGGCTCACGCCTGTAATCCCAACAGTTTGGGAGGCCGAGGCGGGTGGATCACTTGAGGTCAGGAGTTCGAGACCAGCCTGGTCGACATGGCGAAACCCCATCTCTACAAAAATACAAAAATTAGCCGGGTATGGTGGCACAGGTCTGGAGTCCCAGCTACTTGGGAGGCTGAGGCAGGAGAATCGCTTGAACCCCAGAAGCGGAGGTTGCAGTGAGCCGAGATCCCACCACTGCACTCCAGCCTGGGCAACAGAGCTAGACTCTGTCTCACAACAAAACAAAACAACAACAGTAAATAAATCGATCAAACCCCCTCGCAGGCAGTGAGAGCATTGGCCTCCCTGAAGCTCGCTGGGTGTGGGCTTGTCTAGGGAGAAGCCAGGGAAGCACCCGGAATAAAATCCTCGCCAAGATTCTGTGGGTAGTCGGGCCTCATTTCATCAGAGAAGCTGCAAGTTCAGGTGCCTAGAAATGGGTTCGGACCTTGTTTCCCTGGGTTGAGGGCACCGGGATAACATTGCTGTTACCACATACCCTTAGGTTAACTGCTCCCTGTGGTGGGTTTCTCCTGCACTCTGGCAGTGTGAAAGCGTTTTGGCATCTGTTGTTGAGGGTGGAGGGATGACATTCCTCAGGCTTTGAAAGTGTGTTCCTTCACAAAAGGGACAGGATGGAGAGTCAAGTGGACCTTTTAGGGACCTTTAAAAGAGGTGTTTACATGTATTTAGCTTTTGGGAGAAACCCTGCAGTTAACTCCCAGCCAACAACAGCTTATATATCCTGAAAATCCTATTTAAAGAGTATGAAGTACACAGCTGAAGATGCTCCCTAGCTCCAGGGCCCCCTGAAGGGGATAGGATCTGTCATGTTAATGACATGTGCATATTATTAGGAGAAGGGTCAAAGGGCCTGGAGTTTGGGAATGAGAGTTTGTTATAGGGATTCTTCAATATGCAGATGGACACCCTTATCGGGGTGTCGAGGGAGAGCCCTGGAAGAGTCTCCTTCATAAAGCTATCCTGGTAGAGAACACAGCAGTTTTTTGGGGCGGGAGGTGCTTTCCACTGGTGCAGAGCTCCAAGCATGCCCTGTTCCACACCCACCCGTAAGAAGACACCTCGATGCATGATCAAAGAAATGCAATTTTGTTTTGATTTTTTTGAATTAAAATGGTCAATTTGGCTGGGCGCGGTGGCTCACACCTGTAATCCCAGCACTTTGGGAGGCCGAGGTGGGAGGATCGCCTGAGGTCAGGAGTTTGAGACCAGCCTGGCCAACATGGTGAAACCCCATCTCTACTAAAAATACAAAAATTAGCCGAGTGTGGTGGCGGGCACTTATAATCCCAGCTACTTGGAAGACTGAGACAGGAGAATCGCTTGAACCTGGAAGGTGGAGGTTGCAGTGAGAGACTGCACCATTGAACTCCAGTCTGGGCAAGAAGAGTGAAATTCCATCTCAAAAAATAAGTAAAATAAAATAAAATAAAATGGTAAATTCTATGAATGCCAGAATCCCTAAATTCTCCTGGGCCATATAACACTTCCCATTGGTACCGGCTTCCAGAGGGCTTCACAGCAAGATGTAAAACTCCATGCTATTCCATCCAGTCCTTCTAGAAGTGCAGATTATGTGTGTGGGGATGAGACGGAGGAAGGACGGGGAAGAGACAGGAGTGCAGATGACTCTGAGCATCACCTAGGTAAGGAGGGAGCATGGGAAGTGGGGAAGAAGGACAGAGGAGTCGTCTCTGGTTGGGATAATATGTGAGGTGGCCTTGATGGAGGGAGAAGGACTGGCTGGATGGAGAAACAAGAGCGGCTGAAGGGTAGCCTGAACTCAGGTGCATGGATGTGCATGGCATGTTCAGGGCTCAAGTGCATTTTGGAGGAGGTGGTAAGACAGATGGATTGAGTCTAAGGATCATCTCCAGGCAAGGGGGAGTCATCCATGGTGTCCTAGGACAGGGAACATGATGAAGTTCTTTGTGGTTTTGGAAGAAATTGACACTCAATAGACATATTTAATCAAGTCAAAGAGTTCCATATGTGCATCGGCCTTGGTAACAAGTAACCATGCACCTGCTTTGCACGGCTGCTGATCCAGCACTCCTGGGGATGGGAGGAGAGCCCAGACCTAGGTTTCTGAGGGTGGGGGCGGTCCTGGTTCAGTGAGGCCACCACTTAAAGATTCTTCTACCTCAAGCATCTGCCCATCCCGTGCTTTCTCTCTTTCCTCTATCCATCCCCCTGGTCTCATAGGTCCAAAGCCCAACTGTCTTCCAGGAAGCAGCTCAGGGGAACCTTCTGCACAAAACCTCTAGATTCCATGCTGTAGGAAGCTTGTTCTCTTGCCTCTAACCTCACCCAGAGCCTTTTCTACACCTTTTTGTGTCTGAAAAATGTAAATAATCCCTCCCTATCAAGATCTTTATGAAAAAATAATATAGGCAAGAAAGGTATAAAGACAAAAGAAAAATAGAGGTCAGGCATGATGGCTCATGCCTGTAATCCCAGCACTTTGGGAGGCTGAGGCAGGTGGATCACTTGAGGCCAGGAGTTGGAGACCAACCTGGCCAACATGGCAAAAGCCCATTTCTATTAAAAATACAAAAATGAGCTGGTGGGTGTCTGTAATCCCAGGTACTCGGGAGGCTGAGGCAGGAGAATCGTTTGAAGCCAGGAGGCGGAGGTTGCAGTGAGCTGAGATCGCATTATTGCACTCCAGCCTTGGCGACAGAGAAAGACTTTTGTCTCCAAAAAAAAAAAAAAAAAAAAAAGTAGAAAGAAAATTATCTTCGGTAACTCACCTTTCAGAGATAGCAGCTACTGAAATTTTGGTGCATTTCTTTCTAGATTTTTTTCATATACACACAAACCAGTATGGATATGCCCACTTATTTTGTATCTTTATAAGATCATTAATTAGTTTCTATTATGTATAACAAGGAATTGTATTTGGGTCTTATCTGTTACCAGGAGTGAGGAGCTATCTTATCTTTGTATATTCTGCATCTTCTAGAATCTTTGTGTATTCTGCATCCTCTAGAATCTTTGTGTATTCTGCATGCTCTAGAATGTTTGTGTATTCTGCATGCTCTAGAATCTTTGTGTATTCTGCATCCTCTAGAATCTTTGTGTATTCTGCATCTTCTAGAATTGCATCACTTGCAAGCAGCAAGTGATGAATGAATGATTGATTAGGCTTTTCTCTATCCATCTGCAAAACGAGAGTTTTGGTTTGTATCATGTCTGAGGTCCTTTTCAGTTCCAGTAATCTGAAGACTTCTGCTCACTAAATCTCCAACACAGGTAGAAGAAAGAACTTTCCTGTACATCCGATGACTGGGCACATCCTTCCTGGCATTAACATTGTAATGTCCCCAAACTAAAATGAGATGATAATATTTAAAACAGTGATTTACGGCTAGACATGGTGTCTCATGCCTGCAATCCCAGCACTTTGGGAGGCCAGGACAGGTGGATCACTTGAGGCCAGGAGTTCAAGACCAGCCTGGTCAACATGGTGAAACCCTGTCTCTACTAAAAATACAGAAAAATTAGCCGGGTGTGGTGTTGCATGCCTGTAATCCTAGCTACTTGGGAGGCTGAGGCACAAAAATCACTTGAACTCGGGAGGCTGAGGTTGCAGTGAGCCGAGATTGCACCACTGCACTCCAGTCTGGGCAACAGATTGAGACTCTGTCTCAAACAAACAAACAATAAAACAATGATTTAGCCGGGCGCTGTGGCTCACGTTGGTAATCCCAGTACTTTGGGAGGCCGAGGTGGGTGGATCATGAGGTCGGGAGATGGAGACCAGCCTGGCCAAACACGATGAAACCCCATCTCTACTAAAACTACAAAAATTAGCTGGGCGTGGTGGAGCACACCTGTAGTTTCAACTACTTGGGAGGCTGAGGCAGTATAATCACTTAAACCTGGGAGGCAGAGGTTGCAGTAAGCCGAGATTGCACCACTGCACTCCAGCCTGGTGACAGAGCAAGACTCCATCTCAAAAAAAAAAAAAATCAAATAAATAAATAAAAAAATAGGCCAGGCGCAGTGGTTCATGCCTGTAATCCCAGCACTTTGGGAGGCCGAGGCAGGTGGATCACTTGAGGTTGGGAGTTTGAGACCAGCCTGACCAACATGGAGAAACCCCGTCTCTACTAAAAATACAAAATTAGCCAGTGTGGTGGCACATGCCTGTAATCCCAGCTACTCGGGAGGTTGAGGCAGGAGAACTGCTTGAACCCGGCAGGCAGAAGTTGCAGTGAGCCAAGATCATGGCATTGCACTCCAGCCTGGGCAACAAGAGTGAAACTCCATCTCAAAAAAATAAGTAAATAAATAAAATATAAATAAATAAATAAATAAAATAATGATTTAATGCACTCAAGATGTATGTCTGTGTAAATCTAAGGTTTGCCTAGTTTAAATTCAACTAATTTTTTTTTTTTTTTTTTTTTTTT
>NW_012100543.1:5280022-5287879 GCF_000951045.1 Mandrillus leucophaeus | reverse complement strand
TATTTTTAGTAGAGATGGGGTTTCACCGTGTTCGCCAAGATGGTCTCGATCTCCTGACCTCGTGATCCACCCGCCTCGGCCTCCCAAAGTGCTGGGATTACAGGCGTGAGCCCCCGCGCCCGGCCAATTTTTTTTTTTTTTTTTTGCCTTATCCAAAGTGGGCCCATTTGGGGATATCAGTTGACCCTTAAAATCTGAGAAAAACTAATTGTTTTCAACGCTCTGGATTCCTCATTTCTCCTGACCTGCAGTGCTACTAATAGTCTATGAAGCACTTTTGCTTGACTTAGAAAAGGGCTTCCTCTCTGCTACAGGCAACCGGGGCTCCAGTAGCTATTCACAGTCCGCAAATAGAATGCAGCTGGATTTCAGCTTCCTTTCTTGCCCCGTCAGTAGAAAATCCCTTGGGCAAGACAGAAACTATACACTTATATTGGCAACTTTGATGCAGGGTACCTAGAAGAACATCTATATTCAAAATTCTTCTGTAAGCAAATAAGCAGGAAGTGTTATCAATATCAGCATTTGCAAGCTTGCCTGATGGTATAGTTCTACGGTAGGATGAAGACACCCAGCAGTCTCTGTGCTCTTCCTCCTGCTGGCCCCTCTATCTGGAAGCTACCCTGACTCCCTCGATTCCTTTCTCAACATTACCCATTTTTTTGTGGCTCAGGTCAAAGCCTCTCTCTTCCACAAAGCCTTCCACGACCTGCATGTTGGAATTCACTGAAACTTCATGTGCACGTCCTTAGCGCTCGCTTACCACTCTTTTCTTCTCCATCTCAGGTTTTCCTTTGAGTGTCTGGTGATTAGTTCATACAGCAGCCTGTCATTTTTTTTGAGACAGTTTTGCTGTGTCACCCAGGCTGGAGTGCAGTGGCACAATCTTGGCTCACTGCAAGCTCTGCCACCCAGGTTCAAGCAATTCTTGTGCCTTATCCTTCCCAGCTGGGACTACAGGCACATGCCACCACATCCAGCTAATTTTTGTATTTTTAGTAGAGACAGGGTTTCACCATGTTGGCCAGGCTGGTCTTGAACTCCTGGCCTCAAGTGGTCTGCTTGCCTCAGCCTCCCAAAGTGCCGGGATTACAGGCATGAGCCACTGTACCTGGCCCATGTGACCTTCTGAGCCTCAATTTTACCATCCTTAAAGTGGAGACGATAAAAAGGATCTTCCAGATTCCACAATAAACACTATGATTACTATAATTGTAATATATACCTGTTACTGTTTATGAAACTCCTAGAGAAGAACTCTATCTTATTTGATCTTTAGATCTATCATATTAACATGACATTAAATATAGAGTGTTTGATGTTTGATATAGTTTAGCTGTGTCCCCACCCAAATCTCAACTTGAATTTATCTCCCAGAATTCCCACATGTTGTGGGAGGGACCCACGGGGAGGTAATCAAATCATAGGGACTGGTCTTTCCCATACTATTCTCATGATGGTGAGTAAGTCTCATGAGATCTGATGCATTTGTCAGGGTTTCCAGTTTTGCCTCTTTCTCATTTTTCTCTTGTCACCACCACGTAAGAAGTGCCTTTTGCCTCCCACAATGATTCTGAGACCTCCCCAGCCATGTGGAACTGTAAGTCCAATTAAACCTCTTTTTGTTCCCAGTTTCAGGTATATCTTTATCAGCAGCATACAAATGAACTAATACAATAAATTGGTACCAGCAGAGTGGGGTGTTGCTGAAAAGATACCCAAAAATGTGGAAATGACTGGAACTGGGTAACAGACAGAGGCTGGAATAGTTTGGAGGGCTCAGAAGAAGACAGGAAAATATGGGAAAGTTTAGAACCTCCTAGAGACTTATTGAATGGCTTTGACAAAAACACTGATAGTGATATGAACAATAAGGTTCAGGCTGAGGTGGTCTCAGACGGAGATGAGGAACTTGTTGGGAACTGGAGCAAAGGTGACTCTTGTTATGTTTTAGCAAAGAGACTGGCCGCATTTTGTCCCTGCTCTAGAGATTTGTGGAACTTTGAACTTGAAAGAGGAGAGATGGTTTAGGGTATCTGGTGGAAGAAATTTCTAAGCAGCAAAGCATTCAAAATGTGACTTGGGTGCTGTTCAAAGCATTCAATTTTAAAAGGGAAACACAGCATAAAAGTTCAGAAAATTTGTGATGCAGTAGAAAAGAAAAACCCATTTTTTTTTTTTTTAAGGAGAAATTCAAGCAGCTGCAGAAATTTGCATAAGTATTAAGGAACCTAATGTTAATCCCCAAGACCACAGGGAAAATGTCTCCAGGCTATGTCAGAAGGCTTCATGGCAGTCCCTCCCATCACAGGCCTGAAAGCCCAGGAGGAAAAAGTGATTTTGTGAGTCAGGCCCAGGGTTCCTGTGCTGTGTGCAGCCTAGGGAGTTGATGCCCTGTGTCCCAGCTGCTCCAGCCATGGCTGAAAGGTGCCAAAGTAGAACTTGGGTCATGGTTTCAGAGGGTGCAAGCCCCAAGCCTTGGCAGCTTCCACATGGTGTTGGGACTGCGGGTGCACAGAAGTCGAGAACTGAGGTTTGGGAACCTCCGCCTAGACTTCAGAACATGTATGGAAATGCCTGGATGCCCAGGCAAAAGTTTGCTGCAGGGTCGGGGCCCTCACAGAGAACCTCTCCTAGGTCAGTGCAGAAGGGAAACATGGGGTCAGAGCCCCCACATAGAGTCCCTAGTGGAGCTTTGAGAAGAAGGCCACCGTCTTCCAGGCCCCTGAATGTTAGATCCACCAACATCCTGTGCTGTGTGCCTGGAAAGGCTGCAGACACTCAATGCCAGCCCATGAAAGCAGCCAGGAGGGAGGCTGTGCCCGGCAAAGCCATAGGGGCGGAACTGCCCAAGACCATGGGAATCCACCTTTTGTATCAGTGTGACCTGGTTGTGAGACCTGGAGTCAAAGGAGATCATTTTGGAGCTTTAAAACTTGACTGCCTGCTAGATTTGGGACTTGCATGGGCCCTGTAACCCTTTTGTTTTGGCCAATTTCTCCTATTTGGAATGGCTATATTTACCCAATACCTATACTCCCATTTTATCTAGGAAGTAACTAGCTTGCTTTTGATTTTACAGGCTCATAGACAGAAGGGACTTGCCTTGTCTCAGATGAGACTTTGGACTGTGGACTTTTGGGTTAATGCTGAAATGAGTTAAGACTTTGAGGGGATGCTGGGAAGGCATGATTGGTTTTGAAATGTGAGGACATAAGATTTGGTGGGGCCGGGGACATAATGATATGGTTTGGCTGTGTCTCCATTCAAATCTCAACTTGAATTGAATCTCCCAGAATTCATGTGTTGTGGGAGGGACCCAGTGGGAGGTAATTGAATCATGGGGGCCAGTCTTTCTCGTGCTACTCTCGTGGTAGTGAATAAGTCTCACGAGATCTGATGGTTTTATCAGGGGTTTCTGCTTTTGCTTCTTCCTCATTTTTCTCTTGCCTCCACCATGTAAGAAGTACCTTTTGCTTCCTGCTATGATTCTGAGACCTTCCCAGCCATGTGGAACTGTGAGTCCAATTAAACCTCTTTTTGTTCCCAGTTTTGGATATGTCTTTATCAGCAGCATAAAAACAAACTAATACAGTGTTCATAGAATTTATTTGAAACAATTTGAAGACAAGTCTTAAAAGGTAGATCGTGCCATCTATTTAACCTTAGAATACTTCCTACACTTACATTCTCTTTACTTGCTCTCTAAATCCATTGTGTCTAGTGTACTTTTATTCCATATTCCCTTGGTCTTTTGTATTTCTGTAGTTCTGCATGGTTTTCAAGGTTCATAATAACCTGATTAGGTAGGTATTATTATCCCCACTTTATAGATGAAGAGAAACCAAGACTTAAACATATGCACCTAGAGTGGCAGAAGTGGGATTTGAACTTTGGACTTCTGTTTCACAGTTCAGTGTTTTGTAGGCTAAACATGACCTCATAGCGCTAATAGAAAATTATTTTAAATCTGCAAAGACCTTCCAAGTTTGAATCACTGATCTATGTTGTTATGGAGTCAGAGTTCGAGGTGCTGTTGGAAGAGTAACAACCCAATCCTTTTACCTCAACAGAGCCTTTCCAGGAGGAAGAGTGATTTAAAGGGCAGTGCTGGTCTTTTCCAGAGTGCTCACACTTGAGCACAAGTGGCTTTCACCAAAAATAACCTACAAGAAAAGTTCTATTACCTGCAACCCAGTTTCATACTTTATAGTGAGGAAAGTACCATTAAGGTCTTGGTAAACAGATGAAGCCATATTTTCCTTCTCACCCCTACAATTCCATTTCCTCTTCCCTCAAGGAAAAAAAAAAATATATATATATATATATGTATATATGTATATGTAATGTATATACACAGAAGAGAGTTGGTACCAGCTTCCATATATACATATAATTTTTTTTAAGAGATGGTGTCTTGCTATGTTGCTATGTTGACCAGGGTGGTCTCAAGTGATCCTCCCATCTTGGCCTCCCAGAGTGGTGGGGTTACAGGTATGAGCCACCACGTCCGTAGCTAATGTTAGATGTAGCTACTATCAAAAGAGTTAATGGCTACTGCTGTGACGTCCTCTTTTCACTTAGGATTTCTCAAAAGTGAAAAGAATGCAGCTAGCCCCGTAGGTTCCTGTAATTCATTGATTGTGTCTAAATGGGAATTTCAAGATTGAGAGCAAAGCAAGATTTTCCAGCACACATTAAGATTTGGAGAAGAGCATATAAATACCCGGGGAAAGAGGGGAAGGAGAGAGCTCCCACCTTCCGCTCTACTCAGTTCCCAAAACCCCTGTGGGTTCTACACCGTTCCCCGAGGCTCTGGAATAGACTTGGTTCTAAGGTTCTTGGCTGTGCTGCAAGTGTCTCCCAGTTCCTGGCCTCAGCTCTGCTCTATGACTGAGCTGGTGACACCTGCCCCTGAAGCCTGTGAGCTGTCTTGCTTTGTTTTGGTTTGGTTTTTTGGAGACAGGGTCTTGCTCTGTTGCCCAGGCTGGAGTATAGTGGTGCAGTCACGAGTCACTGCAGCCTTAATCTTCCAGGCTCAAGCCATCCTCTAACCTCAGCCTCCCAAGTAGTTGGGACTACAGGCATGCTCCACCAAGCCCAGCTAATTTTTTTTTTTCATTTTTCTGTAGAGATAGGGTTTTGCCATGTTGCCCATGCTGGTTTCGAATTCCTGAGCTTAAGCGAGTCATCCATCTTGGCCTCCCAAAGTGCTGGGATTACAGGTGTGAGTCGCTGTGACCGGCCTGTGAGTTGTCATCTTACAATGGTTCTCATCTCTGGCTGGACATTAGAAACATCTGGAACACTTAAAAAATTCCCAATGCCCCCAAAAACAAACAACCCAACTCAAAAATGGGCAAAGGTTTTAAATAGACACTTTCCCCAGAGAAGACATACAAATGGCCAATAAGCCCATGAAAAGATGCTCAGCATCACTAATTGTGAGGGAAATACATATGAAAAGTACAATGAGATACCACTTTATGCCCAATAGGATGACTGCTTTAATATACAAAACAAAACAACAAAAACAAACACAAAAACAAAGAAAATAACAATGGAGGGATATTGTTTAACAGATACAGAGTTTCAATTTGGAATGAAAAAGTCTGGAGAAAAATAGTAGTGATGGTTGCACAACGTTGTGAATTACTTAAATGCTACTGAATCGTACACTTAAAGATGGTTAAACTAGGCCAGAAGCGGTGGCTCATGCCTATAATCCCAGCACTTTGGGAGGCCAAGATGGGTGGATCACTTGAGGCCAGGAGTTTAAGACTAGCCTGGGCAACATGGTGAAACCCGTCTCTACTAAAAATACAAAAATTAGCCAGGTTTGGTGGTACACGCCTGTAATTCCAGCTACTTGAAAGGCTGAGATATGAGAATTGATTGAACCCAGGAGGCAGAAGTTGCAGTGAGCTAAGATCACACTACTGCACTCTGGCCTGTACCACAGAGCAAGACTCCAACTCCTGAATGACTACTGGGTACACAACGAAATGAAGGCAGAAATAAAGATGTTCTTTGAAACCAATGAGAACAAAGACACAACATACCAGAATCTCTGGGACCCATTTAAAGCGGTATGTAGAGAGAAATTTATAGCACTGAATGCCCACAAGACAAAGCAAGAAAGATCTAAAATTGACACCTTAACATCACAATTAAAAGAGCTAGAGAAGCAAGAGCAAACACATTCAAAAGCTAGCAGAAGGGAAGAAATAACTAAGATCAGAGCAGAACTGAAGGAAATAGAGACACAAAAAACCCTTCAAAAAATCAATGAATGCAGCAACTGGTTTTTTGAAAAGATCAACAAAATTGATAGACCGCTAGCAAGACTAATAAAGAAGAAAAGAGAGAAGAATCAAATAGGTGCAATAAAAAATGATAAAGAGGATATCAACACTGATCCCACAGAAATACAAACTACATCAGAGAATACTATAAACACCTCCAAGCAAATAAACTGGAAAATCTAGAAGAAATGGCTAAATTCCTGGACACATACACCCTCCCAAGACTAAACCAGGAAGAAGTTGAATCCCTGAATAGACCAATAACAGGCTCTGAAATTGAGGCAATAATTAATAGCCTACCAACCAAAAAAAGTCCAGGACCAGACAGATTCACTGCCAATTTCTACCAGAAGTACAAAGAGGAGCTGGTACCATCCCTTCTGAAACTACTCCAATCAATAGAAAAAGAGGGAATCCTCCCTAATTCATTTTATGAGACCAGCATCATCCTGATACCAAAGCCTGGCAGAGACACAACAAAAAAAGAGAATTTTAGACCAATATCCCTGATGACCATCAATGCAAAAGTCCTCAATAAAATACTGGCAAACTAAATCCAGCCGCACATCAAAAACCTTATCCACCACGATCAAGTTGACTTCATCCCTGGGAAGCAAGGCTGGTTCAACATATGCAAATCAATAAACCCTAATCCAGCATATAAACAGAACCAAAGACAAAAACCACATGATTATCTCAATAGATGCAGAAAAGGCCTTCGATAATATTCAACAGTGCTTCATGCTAAAAACTCTCAATAAACTAGGTATTGATGGGACGTATCTCAAAATAATAAGAGCTATTTATGACAAACCCACAGCCAATATCATACTGAATGGGCAAAAGCTGGAAGCATTCCCTTTGAAAACTGGCACAAGACAGGGATGCCCTCTCTTACCACTCCTATTCAACATAGTGTTGGAAGTTCTGGCCAGGGCAATCAGGCAGGAGAAAGAAATAAAGAGTATTAAATTAGGAAAAGAGGAAGTCAAATTGTCCCTGTTTGCAGATGATGTGATTGTATATTTAGAAAACCCCATTATCTCAGCCCAAAATCTTCTTAAGCTGATAAGCAACTTCAGCTAAGTCTCAGGATACAAAATCAGTGTGCAAAAATCACAAGCATTCCTTTACACCAATAACAGACAGAGAGCCAAATCATGAGTGAACTCCCATTCACAATTGCTTCAAAGGGAATAAAATACCTAGGATCCAACTTACAAGGGATGTGAAGGATCTCTTCAAGGAAAACTACAAACCACTGCTCAATGAAATAAAAGAGGACACAAACGAATGGAAGAACATTCCATGCTCATGCATAGGAAGAATCAATATCGTGAAAATGGCCATATTGCCCAAGGTAATTTATAGATTCAATGCCATCCCCATCAAACTACCAATGACTTTCTTCACAGAATTGGAAAAAACTTCTTTAAAGTTCATATGGAACCAAAAAAGAGCCCACATTGACAAGAAAATCCTAAGCCAAAAGAACAAAGCTGGAAGCATCACGCTACTTGACTTCAAACTATACTACAAGACTACAGTAACC
>NW_012100543.1:5272632-5279617 GCF_000951045.1 Mandrillus leucophaeus | reverse complement strand
AACCCAAATGTCCATCAGTGACAGACTGGATTAAGAAAATGTGGCACATATACACCATGGAATACTATGCAGCCATAAAAAAGGATGAGTTCATGTCCTTGGTAGGGACATGAATGAAGCTGGAAACCATCATTCTGAGCAAACTATCACAAGGACAGAAAACCAAACACTGCATGTTCTCACTCATAGGTGTGAATTGAACAATGAGAACACTTGGACACAGGGTAGGGAACATCATACAACAGGGCCTGTCATGGTGTGGGGGCCTGGGGGAGGGATAGCATTAGGAGATATACCAAACGTAAATGATGAATTAATGGGTGCAGCACACCAACATGGCACATGTATACCTATGTAACAAACCTGCACGTTGTGCACATGTACCTTTAATACTTTTTTTAAAGTATTAAAAAAAGTTAAATTAATAAAAATAAATAAATAACAATAATAATCCCAGTGCCCTGGCCATACCACAGACCAAGGAAAATTTTCTTAACTTTACAGATGATTTCAGTGTGCAACCAAGGCTGGGAACCACGACGTCCAGCCCTGTATGTTTTTATTAAGTCTCACATTTTTAGCTCCTATTATATTCTTTCTCCATGTCCCAAAGACATGCATATGCAACTTGTCCAAATTAAACTCATCATTTTCCTCCTGAAACCTGTCCTTCCTTAGTCATTCACTGCATTAGTCTGTATCATTGCCATGTACCTGGTCACTCAATTTAGACACCTGGGCACCGCCCTTGGGAAAATGAATTGCTTCCTCCTGTCCACTGGGCATGTTGCATTGTTGTCAGGGAAAGGCAAGCTGACCTAATATTTGGACCTTGGAGCAAGAGCCCAAATGGAGCGCACCCCACCTTACCTATGGTTCCCACTTCACCAGCTTCATCCTGTACCTGGAAGACACATCCCCTTGGCTTCTGGGGGCCACGTGTGGCTGAGGGCAGGTCAATACAGGGATCCAAGTGCCTCAATTTAAACATGGTGCCAGGTAGAGGCAGGTTCTGGCCAAGTACACCAGGAAGTTTGACTCACTTCTCTGGACTAGAAGCCCACAGCCCACAGACAGCTCATGCTCCTGCAGCACGGTGCCTTGACGTCCTTTCAATGGTCAAAGGCATTCGCCTCTCTGAGGAGCCCCTTCCTCATCTGCTACCTCTAGGTTGATCCCAGCTCCTCTCAAGTTTCTGCTCACAAATCTACTTGCTGTTCTGACCTCTGCAACTTCCCAGGCAGAACAGCATTCTCCCTGCCCTACGGTCACATCAGAGGGCATGTGTTATCAATGCACTGTGAGGTCTGGTGCAGGGCACTTGTTGTAGTGGGCATTATTTTTCAGGTTGAACTGAAATTTTGTTCCTTCCAGGTTTGATCCAGGTTTCCTCTGCCATGTGGCTCTGTGACACATTTTTGGAGTGTATTGGTTTTTATAGCTATTATTGGAGGCTGGGTGGGCCCTGACTCCCGGCCTGGTTTAAGATCACGGACCCTCGAATCACACTGCCCAGGTCTGGACTCCAGCATTTAGTGCCGTGTCTGCTATTTACAGGTTTCAGTATCCACATTGGTAAAATAGGAATTCCTAAAAAGCATTAGCTGTTTAGCTTATTGTGAGGGGTAAGAGAGTTAATACTGTGGCAAGGCCCATAATAAATATTTGGTAAGTGTTAGCAATTTTTTTTTTTTTTTTAAAGACAGAGTCTCACTGTCTCGCCCAGGCTGGAGTGCAGTGGTGCGATCTTGGCTCATGGCAACCTCCACCTCTCAGACTCAAGTGATCCTCCCACCTCAGCCTCCTGAGTAGCTGGAACTATAGGCATGCACCACTACGCCTGGCTAATTTTTTTTTTTTTTTTTTTAATATTTTTGTAGAGATGGGGTTTTGCCATGTTGCCCAGGCTGGTCTCGAACTTCTGGGCTCAAGTGAACTTCCCACCTCAGCCTCCCAAAGTGTTGGGATTATAAGCAGGAGCCACTGTGCCTGACTTTAGTGATTATTTTTGTAATTTTAAAAAATGGAGTCAGCAGAACTAAGAGAGTCCAGGATAAACCTGAGCAGACACAGCCAGACCTTCAGGACCCAGCACCTGCCTGGCAACTTCACCTATCATCAATTCAATCCAAGTCTACCCTGTCTTAGTAGAGTGCACCTAGGACCAGACAGAAGAGCTAGGGGAGCCCTGTCCTCAAGAAAGCTCCAAGCCTTGTCTCCGGGGCAAGCCAGGTCCAGAGCCACAATACAAATCGTGTGTGGGGTGGGCACAGCTTGCCCTTCCCCACCTCTGGGTACTGTGGGCATTTGAACTCTGGAGCCAGTGACCTTATCTGTAAAAGGCAGTGAAAATTCCAACCTCACAAGGTGGCGAGGAGGATTAAATGAAATAAAGGCAAGGGTTATATAAACTGTAGGGCGCCCCCAAAATTGAAGGAATTATTGTTATCCATTAGCTCATTTGATCTGCATAATCCCCCTCTGAGGTGGGTAGAGGCTATCCCCATTTTGGGAGAGGCTGGTGCTCCCTGCTTCTTTAGGGCCTGAGTCTGTCCTTCATGCCCAGGAGGCTGGTCTGGTTGGAGGCGGCCCCAGGCGCTCTTCGAGGAGCCGATGGGGTGGGACGCCCTTTGCAGGGCGTCAGAGTGGGCCTTCCTTGGGGACTGCTCGACTGTGGCAGCCTCCATCCAGCCCTTTGGACTGGGGCCGCTCGGTCTGGGGACAGTGTCTCATCACTCCCTCGCCACGGGGGCCAGGCCCTAATCGCTTTCTTTAGAGGCCTTTGTGCAGCCCGTTCTTTCATTCTGGGCCCAACACAATGCAGGGGTGAGCTGAGGTCAGATTTTCCACCTTCGGCTCTGGATTTCCTGTCTTTTGTCGGGTGGAGGACAGATTATGCCACCCAGCTTCCTGTCATCTCTGCACTGGGGGTGCCCCCGTCCTGGCACCAGCCCACGACAGGAGACAGGGAAATCCCCGTGGGGGGTGAAGAGGGAGAACCTGCCCTTCATGCCCAGCCCCTCAGACACGGGCATTGGCCGTCATTAGATACTGAGCATTTCTTTAGGTCTTTTAGCTATTGAAAAATGGCTTCTTGTGGGATTTGAACTCTGATGACATCCTACAATATTTCATCCACTGAAATATTCTAGGTTAGAAAACATTACCCTCCCCATTAAATAACACAAAATCTTGCCCCTCTTTGGCAGCCCAGATCATGCAGTAAAACACACTGAGGAACAGGCCCCTGGTAGCAGAAAGGGGTGGGGGGTGGATGTGGAAGGCTGTATTTGTTCCCTTGGGCCACCATAACAAGGTACCGCAAACTGGGGAGCTACAGCAGCAGAAATGTATTTCTCACAGTTCTGAAGGCTACAAATCTGTTCAAGCTGTCAGCGGGGCTGGTTCCTTCTGAGGACCATAACGGGAAGTGTCCTGGGCGTCTCCCATAGCTTCCGCCGACAGATGGTGATCCTTCGTGCTCCATGGCTTCCTTTCACAGGATTCTCCCCAAATCTCTGTGTCTTCACGTGGGCCTCTTCCCTCTCTTTGTCCAAATTCCCTTTTATTATAAGGACAACAGTTATTTGGAATCCAGGTCCACCCTACTCCAGTGTGACCTAATTTTAACTAATTACATCTGCAGCGTCCCTATTTCCAAATAAAGTCACATTCTGGGGTACTGGAGGCCAGGACTTCAGCATATTTTTCGGGGGGATGCAAATCAAGTCCATAACACGGGGTCTCAGGTCAGCTGATTTTTATTGGCCATCTGCTCTGTGCCAGGCCCTGTGCTCAGTTCTAGGGCTGCAGAGATGCAAAGGTCAGTCTTTGTATTTAGGGGGCTTAGTCTAGTGGGGAGAGACAGACAAGTCGGAATCAACGTTATAACGCAGTGTGTTCAGGGCTGTGAGTGGATTAGACACAGGTGATGGGGCTGTCATTAAAGGGTCCACTCGCTCAGCCTTTGGGTGGGGGTGACATCCTACATGGGAAGGCCAGTGACTCAAGAGGGACAGGGACAAAGATGGGAAAGACAAGTTTCACAGATTATAAGAACACCATGTGTGGGACTAAATCTACCAGGGGACGAAATCTACCAGGAGGTGAAATCTGCCAGCTCTAACTCTCTCCCCTTTTCCCCCAACTCTCTCCATCTACCCACAGCCTCATGAAAAGAGACATCTACACCTGTGTTCTGTTTGTTTTCTTCTTTCTTTATTTATTCGAGACGGAATCTGTCTCTGTTGCTTAGGCTGGAGTGCAGTAGTGCCATCTGGACTCACTGCAACCTCTGCCTTCTGGGTTTAAGCAATTCTCCTGCCTCAGCCTCCTGAGTGGCTGGGACTACAGGCGCCCACCACCATGCCTGGCTTATTTTTGTATTTGCAGTAGAGACGGGGTTTTGCCATGTTGGCTAGGCTGGTCTTGAACTCCTGACCTCAGGTGATCCACCTGCTTTGGCCTCCCAAAGTGCTGAGATTACAAGTGTGAGCCACCGCACCCAGCCTGCTTTCTTATTTTGCATAAATTACTCAAACTGGAGATCCGGCCCTGGCCATAAGCTGGGTCTCTTCAGCAACAGCCATTATTGGCCAACATGCATTCTCTTGCTCTCAACCTCTCTCTGTTTAAATGCTTCTTGGACTAGAGGGTTAGCTAACCTTCCTTCTCAATCAAAACCTATTGAGAACTTCGAAAAGTCCTGGGTGAGACAGAGTAGGGAGTATTTCCCTGTAACATCTTCCCTCTTTATCAACTGTCCCAACTTGCCTTATAACCTGGCCTTCCCAATCCCTGGGCCTAGGAAGGATGGCTGATGGACCTATGTGCAGACACTTCTCTTGCCCCTCCGTACCTGGGTCCCCAGATGAGAGAGGAAAAAATCAACATTACAGAGGCTGGATGTGACATTTTCTACTGTTTTAATGAATTCTCTTGATTCTTTTTTGGAGCTGTGAATCATGACTCATACCATGTGAAATTAAGCGGTCTGCATACCTTGAAATAGAGCGTGTTCTGTTTAACAAGAGGACTCTGCCTTGACTGCTGGTGAACTTGGAGGATGGTGGGAACAGAGTGCCTGGGGAGGGGAGCGGAGCAAAAGGGTAGCTGGAGCCTGGAACTAGAACAATACACAATGTGTCTTTGGATTCCTCCCACAAAGAAACCAGGTGAGTCTGTGTTGGGCATGGTCTTTTTCAAGAGTGGTTAAATGAGGTCGCAAATTCATCATTACAGAATCTGAAACATGTACCGTTTTACCCAGAAATGTGTTTGATTGAAGTAGTCATGTTCCCAGGGTGGGGGGAACCAAAGGGAGGAGGAGCTCACCGAAATTCTCCTTTTTTATTTTTTTCTGCCTGTTTGAACAACTCTCATTTGTATGGGGCTTTCCCCTTTGCAAAAGCCTTTCTGACATCAAATGGCTCCTGATCCTTACTGTGCCACTTTGTGGCCAGCAGGATGGGATTTACTCTGCATGCCACAGTTGAGGACACCCAGGTGCAGATAGGTCACGTGACTTTTGGGAACCAGTGGCAGGCCCAGGTTCACAGTGAGCCTCAGCGCATGCCCAGGGAGATTTCACCCATTGTTGGGGTTTTCTCAAGGAATCTGCCCCGGTTCCTGCCTTTCTTTTACCTACTAGCCTCCCAGGTGCAGCTGATCCCCATGAACTCCAGTCTGGGTGGAGAAGATCAAAGAAGGCTTCTCTAGGTAGAATCAATGAATAGTCTGGCAGGTGGGTCACAGGCTCTGGAGCCTGCAACTGAGTCCCCACCCTGCCTCTTTCTAGCTTTGGGATCACAGTTATCATCATTTCCCACGTTTCTTTTTCTCCATCTGTAAGGTGTAATGAAAGTTTTAGGTGGTAATTGTGGACTTAGCATATCATATCAATTTCTCCTTAGATGGATGGTGAAAATGTCCGTGACCATCTTCTTCCCAAAGAAGGCTCTTTTGCCTACACGGAAAATATGGGGTTTAGTGAAGCCCCCCTTCATCAACGATCTTAGCTAGATCTTATGGAGAACTTGCTGCAGCTTCTCCATCAGCACTTGCTGGTTCACCTTGCACATTTATGTTATGGAGATGGTTCCTTTCCTTAATCTCTGCTGGCTTCCAACTTTTGTTTGCAGTTGTCTCACCCCTCTCAGCCTTCATGGAATTGAAGAGAGTTAGGGCCTTCTCTGGTTTAGGTTTTGATTTAAGGGAATGTTGTGGCTGGTTTAATCTTCTTTCCAAACCACTAAAACTTTCCCCATATCAGCAATAAGGCTGTTTCGCTTTCTTATCATTCATGTGTTCACTGGAGTAGCTCTTTTAATTTCCTTCAAAAACTTATCCTTTGCATTCTCATCTGGTTTAACTATTTGATGCAAAGGGTCTAGCTTTTGGCCTATCTTGGCTTTCAACATACTTGCCTCACTAAACTTAATCATTTCTAGCTTTTGATTTAAATGGAAAGATACGTGACTCTTCCTTTCACTTAAGCTCTTACAGGTCATTGTAGGTTATTAGTTGGTCTCGTTTTGATACTGTTGTGTCTCAGGGAATAGGGAGGCGGGAAGAGAGGGAGAGAGACAGAGAATGGCTGGTCAGCAGAGTGGTCAGAACATACTTATCAATTAAGTTTGCCACCTCATGTGGGCATGGCTTGTGGCACCCCAAAACAATTACAACAATAACATCAGATCCCTGGCTGGGTAGGGTGGTTAACACCTGTAACCCCAGCACTTTGGGAGGCTGAGGTAGGCAGATCACCTGAGGTCAGGAGTACGAGAGCAGCCTGGCCAACGTGGTGAAGTCCTGTCTCTACTAAAACTACAAAAAGTAGCTGGGCATGGTGGCAGGTGCCTGTAATCCCAGCTACTTGGGAGGCTGAGGCACGAGAATCACTTGAACCTGGGAGATGGAGGTTGCAGTGAGCCGAGATCGTGCCACTAAACTCTAGCCTGGGCAACAGAGTCAGACTCTGCCTCAA
>NW_012100543.1:5256668-5272582 GCF_000951045.1 Mandrillus leucophaeus | reverse complement strand
TTTTTTTTTGTAATATTTAAAGTATTACCAAAATGTGACACAAAGACATGAAGTGAGCACGAGCTATTGGAAGAATGGTGTCCATAGACTTGCTCCATGCAGAGCTGCCACAAACGTTCAATTTGTAAAGCATGCAGTATCTGTGAAATTTAATGAAGTGCCATAAAGCGAGGTCTGGCTAGAGTGGACAGAAAGGGTGTTCAGCTCTCACTAACCTTGAAACTCTTCATCTTTTCTTTCTCCTTGTCTTTCCTTTCAATTTCCTGTCCTGTTTCCCAGCGCTATTCCTAGGTCCTGTCCAGTCTTCCCACACTTTTGTCCCTTGATGCCCTGATGCTCTTTCTCTCTTCTCTTTCATCTTCATCTGACCAAGTTTAGTCTCACGTCAAGGTTTCGCTTAAGCACAGCTTGCTTCGGTCCAAATGAGTGTTTCTCTTCTTCGTGTCCTTTTTACAACTCATGAGTGTCACTGTAGCTGTCCTTGTCCTCTGTTTCTCACTCTCCACTCGGGGCTCCTGGAGGCACAGGGATGCTACATTAGCCATCTCCGGGTCTTCCAGAGGCCTCATACGGGTGTTGAACAGGTATTGTCAGTGGTTTGAAAAATATCACAACATCATGACTCAGCCAAAATGATTTTCCCTTTGAGTAACCCAGGAACCAATTAGGATTTATCAGACCCATATTTACAAGACAATTATTTTGCCTTGTAATGCATCATTGTGGATTATGATATTACCTGTGCCTAAATAAATACAATAGGGGAATTGGAGGCTTTTAAGAGTGCATGTCAACTTAAAATGAGATTATAAATAATTCTAAAAGCCCCACAACTTTATGACAAGGCGCTGGAGGAGCTATTGGGAATGAGGAAGGAAACGAAATAAAACCCAAGCCAGAAATGAAAGCGTACCCTAGACATCCTCCGTGACCCTTCCCCTGCCCAATTAGAAACTGATACAGCAGAAAAGAGACGCTCACTCATAGGCTTCCAGATTTCTTTAACACTGTTCCTCTGCTAAGGAGAGAGGAGGGAAATAGCACCCTTGTGTGCTGTGGGCCCCACTGCAGAGGGGGCTAGTGGGGAGAGCTCGGGACCCACTGGGGTCCGGAGGGAAGAAGGAATTCCCCATACAGAGACCTCCAGCAGCGCACCAGGCAGGACCCTGATTCTGGATGGCAACCCACTCTGTGCTTTTGGCAGAAGCTGTCCAAGCCCTGCGTTGGTCTAGGAGTCAAGATATATGGGTCTTGATCCACGTTCTGTGGTGAATTCAGCTTCTGTGGCCGAGCAGGCCACCAAGCCTCTCTGGGACTTGCTTTCTTCATCAGCTCTTGCCCTGAAGCATACCTGTCCATGCCAACCACTGCACTGGGCATGGGGGATGCAGAGATGAGTCCAGCATGAACCCTTCCCTGAAGGTCTGGGAGTTCAGACTTTGCAGGCAGCAAGTGTGAGGGAGAACTCCCTGGAGGAAGCAGCACTGAGCTGAGTGTTTACAGATAAGGAGATGTTCAGGTTTAGAAAAGCAATATCAAAGAAAGGCATCCTAGGCTGGGTGTGGTGGCTCATGCCTGTAATCCTAGGACCTCAGCAGGCCAAGGTGGATGGATCCCTTGAACCAGAAATTCAAGGCCAGCATGGGCAACATGGCGAGACCCCATCTACAGAAAAACACAAAAATGAGTCACGCCTGGTGGTGTGTGCCTGTAGTCTCAGCTACTTGGGAGGCTAAAGTGGGAGGATCCATTAAGCCTGGGAGATTGTGGCTGCAGTGAGCCATGATCGCACTACTGCACTCCAACCTGGGTGACACAGCAAGACTCTGTCTCAGAAACAAAAACAAACACAAAAAGGCAGAGATGTTTCAGAAAGCAGGAAAAGTACAAACAAAGGTTTGGAGATATTTAAGCAACTCTTGTTTGCATGGAAACTGCAGGTTATAGAAAGGTAGAGAAGGATGGAAAATGGGACTAATTTGGGGCTCAGGTTTTTGAAAAATGGAATATGAGAACGTTCTGTGGATATCAATGCATTATATGGAACAAATGATAGGGTGGATATAATAATGCTTTAACATTAGTAAAATACTATGCAAATGCAATTGTGATTGCCAACACACACACACAATTGTGACCTGTGATCTACTGGTATTGTTAGCAAAACATTGCTATTTGAAACTTCTTTATCTGTGTATTTCTCCATAATGTTTCTGGGTTAATTTCATGCATATATTGTTTTTCAGTTAATGTTTGGCTTTTGCCATCATAGTCCCCAGTCAGGGCTCACTTTGTAGTTTTCTCCACAGTGAGTCCAGTGGATTCTGGAAACAGGAGTGAAGGTAAGTGCTGCTGGAGAAACTGTGAGATGCTTCTGTTGAAAGCAATCATGCCCATTGAAAGACTTGCTTACAGAGAGACACAAGAAGGGGCTTTGACCTACACTAAGTAGAGAAAAAACTCACCTCTGCATTTCCCGGGTGGTGTAGCAGAGGAAAGAGTATGGTCTTGAAAATGAGAAGAGCAGCTCCAGTCTCTGTTTTGCCAGTGGTTTGCTGCATAACCTAGGCTGGTCACTTCTTATCTCTGAGAGTCAGGTTTTTTTTTGTTGTTGTTTTTTGATTTTGTTTTTTGTTTTGAGACAGGATCTCTATTTGTCACCTAGGCTGGTGTGCCATGGCGTGATTTTAGCTCACTGTGAACTCCACCTCCCAGATTTAAGCGATTCTCCTGCCTCAGCCTCCCAGTAGCTGAGATTACAGGCGCCCACCATCATGCCCGGCTGATTTTTGTATTTGTAGTAGAGACAGGGTTTCACCATGCTGGCCAGGCTGGTCACGAACTCCTGACCTCAGGTGATCCACCCACTTTGGCCTCCCAAAGTGTTGGGATGACAGGCGTGAGCCACAGTGCCTGGCCCTGAGCATCCGTTTTTACATCTTCAGTGTATCAAGGTGTTGCAGTCTCTGATGTCCCTTAGAAATAGAGCCAAAACTTTAAAAGTTTGGAGTAGCTGTTTGTTGCTGAGCCTGCTGCATTTGTGTCTCCTCAGGGCCCTGGAGCCTCTCATGAACTTGCCATTAGCCAGTTACTGAGTGTTCACTGTCACATGCAGTGGCAGAGTTAAGTGGGCATGGTGAGGTGGAAGGGACATTCATTCTACTCCGTTCACAGCGGATGGGTTTCAGCTACTGTCCTAGCCACTAACTGTATATATCACTTTAGGGGAAGCTAAGAAAATTCTCTGAGACTCAGTTTCCCCATTTGTCAAATGGAGATAATAAGACTTTGCTTTATCTTGATCTGCATCCTGAATCTTCTTGCTCTTTTGGTCCCGGCTAGTTGGCAGATCTGAAACTTTGGTCCTCCTGCCTGGCAGGCCCGTTATCTCTTTTCACCATTGTCATATAAGACGCCCTGACTCCTGGCAACATTTTGTCCATTTTGATCTGTCTTTAGTTGTTTTGAAAATGATATAACTGCCAAGACTCCCCTCTCCCACCCCCCTTTTTGGTATTCCTATAACCTTCCAGATGTTGGACGAGGCAATTTATATAGAGGTCTGCAAGATTGCTCGGAATTTCTCCATTTGACAGATAAGAAAACCATATTTCAAAGAAATTCAATCACTTTCCTGAGGAAGATGTCTTGACTTGAAAGCCCAAGCTCTTTCCACTATTCTTTGCTGTTTCAGCCAAGCTGGAGAAAAACTGTGACCATTACATTGTGTTTTAGCCCCACACAGAGCAACAGTTCTACAGGCGGGCTTTGTTTAGCACTAGCAAGATGGGCCTGGAAGAGTTGTAAATGCATTTTTAAAATAAATCAAATCCTATTTTTAGCACCCTAAGGGAGCACGTCCTGTAAAGGAAGAGTCTCTAGTAAATCCTTCCATGAAGTGAGTATCATTTTCCCTGCAAGTGTAAAAACAGTATCTGTCTAATTCATCTGCTTTCTAGACTGGAACTTTTATGCACTTTTTTTTCTCTCAAATGGAGTCCTGCAGGTACTTGTCCAACATTTGGTCTTTATTCTTCATAAAATGATAGCAGGAATGATGCTTTGAAGGATTTAAACAAGTACATAATATTGCAATTTTACAACTGAAGGTAAGTTCATTTTGAAATAATTTAAACGTTGTATTCAAGACTACTTATGCTCTGGGAAAGCCTCTCTTTCTAGCCATATTTTCTACCTTTCTTAATGTACCTTATGTTTCAGCTACCATGTTCCTTACTCTTTTCCAAAAGGTCCCTCCTCTCTGCACCTGTGCTCACTGGGATTTCTTCCCTTTGAAAACTCTCCTGATTTCCACACCACCTCTTCAACGTAGCGTGCACACTCAAACACACACCCCTCTCATTCACACATACTCCTAACACACAGAAGTGCCCAAATCCTACAAATCTGCAGTGTACAACATAGTAGCCAGTAGCCACATTTGGCTACTTAAATTTAAGTTAGTTAAAGTTAAATGAAATATCAATCAATGACTAGATAAACAAAATGTGGTAAACACATCAATAAATTATTATTCAGCTTCAGAAAGGAAGGGCATTCGAATACTACAAGCAGATGAACCTTGAAAACAGCTTAATAAGTAAAATAAGCCAGACACAAAGGGACAAATACTGTGTGATTCCACTTATATGAGCTACCTGGAATAGGCAAATCCATATACACAAAGAGAGAGAGAGAAAGTAGACCAGCGTTTCCAGGGTCTGGGGGTAGGAGAAACGAGAAGTTGTTTAACGGCAAGCTTGTCCAACCCGAGACCCAGGATGGCTTTGAATGAGGCCCAATACAAATTTGTTAACTTTCTTCAAACATTATGAGTTTTTTTTTTAAAGCTCATCATCAGCTATCATTAGTGTTAGTGTATTTTATGTGTGGCCCAAGACAATTCTCCCAATGTGCCCAGGGAAGCCAAAAGAATGAACACTCCTATAAATGGGTACAAAGTTTCAATTTGGGATGCTGAAAACATTCTAGACATGGGTAATGGTGATGGTTGCGCGATTTTGTGGGTATACTTAACACCGATGAATTATACACTTTAAAGATGGCTGAAATGGTAAATTTTATGTTACGCATATTTTACCATGATAAAATTTAAAAAGTTAAATGAAAGATACAATTAAGTTCTTCGATCACACTAGCCACATTTTAAATGTTCAACAGCCACACCTGACTGGTGGCCACCAAATTGTTCAGAGCAGATAGAGAACTTTTCTATCATTGTGGAAGGTTCTAGAGGACAAAGCTGTCCAGATTCTTCTGGGTCCACTGGTGTTTTGTTCCTCGAAGCTCCAATGAGCAGTGATTCCTCCCTGCTTGGAAGTCTTGTAATTATTCGTTCTGACGCCTTTCAAGGCCTTATTGTATTCTGCTTTGTATTTCAGGCTACTATGTAATTGCAAGCGGGTGGAGGGCAGGGAAGAAGTTTCCAGTTTCTGGGTATTCTCATCCTGCCCCACCCTCCAGTGCTTTGCAGACTACTCAGTGCTAATCAAACAGGTATCTGTGTATGAATGGATGAGACAAGAAGACCTGAAAACAAGTGTTTCCTGCCACGGTCTTATCTGGGAGTGTTACCCCATCCGAGGTATTTCAGAAGCCATTTGAAGAAGGCATAGTCGTCTTCCATGTCCAAATTCCTCTCACAGCTCTTGGGACATAAATTAGTCGTCTTCTACAAGCTCCTCTGGGAATGAAAGGCTTGCTCTCTGGGAACTTTTGTAAATTAGACAGAAATTTGTCCTATGGATGTGTGAAGTCACTTCTCAGCTAACCATTGAAGGGAGCTGCCAAAGCCTTTCTTTCAAAAACAAATGGCAAAGTCGCTTTGTTTTTCATAACACAAACCCTTTTGCAACAAATAGAGTCCTCTTCTGGTCATTATCTTGTCATTAGAACCTCTGGCTTGATGTATTTCCCCATAAAATAAACTTAGACCTCATTCATAAAGAAGAAAATGCAAACACGAGTTTGACCACTATCAAAGGGACCCAGTGTAAAAAGAGCTTTCTTTTGCCCATTGAGTTCGATGATGAGATCTCGTGGCCAGACAACATTTTTTGACTGGTAAGAGCAGAAACGACCCTCTTGAGTTACTGTTTCGTGAATGAGGGCCTTTGTTTCCCACAGAAGAATTAAAACCCTATGGGGCTCCCCCATGCAAACAGGAGTACGTTTCACACAGCGATGTTGGGATTAAATGCCTGTACCATGAAACAAGCCAGAACAATGCCTACTCACGTTTTAATCATTCACCTGGCATTCCACGGGAGGTGGTTTTACCTAAAACTAGATTAGGTGAAGAGTGACTTCTCCCAAGCACTTTTTCCTGTAACTCTTGGGTCTTTTTTGTGTATCCCCAAAGTGGAAAGTAAAGAAAAACTGCCCATTTTTCTACCAGTCAGATTTGAAGATAGCAACATAGTCTCTGGGAGCTGGAAGGGGCTTCTTGCCCGTGCCAGAGAGGGTGTGATTCAATTCCATCATTTTGCAGGTTGGAAAGTGATGCTGGAAAAAAGGTGACTCGTCTAGGGTCACACAGGGAGTAGGAGCAAAGCTGAAATGAGAACGGCCACTCCTGACTCCAGCATAGCATTTTTTGTCTTCTGTAACAGTTGGCCATGTTTCACATTTCTTACACTCAAAATGATACTCTCCTTGATTTTTTTTTTTTTTTTTTTTTTTGAGACAGAGTTTCACTTTTGTTGCCCAAGCTGTAGTTCAATGGCGCAATCTCGGCTCACTGCAACCTCCACCTCTCGGGTTCAAGCAATTCTCCTGCCTCAGCCTCCCAAGTAGCTGGGATTACAGGCTTGCAGCACGACCCCCAGCTAATTTTGTATTTTTAGTAGAGACGGGGTTTCACCGTGCTGGTCAGGCTGGTCTTGAACTTTTGACCTCAAGTGATCCTCAATCTCGGCTCACTGCAACCTCTGTCCCCTGTCCCCTAGGTTCAAACGATTCTCCTGCCTCAGCCTCTCGAGTAGCTGGGATTACAGGCGTGCACCACCACAACCAGCTATTTTGTGTTTTTAATAGAGATGGGTTTCTCCATGCTGGTCAGGCTGGTCTCGAACTCCTGACCTCAAGTCATCCGCCCACCTCAACCTCCCAAAGTGCTAGGATTACAGGTGCGAGTCACCAGGCACCTGGCCTTTGATACTGTCCTTCCTTAAATGAGTCATGACATCTGTTAAGAAGCTCAGGGAATCTCTCTGAACCTACTCTGGTTCAGGGACTGCCCATAAAAAAATTAAAAAATAATTTTTTTAAAAAAAGAAGTTCAATGGTTGGGCACGGTGGTTCATGCCTGTAATCCCAGCACTTTGGGAGGCCAAGGGAGGTGGATCAAGAGTTCAGGAGATTGACACCATCCTGGCTAACACGGTGAAACCCCATCTCTACTAAAAATACAAAAAATTAGCTGGGTATGGTAGCACGCACCTGTAGTCCCAGCTACTCGGGAGACCAAGACAGGAGAATCGCTTGAACCTGGAAACCGGAGGTTGCAGTGAGACGAGATTGCACCACTGGACTCCAGCCTGGGCAACAGAGCGAGACTCTGTTTAAAAAGAAAAAAACAAAAAGAGATTCCTTAAAAAAAAAAAAAAAAGAAGACGCTCAATCCATGGCAAAGAATTAATGCACAAGATGGAAGAATGCAGCCCTGGAAATCCTAGTGCGTTCCCTCCTTGGTCTGCCATCGGTTTGCTGGGTGACCTGGAACCAGACACTGTTTTCTCTGTGTCTCCTTTTCTTCTCTGCAATAATGAGAACATTGCCAGTCTCATGGGCTTATTAGGATAAAACAAGGTAATAGATGGGAAAGTACTGCGAAAAGTCCAAAGTGCTAAGCAAATGCAAAGTATAATTATCCATATGAAAACTGCTGTTTTGCTCAGTGTAAAAGAGGGGAAGACGGTGAAAAACGTGAAGAGGTGCTCCCAGAAGGAAGAATTCAATTTATAGTCAGAGCAGTTTCTTAGAGATGAAACTCGTCCAAGATAGATTGTCCAAGGCCAGACAGAGACTGCAACTGAGGTGTTCGGCAAAAGGTGGTAACAATGACTGTGGTCAAAGGTGACCTGAGAAAGTGGGGTAAGCAGGAGAGTGTGCTGCCTGGACTCAGTGCAGTGAGAAGAGTACCGAATCCCAGTTTTACCAGGTACTGGCTGCATCTCTTGACTGGCCACTTAACCTCTCCGTGCCTTGGTTTATCCTTTGTGAAACAGGCCTCCTGATATCTGCTGGGAGGCAGATCGGAATCATCTATTTGAAAGCCCTTTGCAAACCGGGGGTAGCACATGGAGGTGACCCAGGTCAGAGAGGAAGGGAGCCTGGGATTTATTTTGAGTCCAGATGCTATGTGATGGCCGGCAAGGCACCAGGCCTCAGTTTCTCACTTTAAATAAGAGGATATAAAAGATGGTGTTTTTTTTGTTTTTTTTGTTTTTTTTTTAAAGGAGTCTCACTGTCGCCCAGGTTAGAGTGCAGTGGCGCAATCTCGGCTCACTGCAACCTCCGTCTCCCAGGTTCAGACGATTCTCCTGTCTTAGCCTCCCGAGTAGCTGGGATTACTCAGGCGACTGCCACCATGCCCAGCTAATTTTTGTTCTTGTAGCAGAGACAGGGTTTCACCATGTTGCCCAGGCTGGTCTCGAACTCCTGACCTCAAGCAATCCACCCTCCTCAGCCTCCCAAAGTGCTGGGATAACAGGAGTGAGCCACCACACCCAGCCAAAAATGGTGTTTTGAGGGAAAATGATGAGGAGGACTTGGTGGATGAGGAGGTAGAGAGAGAAACTCAAACTCCATAACCATGGTGTTCTCCCTCCCCTGTTCTTGAGGACACACTGCAAGTCCTGGGGGTGACTAGAACCCCACAGTGGCAGGTGACTGTGGGGAAAGCCAGCTTCCTCCATGCTGGAAGGATGCCCCGGCAGAGTGTGTGAGAGAACATGGAAGCCACTGTGCGCTTTCTTTCCCTTTTTACAGCCTGGGAACCTGGGGAAAGCTTCCCTCCCTGTGTAATGGAATGCATGTGACAGCATTTCAGGACCAAAAGGGTCCTCACAGGTCAGCTAGTCCAACTGTCTGTCTGATGTTTGGCGTCCCTGTGAGGTCCCCGTCAGACCCCAGACAGGAACTCACAAAGCTTCCTTCCTTCCTACCTACCTTCCTTCCTTTCTTCCTTTTTTTTTTTTTTTTTGAGACAGGGTCTCGTTATGCTTCCCAGGCTGGTCTCAAACTCCTGGACTCAAGCGATCCTCCCACTTCAGCTTCCTGAAGCTGAGATTGCAGTTTTGAGCCATCAAGCCCAGCCGGACTTTTTTGTCCCCTTTTCTTCTTCTTTTTTTATTTTTTATTTTATTTATTTATGTATTTATTTATTTATTCTTCTTCTTCTTCTTTTATTTTTAAATTTTATTTATTTATTTCTTCTTCTTCTTGTTTTTTTGGAGACAAGGTCTTGCTCTGTTGCCAAGGCTGAAGTGCAGTGGCACGATCACTGCTCACTGCAACCTCTGCCTCGTGGGCTCAAGCCATCCTCCCACCTCAGCCTCCCGTGTAGCTGGGAGTACAGGTGTGCACCATCATGCCCAGCTAATTTTTGTATTTTTTTTTTCAGTAGAGATGGGGTTTCAGCATGTTGACCAAGCTGGTCGTGAATTCCCGGGCTCAAGCCATCCTCCCATCTCAGCCTCCAGTGCTGGAATTACGGGTATAAGCCTTCGCACCTGGACAGAATTTTCTTTATCTAAAATGGTTTGCATATCCTCATCTCACAGACACTGTGTATCTACTTACATGATTCATTCAATAACAGTAACAACAACAAATACCTCAAGCACTTATTATGTGCCCCACACTGTCTTAAGTGCTTTATGGATCTTAGTTCATTCATCACAATGACCCTAGGAGGGGTGTATTGTTCTATTTTTATCCTTATTTTACAGAAGAGGAAACCAGAGCACAGAGAGCTTAAGTCTTTCACCAAAAGTCACACAGCCAGTAGACTATGGGGCCAGGATTCAAATACAGGCAAACCACAGGTCTTGACCCCTATGCATGTGGCTTGCCCTGATCACCACGGGGTGTGAGATGCCTTTATCCGCTAGCACTTTCAAAGGTCATTTTCAAATGGCCTTTAGCACTTCCTGCCTTGTATGAAGCCTCGGTATCTGGGATTTCACCTTCTTGGGGTCAACCATTCCAAAGCCCCACTGGAAGCCCCAGCCCTGTGGACGTGGTATTTGGTGGCGATAGCGATCTGAATTGTGAGCCAGCCCAGCCCAGCCCAGTGCAACATTTGCATCTCAAAGAAGCTCTGTGATTTTCTCGAGATTCCAAACACAGTAACTGCGGGGAGGGCCCCATGGTATTTGCAATGTTGAGGGTTTGCAAATGCCTGGAGGCTGACCCCTGCATCTCCTTCACCCCGGAGACCGACCGGCACACCATGTGACTCAGTGCCTTTTGCATACTATTCGATTTGAGAAACAGTTTTGGTGTTTTGTTTTTGTCTACTGTGTGCGAGACAACAGATGTTTGGTGACTGCATGAAAGAAATTTTGTTTTCTTTTTTTTAGTTTCATTTTATTTATTTATTTATTTTTGAGACAGTCTTGCTCTGTTGCCCAGGCTGGAGTGCAGTGGCACGATCTCAGCTCACTGTAACCTCTGCCTCCCAGGTTCGAGCGATTCTCCAGCCTCAGCCTCCCGAGTAGCTGGGATTACATGCGTGTGCCACCACGCCCAGCTAATTTTTGTATTTTTAGTAGAGATGGGGTTTCACCATGTTGGCCAGGCTGGTCTCGAACTCCTGAGCTCAGGTGATCCACCCACCTTGGCCTCCCAAAGTGGTGCTGGGATTACAAGTGTGAGCCACTGCACGCGGCCAGAAAATTTCGTTTCTGAGGAAATGAAATATTGGGCCTTGTTGGTTCCCAAAGACAGAAAAGATGTCCAGTTCCTTCTTTTTTTTTTTTTTTAGATAGAGTTTCCTTCTTGTTGCCCAGGCTAAAGTGCAATGGTGCAGTTTCAGCGCACTGCAGCCTCCGCCTCCCAGGTTCAAGCAATTCTCCTGCCTCAGCCTCCCGAGTAGCTGGGATTACAGGCATGCACCACCACACCCGGCTAATTTTTTGTATTTAGTAGAGACAGGGTTTCACCATGTTGGTCAGGCTGGTCTTGAACTCCCGACCTCAGGTGATCCACCTGCTTCAGCCTCCCAAAGTGCTGGGATTGCAGGCATGAGCCACCGCACCTGGCGTGCAGTTTCTTCTTTTCCTCAGCCGTATCTCCCATGAATCTTGTGACTCTAGTACCAGACAGACCTCAGTACCATGCTCTGTGTCCTGTTCCATCTCCCTTGGTGCCCTCACTCCAGTCCATCTGAAAACTGTTCAGGAAATCCTGCTCTTCCCTCCAGGGTTGGCTCACCTGTTAACACCATGAAGGCTTCCCAGACCCCCAATGGAACAACCTGCCGCCCCGACCATGCTCCCCTTCCTGTGGAACTGGGTGCTGTGCATAGGTCAACACCTTGTCCCTCAGGTGTCTCTTGGGTCCTTAGGAGTCCTCCGGGTCCCACTTGCTCCCTGTATCCCTCCACAGTGCCTAGCCCAGTACACAGCTCACAGTTGGGCTCAATTCAATTCAGGTTGAACACAGTCCAGAGAAAACCAATTGAAATACATCTAATTTAAGCTTTGCTCTGTCACAGGACTGTGGGATGGGAAGAAGCAATCGCCTCTTTGGCCCAGATTCAAGGCAAATACATTCTTCCATTTCAAAAGGCTCCCTCACTGGTCCTGGAGAGGGGAAGTAGAGCGGCTCGCCCACTTGGTCTAGCGATGGAGCTTAAGAATTTGGCGTTTTCATTCTACCTGCCTCTAGGAAGTCTTTTATAAGAGTCTACTGCACCAGAGAATCTCTGTTCCCCACAAGCCATTCTTTCTGTTCTTCTAAAGGATAAAGATCTATTTGTCTCTGTGTGTATGTTACAAAAAATGAATGGGGATTTAATTACAGCAGCTCATTTCCTAAAAGGAAGCCCTATTTACGATGCACCATATGTTTTGCTAGCGGCCATACCCCCGAGGGCTGGAGTCTTGTCAGATCTCCTTAGATAAGCAGGGTCGGGCTGCTCTGGCCTGGATTGGGCCAGGGACCTGGGAGGACAGGCAGAAGGATCCAGGAAGTGCGGAGGGGGACAAAGGTAGGTTCCCAGCCACACCCCGAGCCCAGACCACTGGAGAGCATCAGTCAGTGACCAGGGAAGCCCTCCCTGGCTTCGGAGAAGGTGGATTCAGAGGCTCAGACAATTTGTGATGATTAAAAATCGCCTGGCTTTTTTCATCTACTAAAGTGGCTCTTGAGGGGGAAGAGTCTCTCTGATCCTTCCTTTCGTGGTTTTAATTCCCCCTCCGCCACTTCTGAGCCGGCGCAGATGGCTTCCTGGAGTTCTGAGAACCTTCCAGCAAGGGATGCTGGGCAGGTGAGGGGAGCAGGGAGATGAGGAGGGGGCTTGGCTCGGTCCTAGTACTCACTCCTTTTAATTGTCTACTATGTTTTATCTTTCGTGGGGCCTATGATTTTAGAGGCCAGCAAGCTGAGGAAGGGCTGTTCGGTACTTCTTAGCTGTAGTTGAATGCAGTTGCTGGAACCTGCTAGTACTTGGCGCAGCTTATGAGATTTATCTTAGTCTTACCTTTCCTCTTCCTCCTTTCCAATGTGTTGTGATTCTCTTGCCTCCTCTCTCTGTCTCGCTTTTTAAACTCCATCCCCAGAAAAGTGGTGAACACCTTCTCCCCGCATGCTGCTTAGAGGGTAGACCATCTACAATGTCACTGGCTGTGATCTCCACTGGTGGAGGTGGACACCAGAATCTTAAGAGTGTCCCTTCCAGCTCCTACACTCCACCAGGCCAACCAGCAGGCCGTCCATTTTTTTCCACTAAAAGGGTCTGGCCACCTTTGGGGGACACCCACCTGCTCTGAAGCAGGAAAGGACCAGGCAAAGCCAAGAGAAATCAAGCGACTTCCTGAAGATTGAGCACTTGATGGGAATTAGGATGGGAATTGCCAATCCTTGGAAAGTGGTCCTGGAAGGCTCAGAGACTCGAGACCTGATTTCATTGTAGACACAAGGATAGGGCTGAGGGCTGGCTGGTGGCTGGTTGGTGAGTGGGATACAGTGTCTACATAGGGATGTGCCTGCTTACCCAGTGCACATTGGGGGCCCTGCCGCCTCCCCCTCTGGGGTCCTGGGAGCCCCTGGAAGACAGGGGCTAACCTGCTCAGTATCTCACACAAAGGAAGTGTTCAGAAGACGCCCACAAGCACCATAACCAGACGCCCATGGGCTGCCCTCCTGAGCTGGCCCCAGATCTCTTCAAGTCCTCTGGATACAGCTGCCCTCTGCCTTCCCAACGTGCCAGATGAAGCCTCTTTCAGGCTGCCCGTTTCCGAGACTGTGGCTAAACCTGTCGGCCTCCTCTTCGCATTATCTCCAAGGAGGAATTACATGGGATTTAGATCCATTTAAGAAAGCATTCTTCTAATTTCCTGGGAAGCAAAACTCCGTCGGGCTCTCAGCTACTCCTCTCTAAGTAGAAGGTGATTTGATGCAAGATGCTTTTGCTAATTAGAAACCCCCTTTCGCTCTTCTGTTACACAAGAATCCAGGGCACCACATGACCCTCTGAAAAGCTGGCAAGTTTTGCAAAAAGTATTTTTAGCTAGAATCAAAGGGTGAGATTTTTGCTCAACTCTGCAGCAATGAAGCTGTGATCTCCCTCGATCTCCTTCTCACCCTCTCCCCTTTCCTCCTCTCCTCACTCTCCTCACTCTCTCCCTCTCCCCACTTCCCTCTGCTTCTCCCTCTTGCTTCTCCAGCAGGGAGGCCAAGGCTGTGTGTGTGCATGCATGTGTGTTCATGTGTGTGTGCGCGTGCATGTGCGTGCCTGTGTGTAGGTGTGAGGGCCTGGTGGGAGTGTGGGCCGCAGTGCCAGGCGGCCATGCTGCATTTCTGGATGCTCATTGTTCAGTCCCCGTCTCCATGGCGACGGGAGCAGCTGCTCTGTTCTGGGCCTTGGCTGGGCTGTGCGGGGCGGCCTGCCCGCCTGTCTGCCTGCCCGCCCGCCTGCCCGGCCGTGGGAGCTGCCAGCGCCTTGCCCTCCCGCTGCCCACAGGCCCTGCCAGGCTGGGCGCAAGAAAGCGTGTTTACTAACACCATCCACACGGCTCCCTGGGCATCGTGGCTCTGCCCAGAAGATGTCAGGCCAAGGGCACCGGGAGGTGGGCCTGGAGCCAGGCTGTCTGCAGCCGGGGGAGACGGTCCCGGCCGGCTGCTGCCCTGGCCTGCCAGTCTCTGGGCGAGCGCAGGCACTGGGGGTTAAGAGGCCCCCGTGAGGCCCTTTCTGAAGTGAACTTTCCCTTCCTGGAATGCCTTGCCAGAGCCTCTGGAACGTTCCAGCGCCAGCGCCCACTCTGCCCTACCTGACAGCTCTGTCCTTGGGGGCCTGGGTCCTGCACCGACTGTGGAGCCATTAATGTCCGAAGCACTCACAGAAGCGAATAAAGGATGCGTGTGGGGGTGACCTCAGAGATAGCTTAGACCAACAAAACCTCAGAACGAGCCCCAGGCCGCACAAGGACAGGTCTGTGTCAGACGGAGTCCTGTCTGGCTCTGGGCTGCCCTACTGGGCCCCTCTCGGGACTGGGCCTGGCCTCAGCCCAAGCTCGGGGACTGGGATCCCTATCCCGCTCCTCACCCTCTCCTTGCTTTTCCAGGTCGCTCCCCTCCTCTTTCTCTCGGACTCTCCTTCTCCCCGTGCCTTTCTCCTAGTTCTTCTCCAGACAGGCCAGGACTCTGTGTGAGTGTGGGCCTGTGTTTCTGTGTGTGAGTGTCTGTGTGTGTCTGCGTGCATGTGTCTGTGTGTGTGTCTCTGGGTGTGTGTGTCTCTGAGTATACGTGTCTCTGTGCATGTCTACGTGTGTGCTATGTATATGTGCCTGTGTGTGTGTGTCTCTCTGTGTGTGTCTGTATATGTATACAGAGTGTGCCTGTGTGTGTCTCTGTATGTGTGCCTGTGTGTCTGTGTGTGTTTCTCTGTGTGTCTCTGCATGCGTGTCTCAGTGTGTGTCTGTGTGTCTGCGTGTCTTCGTGTGTGTGTGTCTCTGTATGTGTGGCTCCGTGTGTGTATGTGAGCCTGTGTGTGTATGTGTGTGTGTATGCCTGTGTGTGTCTGTGTGTTTCTCTGTGTGTCTCTGTATGTGTGTCTCCGTGCATGTCTGTGTGCCTGTGTGTGTCTGTATGTGTGGCTCCGTGTGTGTGTGTCTATGTGTCTGTGTGGGTCTGTGTGTGTCTGTGCATGTTTCTCTGTGTGCCTCTATATGCGTGTCTCCATGTGCGTCTGTGTGTGTGAGTGTGTGGGTCTGTGTGTGTGTCTGTGTGTGTGTGTGTATGTGTGTCTCTGTGTATATGTATGTGTGCCTATGTATCTGTGTGTCTGTCAATGTGTGTTTGTGTGCGTTACCTTTGGGAAGTTAAGGATATTTCTTCTCTGAACTTTGCCATCAGGACTTAGCCTAGGGCTGAGCCATGATTGACAGGTTACTAGAAGCTGGTCTGAAAACCTGGGAGCCAAGGGCCAGATGGCCCCGGCCTACAGCCGCATCACTCCCTTCCTCCCCTCTCAGAGGTGAACTTGCTCTCTGTCTGATGTGCTTTCCTGAAAGCCCCCGACCCTGGACTGAAAACATCTGCCCAGCGTTTCTCTCATCTCCTGATCCCTCACCGCTGTTTCCGTAGGAATTACTGCCGAATGCAAACGTGAGTTCTGTGTAAACTCACCTCTGTTCCCCGTTGACTCAATGAGCATCTATTACATA
>NW_012100543.1:5246349-5252513 GCF_000951045.1 Mandrillus leucophaeus | reverse complement strand
GGGTTCAAGCGATTCTTCTGCCTCAGCCTCCTGAGTAGCTGGGATTACAGGTGCCCACCACCACACCCAGTTAATTTTTATATCTTTAGTAGAGACGGAGTTTCAGCATGTTGGCCAGGCTGATCTCAAACTCCTGACCTCAAATGATCCACCCGCCTCAGCCTCCCAAAGTGCTGGGATTACAGGCGTGAGCCCCTGAGCCCGGTCTTGGTTATTTTTTGACTGAAGATTTGAGAGGGATTTTGAAGAGAAATAACCCTTCCCCACACTCCCCAAAAGACAGGCTATCAACATTTTCTAGTCCTGCCTTTCTCACCATTTGGCTAGTGACCTCAGAACAAGCTCTCTGTCTCTTGGGGCCTCAGCTTCCTATTCTGCACATGTCTAGATACTCTCTAAAAGCCCTACGTTCTCTAAGATTGAGCGACTCTCTCTTTTGGAACTTATAATTCATCCCTATTGTGACTGAAATGCTAGACCCATAGCTGTAACGTTTTCAGTAGAAAATAATGTTAAATTAAAACAAATAATTTGAACTCTGATGCACAAACTAGAAGATCAACAGGATAATACAGCCTGACAGTAACTTCTAATTTAGACAGAGATGTGTGAAATCAAGAAATGCTGAACATCATTTCAAAATACTGTAATAGTTCAAGGTTGAGGCTACCCAGTTCTCCGCATGCCTGTGTGCGTGTTTTAAAGCTCTAATATTATATACTTCAGCTGTTCTTATTCAAAGAGAGCTGGCATCATGTGTAGAATTGGGAGTCATTGTACTCAGTGTATAAACGGAAAGAGATCAGCCCAGGGGACGAAGCTTTCATGCTTATTTATGAGAAAATGCTGTTTAACTAACCTTGAAGTAAAATCTTCTGAAAAAAGAAAATCTTTCTTGTGCGTTGCCGAGGCCTTTCCCCCTGAAACACACACACATACACACACACACACACACACACACAGAGATTTTTTTAAAAAGGTTTGGCAGGGCATGGTGGCTCATGCCTGTAATTCCAGCACTTTGGGAGTCTGAGATGGGTGGATCATGAGGTCGGGAGTTCGAGACCAACATAGTGAAATCCTGTCTCTACTAAAAGTACAAAAGTTAGCCGGGCGTGGTGGCGGGCGCCTGTAATCCCAGCTACTCGGGAGGCTGAGGCAGGAGAATTGCTTGAACCCGGGAGGTGGAGGTTGCAGTGAGCCAAGATCACGCCATTGCACACCAACCCTGGCTGTCTGCAAGCCAAGAAATGAGCCTTCATCAGACAACAGACCTACTGGTACCTTGATCTTGGACTTCCAGCCTCCAGAACTGTGATAAATACATGTTGGTTGTTGATGGCAATTTGGTATAGCAGTTCAAACTGACTAAGATACCTCCTTCTTCTTCTTCTTTTTTTTTTTTTTTTTTGAGAAGGAGTCTTACTCTGTTGCCCAGGCTGGAGTTCAGCGGCGCCATGTCAGCTCACTGCAAACTCCGCCCCCCGGGTTCAAGCAAAACTCCTGTCTCAGCCTCTCGCACAGCTGGGACTAAAACCACGCCTGGCTAATTTTTGTATTTTTAGTAGAGATGGGGTTTCACCTTGTTGGTCAGGCTGGTCTTGAATATGGCTAGACTCCGTCTCAAAAAAAAAAAAAAAGGGTTTATGTGTAAAGAATCATTTCTTTTCGTCTAATCAGGTACATATTTGAACTTGAAACTATAAAGGGGTCATGCTGATTAAAGTGGTTGTAGAGGGGGGTGGGGAGATCCTGCGGACTTGATCCTTGTGTCCAGAAAACCCTTGGCAGAGATCCTTCAGGGAAAGTTCCCCAAAGATGTTTCTTTCCTTAGAGGCTTGGGAGGGTCTGAGCGCACCCACAATACCGGTCAAACCACATTCTCAAAAGCCTCCTATACTAACAGTCCATTCCAGTGAGTTCTCCTAACTTCATGCTGGTAGCAACAAGTGAATAGAGCCAGGGTCTGCGAACTGGAAAGGGACTTAGAAATCCTTTAAGTCAAGCCCTTAATTTATAAATGAAGAAACAAAGGACCAGAGAGGCATGGGGAGAGCCTGAGAGGCCAGGGTGGGCCTGGACCCAGCGCTCCTCTCATCTCAGCGAAGTGGACTGAGCATTGGGGCTGAGCAGGGGCTTCTGACCAATGCATCCATCATTCTCATGAAGATTCCCGGCATCTTCTACTGGGCACAAGGCCTGTGCTTCTGTCATCAGAGACAAGGCATAGAGTGCAAGTTCCTTGAGAGGGAAAAGCCCAGTGACTTTGGGGTCAGTGCATGTGACGAAGCAGAAAGTTTTCTGGGGGCTCAGCATGGCAGAGGGGCAGGGAGGAGAAGGCTGAATGGAAAGGGCTGGTGTGGGCCGAAGAATGGGAAAGCTCGTGCACAGGGAATGCTTGGTTGGGAGGCAAATGTTTCTTTGCACTTTAAGCTGTAGGTACTATCTGGTTTCAGCTGGGACTGGGGATGCTAATAAATGACTATTTCCTGCAGGCTTTGCTATTCTTGTGATTTCCCCCTGCAGCTCACGACTGGATATTCTCACTTAGTCCTATCAACATGCAGATGTCATTTATCAACATGCAGATGTCATTTTCCTAATATCTTCTGCAATGGACTAAAATGTTTGTGTCCCTTGCATATTCATGTGATAAGACCCTAATCCCAATGTGATGGTATTTGAAAGGTGGACTTTTGGGAGGTGATTAGATCATGACAGTGGAGCTTTCAGGAATGGGATTAGTGCTCTTATAAGAAGAGGGCAGAGAGATTGCTGGCTGTCTCTGCCTTGTCAGGACACAGCAAGAAGGCAGCTGTCTGCAAGCCAGGATGTGAGCCTTCATCAGACAACAGACCTTCTGGCACCTTGATCTTGGATTTCCAGCCTCCAGAACTGTGATAAATACAAGTTGGTTGTTTATGGAAATTTAGTATAGCAGTTCAAACTGACTAAGATACCTTCTTCTTCTTTTTCTTTTTTTTTGAGACGGAGTCTTGCTCTGTTGCCCAGGCTGGAGTGCAGTGGTGTGATCTCAGCTCACTGCAAACTTCGCCTTTCGGGTTCAAGCAATTCTTCTATCTCAGCCTCTTGAGTAGCTGGCACTCAAGGTGCCTGCTACCATGCCTGGCTAATTTTTGTATTTTTAGTAGAGATGGGGTTTCTCCTTGTTGGTCAGACTGGTCTTGAACTCCTGACCTCAGATGATCCACCCGCCTGGGCTTCCCAAAGTGCTGGGATTACAGGCATGAACCATCACACCCGGTCACCTTCTTCTTTTTTTAAAAGCCCAATTTCTAGTTGGAAAACCTGAGACTCAGAGAGGTGAAATGTCTTGTACAAGGCCCTACAGCTGAAGTGTGTGGACCATGGTCCTGAACTTTCATCTGCTTACTCTCAGCCTAGTGGATTCTACTTTCTTGCCTTTAACACCATGCATGCCCTTGACTCATAGACAGAGAACGCGGGTAGAAGAGGATGAGCTCATCCTGTTCGCTGTTTCCACTTGATAAACAGATGCTCCTTGAGGCCATGACAGAATCACACAATAGTCAGCAGCTTTTCTAGGGGCCTGCGTGGGCCACGCCCTGCAAAAGATTCAAAGCCACTTAGAACTAAGTGCATCATCTTGAGAATCTTTGTCTAAGGGATTATTTCTTACAACACAACATCTTGAGAGACAGAGAGGGGTGCCCAAAAGCCCATGGCTTGGTAAACTGGGCTTGCTCTGGGTGACGGGGTGAGTTACTTCAACAATTTGCTCCTCTTTTTTTCTTTCTTCTTCTTCTTTTTTTTAAATTTGTGAAATAAAGAGAGGAAGACCTTCCTCAGGGGGTTGTTGCTGAAAATGATGAAATAAGATAATGTATGCAAAACACCAAGCATGGGGCCTGGCATGTGAGTGTGAAACAAATGTCTGCAGGCTCCTCCCAGGGTGCCCCCTGACGCCCTCCCCTCCACTGCAGTCAAACTGAGGTCTCACTGTCTTCCAGGCACACCCACCCTCATTGAGCCCCTATCTCAGATCTCGCCCCTTCCCCTGACTCCGATGGTCCTTCGCCCCATATCTGTCTGTTGAAGTATTACCCAGGCTTGAGAGGTACCGCTCAAATACCCCTGTGTAAGGAGACAATTGTGCTCCTTCTTTTTTACAGGACTGAACACCTCCTGCCAGATACTGAGCTGCTTTTGTATGTGTTTCTACCCAACTCTTCTTCTTGTTTGTTGGTGGAAAAGAAATGGCCATAGTTTGAACGATGGCCTTTTTTTTTTTTTTTTCCCTGAGAGGGAGTCTCGCTCTATTGACCAGGCTAGAGTGCAATGGCATGATATTGGCTCACTGCAACCCCCACCTCCTGGGTTCAAGCGATTCTCCTGCCTAGCCTCCTGAGTAGCTGGGATTACAAGCGCACATCACCATGTCCAGCTAATTTTTGTATTTTTAGTAGAGATGGGGTTTCACCAGTTGGCCAGGCTGGTCTTGAACTCCTGACTTCAAGTGATCCACCCGCCTCAGCCTCCCAAATTGCTGGGATTACAGGCGTGAGGCACCACACCCAGTTAGAATGATGGCTTTTTAAATTGATGAATCATGTGACCTTGGATCACTTTCTCCAGCATTTCTGTGCCTCAGTTTCCTCACACACAAAATGAGGATAAAATGAGGATAACAATAATGACATTCCCAAGAAACTAGAATAAAATCATGTGTAAACAGCACAGCATCTGACCCAGGGTGCTCGCTCCATATGTTAACGACTGTTAATTCTTATTAGGCTGTAAGTGTGGAGTCCATGTCTCACTCTTTCTTGTTGTTTGTTTTTTCAGAGATGGGGTTTCACTATGTGGCCCAGGCTTGTCTTGAACTCCTGGGCTCAAGTGATCCACCTGCCTCCACCTCCTAAAGTGCTGAGATTATAGGAGTGAGCCACCATGCCCGGCCAGTCTTACTTTTTTTATCCTTTCTAATATTTGGGATAGAGTTAGCACATGGTGAAGGTTTATTGAACCTGAGAATGAATGGTGGTTTGCAAAGAAACTAGGCCCACAATTTGGTGATATCTTGGAGAGAGAGAGAGAGACAGAGGGGGAGAGAGAGAGAGAGCGCGCGCATCATGAATAGCTTGAGACAGGGACTTAGCTGGACCTGTGTTCGAATCTTAGTGTTGATGCTCACCCATTATGTGACCCTAGGTAGTTCAGCCTGCATCTCAGTGTTTCAACTCTAACATGGGGAAAATAACACCAGCCTCAGCCTCATACGGGAAGCGTGGGTCCCTTTGCAGACACCCTCTCAGCAGCAGCTTGAATGACTATAGTGAGGATGGTTTTCCACAAGGCTTTTCTAGGGGCATCCCCACACTAGCCCTGGGTAGGGTGCAGAGCCCGTCCTGGAATGGAGGGAACAGGTGAAGCGCCGGGCTCTCCTGGGGACAGGCGTGCTGCCACGTGTATCCCCAGCCATATGGCGCAAGAACACTAATACAGTTGTCTGTGCACAACTGTAACCGACAATCTGCCAATTGTTTGTTTTTGAAGGCACCCCCTACCATGTGACAGGTGGTTCCACACCACAGTGGAAGTACTGTGGGAGGCAGAACAAACCCTGTTTGCCCTGGGGCTCAGGCTAGAGAAAGGACAGAAGCAAATGGAAATAATGGCTACAGGAGATTTTAAAATAAAACAGTTGACCATTAGAAATTGGGGACTACTTGGCAGGGAGATTCAAGGAGATAATTTTCTACTGTGCTTCAATTTCCTCACCTCTAAAATTCAGGAGTTAGGCTGGCTCACGGCTAAAGGCCTTTCCAGATCCACCATGGTAAGATTTGAAGACAACTTCCATATCTACCAGTTGGCTTTTTAAGGCTTTGGCCAAAAGATCTCTTGCTAATTTCCCGTGTTCCACGTTCATCTGACCGTGTCACTCCCCAACTCAAACACTTTGGGGCTCTCCGTTGGCCACAGCATAACTTTCCCACCCTCTTCCCCAGCTCACTCATGACTCCTGCTGGGAGCCCCCAAGGACTTCTCCTTCTCCAGGTCAGGTACTCCTTCATAGTTCCCACCTCTTCTGTGGACCTTTGTCTGGCTCTTATTGCCCTTCCTTCCTTCCTTCCTTCCTTCCTTCCTTCCTTCCTTCCTTCCTTCCTTCCTTCCTTCCT
>NW_012100543.1:5236698-5246289 GCF_000951045.1 Mandrillus leucophaeus | reverse complement strand
TTCCTTCCTTCCTTCCTTCCCTCTCTCTCTCTCTTCCTTTCTTTCTTTTTTTGTTTTTTGTTTTTTGAAACAGAGGTTCTCTCTTGTTTCTCAGGCTGGAGTGCAATGATGTGATCTCAGTTCACTGCAACCTCCGCCTCCCGGTTTCAAGAAATTCTTCTGCCTCAGCACCCCCGAGTAGCTGGGATCACAGGCACGCACCACCAAGCCCAGCTAATTTTGTATTTTTTTTTGGTAGAGACATGGTTTCTCCATGTTGGTCAGGCTGGTCTCGAACTCCTGACCTCAGGTGATCCACCCACCTTGGCCTCTCAAAGTGTTGGGATTACAGGTGTGAGCCACTGCACCTGGCCTTTTCTTCTCTTTTCTTTTCTTTTCTTTTCTTTTTTGATAAGGTCTTGCTTTGTTGCCCAGGCTGAAGTGCAGTGGCACGATCTCGGCTCACTGCAACCTCCGCCTCCAAGGTTCAAGTGATTCTCCTGCCTCAGCCTCTCGAGTAGCTGGGATTACAATCACTTGCCACCATGTCTGGCTAATTTTTGTATTTTTAGCAGAGACAAGGTTTCACCGTGTTGGCCACGTTGGTCTTGAATTCCTTACCTCAAGTGGTCCACCCACCTCAGCCTCCCAAAGTGCTGAGATTACAGGCATGAGCCACCATGCCTGGCCCTTGCTGTTTCGAAATGAAAGTTGTGTAGGCCTGGCCTATCTTCCCTGTTATACCTCCTGTCACAGAAACAAGAGGAAAACAATGAGAGAAGGTGAGAGAGCTGGGGGTGAGGTAGAGAGAGTCACTAGGAAAGTGTAGGAGGGAGGAATGAAGATAGCCTGAGAGCAAGGGAGGAAGAGAGAGAGAGAGACAGAGAGAGAGAAAGAGAGAGAGAGACAGAGACAGAGACAGAGAGAGAAGAAAGGCAAAAAACAAAGAAGGAACTAGAGAGGAAGCCATCCATCCTTTCACTTGTTTGTGCTGTAAGTCTTACATTTATAAAATATGTATTAAAACCTTCACCTAGGGTGGGCATGGTGGCTCACGCCTGTAATCCCAGGACTTTAGGAGGTTGAGGCTGGAGGATCACCTGAGATCAGGAGTTCAAGACCAGCCTGGCCAACATGGTGAAACACTGTCTCTACTAAAAATACAAAAATTAGCTGGGTGTGGTGGCTTGCGCCCATAATCCCAGCTACTTGGTGGACTGAGGCAGGAGAATTGCTTGAACCTGGGAGGTGGAGGTTGCAGTGAGCCGAGATCATGCCACTGCACTCCAGTCTGGGTGACAGAGTGAGACCATCACAAAACAAACAGACAGACAAACAAACCAACAAAAAAAACCTTCACCTAATAGCTTCACAGTAAATATAAAAAGGAGAGTCACGTGAAAAAAGCGTTGTACCCTCTAATCTTGGGGATAATGTCAACTACTACGAAAAAATGGAAGAAGTCACTCTGTGCATTCAAAGGCAACGTCTTCTTTGGCACATATGGAGACAATCAGCAGTAATGTGTGCAACACACTCAGCATCTCACCTGCTCATAGAAGGTACTCAATAAACAGTAATCATTATCATTATAATGATGACTCTTGGCCTAATGAAGGCGTGTCTACCAGGAACATCTGACTTTTCAACACATTTCTGAAAGTCTAGCCTTCCTCTCACCCAAGTCTTTTTTGGGTGTCAGATACTGTGCTGGGCAATAGGGACGCAAAGTCAAAGAGGACACCATCTTTTTCCTTATGGGATTTATATCTGGTGAAATAATAGAGTCAGGAAATGCCAGGGCTTTCAGAGGATGTGTCCCAACTATTTCCTTTTTTAGGTGGAGAGGGCTGAGAGGAGCTGATACCTTATCTTGTGGCAGAGCCAGAGGGAACTCATTTCTGAACTCTAGTGTGGAACACAATCTACCATAATGTAAGGAGAAACACCAAAGATCAATAACCATGAAAGTAAGCAAATACTACCACTGTTCTCAGAGGAAGGAAAAAAAAAAAAAACGTGTTTCTCATTTTTCTTTCAAGCCCTTTCTAAGTTGCCGTTTGGAATCAGGCATGTATTGCAGTTTGGTTCTCATGGTGCTTGGTTTTTGCCATTGACATTGGAACAATTTGTGCAAATTAACCAGAATATAGTAAAGTAACAAGCTCTACTGAGGGCCTGGAATCCATTTCATGTCCTAATGCATAGTCATTACTCATAATATGTTCAAAATGCACTGCTTGGAACCCCAGCTTGAAGTACCCAGAGATCAATTTTCAATAGACTAATAGGTGACATTAAACATTATTCATAGAAACAGTGTTTATTTAATCTTTAATGCTACCTAATGCATTTCGGTCAAAGTCCTCAGTGTATGTTCAGGCTTTATTGTGTGGAAAATGGATGTGCTATTAATAAGTCAATACAAATACAAATATGGTTTCAATTGGAAATCATTAGGTTGCATTAAATGGCAAATGAAATCCATAGGAAGGATTTGTTTTATTTTGTTTGTAAGGAGGAGAAGGAGCCTTGAGAGGCATTTCTTCGCTCGGTAATGAGGAGGAATGATTGGTTTCTGCAGAGTGGTGGATTACAGGCTAGGCCTTGCCTTATTCTGGTTAGGATGGGCATCGCACAGCTGTTTGCTGCCGTGGGCCAAGCTGAAATTGCCGTGTGCTTTGGAGTCAGCCAGTGCCTCCCAGCACATAGCAGGTGGAGTCACTGCAAAGCTGTCTCCTTCCTGATGCTGGAGGCCCTGGGTGGACCTCAGCCCTCCTGAAGTCAGCTGGATCTCTGAAGGCACTGACTTGGACACTTCTATTCTCCTGGCGCAGCAGCGGCACCAGTGAAAGAGCATGTAGCCGTTTATGTGACTAAAAGCTCCTTATGAGTAGAAAAGCAGCCAAAATGGGTCTTCCGTTAAAACAGAGATTCTTGGGCAAATACAGTGGAGTGGGTGACCTCAAGCCTGTTGTAGTGAATGAGAGTGGAAACATCAGGATTCACATTCTGGTGTCTCCACGTTTCATCCGTGCGGCCTAGAGAGGAGAGTGCCTTCACCGTCTGAGCTGTGGCATCCTCATCTCCATTTTGATGACTGCATGAGATCATGCCTGGAAACGCTCCCACAAAGTGGGGCTCCACAGGCGATTGCTTCCTTCTTCCAGTCCTGGGAATCTATGAATATGTGCTTGAACCCTTTCTGCAAATCATTCCCTTTATCCCACCCAACTACAAGGAATATCTAGGCCAGGGCAAAAATAGATAGATGTTCAGAGTTGCTTAGTATTTTTAATGAACAATTTCATCTATTTTTAACTCATCATATTCTTTCTGCTGCTGCCCAAACTGGGCAGCTGATCCGTGTCTCTCGCTTGGCACAGAGCGGGTGAGACCTTGTATGCTTTTATTTCAGTGGTTGCCCCTTTGCTGAGAAGGCCTGGGTCATCTCTTCATCTCAGTGAGAGGTTCAGCAGGGCTCAGAGATGGCCCTTCTGGCTCCCAGGTGGCCTCTGTAGAGCCTGCCAACTGCTTGTGAAAACATGAGGTTGGACGGGCAGTCAACCTCTAAGGGAGTTCCAGCAGAAACATAGTTTCTGAGAAAAGTTCCCCCAGTCTGCAGAGCATCTCACGGCCAGAGGGACTGTGGTCTTCTGGTTCCATCTCCAGCAGAGACAGGGCAAGGAGAGGCAGGTAACCTATTCAACACACTCTCCGGAGTTACCCCAGAGCAGCTGAAATCTACCCAGATCAAAATTAAACACAACCTACGCTTTCATAGCACGGACCATGTGCCAGGCAAGGATCTAAATGCTTTAACTCTGTTCCTCCTTGCAACCATCTCCGTTTTACAGTTGAGGAAGCCAAAGCACGGAGATACTAAGTCACTTCTGAAACATCACACAGCACGTAGGAGTGGAGCAAGGGTGAGAATACTGATCCTGCTCCAGAGTCTGCACTCTTACTCAGAGCACTCTCTGCTTCTCATGGTATAAACACCTGCTCAGGGAGGTGGTGAGGCGATCCAGAATTCTGGTGGATTCGGAGCTGTTCTCCCAGTGCCTGGCTGTGTGGCCTTGCCGAGTGATCTGGTCCCTTCGAGCCAAGTGTCTCATTTGTACTACCTGGCAGGGTTGAGTGGAGGTTGAGAGATGAGTGATATTAAATGTGTACCATATTGCCCAACACATCACAGACATGCAGACACCTCATGCATAATTGCTGTTAGTATGATTTCAATATAAAAAGTACCTGTGTACTTTCTTCCTGGAGATTTGCACTTGGTAACATCTGAGCGGTGGAATCCAGTGGAGGCAGTGTCCCCAGAGGTCCTCGGTTCTCACACCCGTGCCTTCCTGGATCCCCTCTTCAGCAGCCCCATGAGTTCCTTGCATACCTGCCATGGTAGGGCTGCATGGCCTGTGGAAGTAGCTCCTTCTAACACACAGCTGTGGAGTCAGGTAGGTCTGAATTCAAATCTTGACCTTCCCTGCTACTTTGTGATCCTGCACTGTGAACAGGGCCCTGGACCCCTCTGAGCCTGTTTTTGCAGCTATGAGAAATGTTGCTGAGTTGCTGTGAGGATGAAGAGGAACTGCTATGCCCAGTGACCAGGAAGTCACCTGGCACATAGTAAGATCTCAGCAAGTGGCAGCTACATGTGTGCTTGCCATCCACTTTAGGAAGTCTAGGTTATCCTGTGCAGAGATCTTTTTCTCTGTGGCTTCCACTCACTGCTTCTTATTCTCCCTTGAGACCATGCAGCCTGAGACTAAGCTGTCTTCTATATGACAGCCCCTGGGCTTCTGAAGGCTGGTTTCTTGACCTCCCTGATCTTCTTTTCTCCAGGGAAAATGGCCCAGGTCTTCAACTATTTTTTCCTGTGCCAGATTTTGGTCATTTTGCCACATTGTTCATCTCAGTGATATCACATATTCAGTACTTACATCATCAATCTTTATTTATCTGATTGTGACCAAACTGTGGTTGTTTTCCATCATCTCAGGGCCCGGGAAGAAAGCTAGGATCAAATGCTACGTTGGCTGGGACAGCCATTGCGTGTTGAAGAGCCATGTGCATAGCAGAAGCAAAGTGACAACCATTGCTCTCATTTGACCTCTGGGGAACCAGGGAGTCATTTAGGACTTGAAAAGTGGGATGCAAATGAGTGTCTGTCTGCTCCCTGGCTTCAGGAAAATGGCTCTCATTTTCCGAGGTGATTACAGTAAATTACACCTGGAAGAGACAGCCTAGACTGATGCCTCAAAGTGCCCTGCATTAATCGAAGAGTCCTCGATACACATATATGTGTGGTGGAAGTGGAGGAGAACGATGGAGTCAGGGAAGGAGAGCATTTAATAGATTAATTAGGAACAGAAACTGGCTTAGCTCCCCTTTATTGTGACAGTTTCTGAATGCCTGAGTCTTAAGTATAGGAAGAATACGGATAATGGTTACCACTTTCTTTACGTGGGGTCTCTAGAATTGAATATATTATCCTAATATAATGTTCATAGGTACCTAAGTGCAACGTCAGAGCTTCTCTTGGGTCTCAGAACACATTGCGCATTACGCATGGTGAAGCCAAATTAAGAAATGAGCTGAGCGAGCTCTGCTTTCCTACAAAAGAGGGCCTGGCACGTGCCTGGCTTCCCTGGATAAAATTAGAAGAGATAGATGTCATAAGACTCTCAAGGAGGAGAAGCATTTTTTGCATTCTTCCCCTAGGGAGTCCAACATGGAGCTGGGAAATTGATATGAGGGCAACAATATAGTTTGGAGGAGGAAAAGTTCAACAAATGGGATCATTTAAGCTAAAGAAGGTCAGCCCAAGGGGTCATGTAATCACAGTGCTGGAGGACAAGAGTCAGTGTCATTCAGTGGAGCCAGGCTTTGCCCTTGCGGACTGAGAACAGATTGAGTAGGGAGGAATGAAATTGTAGCACCAAGGACTGAGGTAAACCATCAGTGAGAACACCCCAGGAGTGAGCGTGAGGTGCTTCATCTGCAAAGGGTTATTTAGGGAAGTCAGAGCATTGCTTTGGCTAGAGTTTTTCCAATGTCAAACTCATGCTTTCAGAACAGTTTTGAGAGAATTCTTGCTGGAAAAGGATCGGGTGGCGCTTGGCATGCTTCACCACGGAATTCTTCTGCCATTCCCTGATTAGGCATGTTTCCTAGCAATTAGATCAATTGGGTACCTGATGAGTCTGTAAGGAGGGGAACCAAGCCCTTTTCTTGGGAGCTGGCAGCCTGGGCAGAGCGTGCGAGGACTCTGCCAAGAACGCGCAGTCCTGAGGTTTCCCAGGGAGGGGCTCCCAATGCAGGAGGGCAGTCCTGGGCTTCATTTGCTTCACAGCTGACTCCATGCTGCTCAACCTCAAATGAGACTGTAAAACTCAAAAGTTAGGAGATGAGGTTTTTTGGATTTAGTCACTATCTTCTTATTGATAACACACAAAAAGACAAGCTCGCCTTTTCAATGGTTAAAAAAGGCTCAAGGATCCTCGTTATTGATAGGAAAGAAATCTGTGTGTGTTTATCCACAGCCACGTGTTGCATCGCGATGTTTTGGTCAACAGGGGCCTGCATATGTGACAGTGGTCCGATAAGATTGTAATGGAACTGCCCTATTCAGGTGTATCTTTATTTTATTTTATTTTAGAGACAGAGTCTCATTCTGTTGCCCAGGTTGGAGTGCAGTGATGTGATCTTGGCTTACTGCAACCTCTGCATCCTGGGTTAAAGTGATTCTTGTGCCTCAGCCTCCCAAGTAGCTGGGATTACAGGCATGCACCACCACTCTCGGCTAAATTTTGCATTTTTAGTAGAGACGGGGTTTCACCATGTTGGCCAGACTTGTCTCAAACTCCTGACCTCAGCTAATCTTCCTGCCTCAGCCTCCCAAAGAGCTAGGATTACAGGTGTGAGCCACTGCACCCAGCCGTTTTTTATTTTTTGTACCACATTTTTATTGTACCTTTACTATGTTTATTTTTATTTATTTTTCTTTTTTGAGATGGAGACTCACTCTGTGGCCCATGCTGGAGTGCAGTGGTGCGATCTTGGCTCACTGCAACCTCCACCTCCCAGGTTCAAGCGATTCTTCTGCCTCAGCCTCCCAAGTAGCTGGGATTACAGGCACATGCCACCATGCCCAGCTAATTTTTGTATTTTCAGTAGAGACAGGGTTTCACCATGTTGGCCAGGCTGGCCTCAATCTCCTGACCTTGTGATCCACCTGCCTCGGCCTCCCAAAGTGGTGGGATTACAGGCGTGAGCCACTAAGCCCGGCCTTTTTATTTTATTTTATTATTTTTTTGAGATGGAGTTTTGCTCTTGTTGCCCAGGCTGGAATGCAGGGCATGATCTCGGCTCACTGCAACCTCTGCCTCCCGGGTTCAAGTGATTCTCCTGCCTCAGCCTCCTCACTAGCTGGGATTACAGGTGCCTGCCATTATGCCCGGCTAATTTTTTGTATTTTGAGTAGATACGGGGTTTCATCGTGTTGGCCAGGCTGGTCTCGAACTCCTGACCTCAGGTGATCCACCCGCCTCGGCCTCCCAAAGTGCTGGGATTACAGGCCTGAGCCACTACACCTGGCTACAAATACATTTTAGTGAGTAGATGAAGTTGTAAAAGCAAAGCCTTGAATAATGAGAATCGACTCCATACGGAAAATTGGTAGCGTATTTACAGAACACAGTCTTCCAAAGAACTGAGTAAAAGGCACCAACTGAAATCTTCCGTTGTTTTTGTTTTGGGAGCTCATCAGGGTGAGAATGAGAGCAAGTGCTTGAGAGAAAAACCATCAGTTCATTATTTAGTCCCTCGGCACCTGGAGTGTACTGTAGCTTGCAGAGTAGAAGGCTCAGCACTGACTTGATTCTAAGATGGGTGAAATGATGCCTCCAGGAGGGAGCTAATAATGTAGCTGGATGCAACATACACAGGGTTTAAGTACCCCCTGGTAAGAGTGGAAAAAGATGCAGAAGATGTTTCAGAGACAGCTTTCAGGAGGGGTGATTGGGAAAGGCTTACAGGAGGAAGCAAATGAATTGGGCCTTCAAGAATGGGGAGCATTCGGAGGGGTAGAAAGGTCAGACTGCAGAGACCATGAATGTATGTGTGTGTGTATATGTGTGTGTGTGTGTGTGTGTGTTGTATTTTGTGTGGGTGTGTGCATGGGGGTGTAAGTATGTTGTGTGTGTGAATGTGCATGTGAGTGGTGGACTGGGGTGGTGCAGTGGTGGCAAGTGACTGTGTCTTGAGAAGTCACAGATAGCAATGGTTAATAGTATGATGCCACATTGCCTGTGGCTGAATCTTCCTTCTGTCCCTAACCACTTGTGTCAATTTGGGCAAGTGACTTAACTTCTCCACCCTCCATTTCTTGTTTATAAAATGTGGGTAAGTATAGTATCCCTCTTTTAGGATTATTGTGAAGTTGAAATGAGTTAATACTTGCAAAATGGCTCCAACAGTGCCTAGCACAGCTAGATGCTACATAACTGTTCACTATGATTGTCTACGAGGCTGGGGAGACCTAGCTAGGGGTCTTGGAATAGGAGGATTTGGGCTGACCTGGAGGGACATTATCTAGGTAATGACGTCAGGGACTGGGGGAGTCCAGAGCCGCATGAGATGTGGGGAGTGGGTCAAAGCAAGAGGATTATGGTGGAGTCAGTGGGACAGTGTCTGTTCCCGTGGCTGTCGCTGTATGTGGTGAGGATGGGAGGCGCTGCATCCAGGGAAGGTGAGGTGGGAACAAAGGCTACGGAGCAGGCATGAAGACGACAGTTCCAGGGCCCGTGTTCCTGGAAGCCAGCCTGGCCAGGATGAATTGATCTGGAAGAAAGAGAACATGTTCTGAACACTCCGGGCTTGCGGGCTGCCTTGTGAATTGGGGATGCTCCCTATCCCCTCTGCCCCCGCCTTGCCTCCCTCCACTCTGTAATCTGTCTCCTGTCCCTTGGGATTCAGATGGTGAGAAGCTGACTGGCTAGGAGCACAGTGAGAGCAGATCACTACCATGATGAATGAAGGGAGCTGACTCCCGGCTCTTTAGAATGTCACTGGGAATGAACTGAAAAGGTCCATTTCCATCACCGTCTTCCCCACTGGACTGTGAGACACTTGAGGACAAGACCCTTTGTAACCATTTCATCGCCAGTGGTCCAGTGCCATGCTTCTAACATGGGGTGGGCTCAACAAATATGTGTTGAATTTATGGGGAAACCGAGGCTGGAAGGAATGAAGGGACTAGTATGCATCCAATTAATCCGTGGCATGCTGGTCCTCTGAATAGTTAAGTTTCCCTCTCGGGCTCTCTAGAAAGTTGTGAAGTGAGCACCCTTTGGCCTTAGGGACTCCCACGTATGTTTGTTTGATTGCGAATTCCATCTCTCCTTCCCTGGTGCTCCAGACCTGCTCCTCCATCAGCTTTCTGTTTCTGGCCAGAAGGATCTGCCTCACTCATAGGGTGACCCCTACTTGTTCCTTCCCCTTCCCCTTCCCCTTCCCCTTCCCCTTCGCCTTCCCCTTCTCCTTCTCCTTCTCCTTCTTCCCCTTCCTCCTCCTTCCCCTTCCCTCCATCCCTGAGTCTAGGGC
>NW_012100543.1:5234201-5236153 GCF_000951045.1 Mandrillus leucophaeus | reverse complement strand
CCCTCCCCTTCCCCCTCCCCCTCCCCTTCTCCCTCTTCCTCTTCTTTTTCTTTTCCTTTTTTCTTCCTTTTGAGACAGGATATCACTCTGCAGTGCAATCATGGCTCAGGTGATTCTCTCACCTCAGCCTCCCGAGTAGCTGGTACTACCAGTGCATGCCACCACGCCTGGTTATTTTTTTCTCGTGTTTGTATTTTTTGTAGAGATGCTTTCCATGCTCTGTTGCGTATTTCCACACTCTGTTTTTTCATTTTCCTCAGGCTGGTTGCAAACTCCTGGGTTCAAGTGACAACCCCCACACCTTGTTTTCCCAAAGTGCTGGTATTACAGGCGTGAGCCACCACACCCAGCCACCCTCTTTCTCTTCTTTTTTTCCTGTTTTAGTTTTTTGAAAATCACTCCTCCCATTCAGATCACCTAAGGTCAGGAGTTCAAGACCAGCCTGGCCAACATGGCTAAACCCCATCTCTACTAAAAATACAAAAATTAGCCGGGCATGGTGGTGGGTGCCTGTAATCCCAGCTTCTCGGGAGGCTTAGGCAGGAGAATCACTTGAACCCAGGAGACAGAGGTTGCAGTGAGCCGAGATCACGCCATTGCACTCCAGCCTGGGTGACAGAGTGAGACTCTGTCTAAAAAAAAAAAAAAGAAAAGTGCATAGCTCAACCATGCCAGAAAGCATGGAGATTGCGAAATGAGACAGATGATTAAGAATGTGTACATAAGTATTGCACTGATTAGCTATGTTAGCACCACATATCCGTACGATCCTGGTTGAATACAACAAAAGAAGCAAATAAACTGTCTTGTCCAACCTCTTATATTTTCAGGTGTGGCCCAGAAAAATTGACCGACTTTTCCCAGGCATTATGGCTGATTCTTGGTGGATCTGAACCTAGAACTCCAGTCTCATTCTCTCCTTCTAGACACACACACACACACACACACGACAGGGGCACACGTTCCACGCTGCTTTCTATTTTTCAAAAACTGACATCTGCCCAGGAATCACACTGCACAATGGCAGTCCTTTCTTTTCCTCTTCCTGTGTTGAGTCATTGCCCTTGCCTGTGAAGTGCCTGCATGGCCACGTTGCCCTGTGGACTTACTCTGAAGAAAGGAGTAATGATCAGCTAATCGGCCAGACAGTCCGGCGTATACGGCCTGCCCACTGTGGGAAGCAGAGATGTGCTGGGGGTCAGAGCAGCCCTGGCCTTGCTGTCCCTATGTAAGATCTCTTCTTGTCTCTATAGAATGCACCAGAGCTCTAAACATAGAGACTGTTTATAACCAAAGGTCATTTTCCTGGTAGAACAAGGAGTCCTCTTTTGCTTTGGAAGCAGATGAGTCTGTGCTGGCTCATTAGTGTTTGATGTGAGATGGCTGTGCTCATGTTTCCTGGCCAGAAAGTTAAGCTGTGGCCCTTCAGAATTGTATAGGGCCCAGCACAATCTTCTTGCCTCCTGCCTGGGCCTCAGTATGCCCCGAGGCCACACCCACTATAGCCAACTGCATGGTCCAGGGAAACAGGAGCTGCCTTTTCAACTCTGCTTCCGTGATCGTAGGTTCAACCAATAAGGCTCAAGATAACTACTGTTTCTGAGCACATGTGATGAGTTCCGTATGAGGCACCTATTATCTAATTTAAGCCTTACGGTAATCCTTCAGAGGTGAGATTTCAGCTCCCTTTTAAAGTCAGGAAACTGAGGCTTAGCGGAGTGAAGTGATTTGCTCACGGATTGTAAACTGAGCTTCTTATATCGCCATTAAAACAACCCTGGATTCTGTCCTCCTGCTCAGAACCATGCCTCTAGAAAAATCAAATGGGCTTTACCGTGAAAGACGAGTAGGACCTGCATCCTCCTGGCGTCCACTCCAGCCTCACTTTCCCACCAGGAGCCTGATGGTGCACTGTCCTCCTACGGAGTCTGGAAGTGTCCCCATGGAATATC
>NW_012100543.1:5231402-5233198 GCF_000951045.1 Mandrillus leucophaeus | reverse complement strand
CTTCCTTCCTTCCTTCCTTTTTGAGACAGAGTTTGTGCTTGTTGCCCAGGCTAGAATGCAATGGCACAATCTTGGCTCACGGCAACCTCTGCCTCCCAGGTTCAAGAGATTCTCCTGCCTCAGCCTCCCAAGTAGCTGGGATTTCAGTCATGTGTTACCACGCCGATTAATTTTGTATTTTTAGTAGAGATGGGGTTTCTCTGTGTTGGTCAGACTGGTCTCGAACTCCCAATCTCAGGTGATCCGCCCGCCTTGGCCTTCCAAAGTGCGGGAAAGACAGGCGTGAGCCACTGCGCCCGGCCTTCTGTGTCTAAATATCTACTTCCAACATGGAATCAGGGGATCTTTTCTGATAAAGTTATTTAAAACCAAACCCAACCCCCCCCCCAAAGCCTCCAAAAAACAAAAAAAACAAAACAACAAAAAAACAATATCTACAAAACAAACTCAGGACCTCTTCTAAAATGTTGAGGGAAACTCTTTTATGCTTATTTCCACGCTTTGTTGCATCCCATCTTAAAATGCTCATTCCCAGACGGCATTTAGGGAGATAGAAGGATGCTCAGTCTCATTGACTCATTGCTGGTGGCATCTCTCAGAGATGGCTGCTTTCTCTTCCATGAGGGTATCAGAGCCCTCTTGTGCCTCCAAAGAATCCACTCTGTTCTAGGGCACTGCAGTCCTGTGAGTTACGGACACGGAGCCGGGTGAGCTTTAGTTGGGTAAAAAGCCCAGTTCCCTTGGGACACTGCATTTCCTGTCAGGGAGGATGCAGGGATGGCTACGGCTTTCAAGGACACTTGGCCATGAGGTGGGGACCATTCTCCCTCGAGGCCTCTCTTTTGCGATTCTCCTGATTGCTCCTTCCAGAGGAACTCTGGGGGCCTAGGCCCCTCTTACCTTCCGCTGCGATGTAGTTGTCTGTTTGATAGGTGAGGGAGGGGAGTCCCTGTGAAGTTAAGTGTATTTGTTCAAGGTTACAGGTTGAATGTGGGGTCAAGTCTTGGGATGAAATAAAATCATCAGTAGCAAGTCGCCCTTCTGAAAACCCAAACTGCAAATGTGTGTCCAGAGCCTATGTTGGGGAAGGGAGGTGGTGTTCCTGAACGAGACCATTGTTAGAGTTGAGATAAAGCGAGGGCGGAGTGGAGTCAGTGACCACAGCAATGTGGAGGGGCCTGTTTTTCAAGGAAGTTTAAGAGAGGAAGGAATCACTTTATTATCAGGGGAATGAATGTAAAAGCGGTCCCATGGGGGTGGGGAGAAGGGTAAGTGGAAGTCCTGGGAGGCTTCCTGAAGGAGGTCGCATTTGAACAGTATCTGGAAGAATGTACTCAACAATTGACCACTTGTACCTCCCTCCATTCCCTCATTTGTCAATCTATTTATTCATTTACTCATTTACCCTGCATTCACCTGTCCCTCCATCCATCCACCCACCATGCATTCACCTGTTCCTCCATCCATCCAGCCACCATGCCTTCACCTGTCTCTCCATCCATCCACCCACCACGTATTCACCTGTCCATCCATCCACCATGTATTCACCTGTCCATCCATCCATCCGTCCACCATGCATTCACCTGTCCCTCCATCCATCCACCCACCATGCATTCACCTGTCCCTTCATCCACCCACCATGCATTCACCTGCCCCTCCATCCATCCATCCATTATGCATTCGCCTGTCCCTCCGTCTATCCACCACACATTCACCTGTCCATCCACCCACCATGCATTCACCGGTCCCTCCATCCATCCACCCACCATGCATTCACCTGGCCCTCCATCCATCCA
>NW_012100543.1:5228172-5229167 GCF_000951045.1 Mandrillus leucophaeus | reverse complement strand
TTGAGACAGAGTCTCACTGTGTCGCCCAGGCTGGAGTGCAGTGGCGCGATCTCGGCTCACTGCCAGCTCCGCCTCCCGGGTTCACGCCATTCTCCCGCCTCAGCCTCCGAGTAGCTGGGACTACAGGCACCCGCCACCACGCCCGGCTAGTTTTTTGTATTTTTAATAGAGATAGGGTTTCGCCATGTTAGCCAGGATGGTCTCGATCTCCTGACCTTGTGATCCACGGGCCTTGGCCTCCCAAAGTGCTGGGATTACAGGCTTGAGCCACCGAGCCCGGCCGGACTTTTTATATTTTAGCTTAACTGAGCCTCAAGTTAAAATTGCTCAATCAACAAATGTTTTGGGGCTAGATTGAGCTCCTTGAAGGAAATGAGATATTCATCACTGTGACCCTGGGGCCTGACACATAGTTAGGAATTCAGAAAAGGTGGCTTAAAGAATGAATGAGCACCTCCTCTGTGCCAGGCACTGGGCAAGAACAATAGGGACTAGAGATGGATGAGCGAGCAGGCCCTTCCCTCAAGGAGCCCAGAGTTTAGGACAAAGGAGAAGCCACATTTGCAAGCGGAAAGCAAGTTAACAGTGCGAGGGTACCATGTTCGGGTCCAAATGGGTTTTACTGTGAGGAGGAGGGAGAGATTCCTGTGGTCAGAAGAGTTCCAGTGCTCAGAGGTCTGATCTGTGTGGCAGGGTCCTAATCACAGGAAGAACTTCTTAATATTCAGAACTGTCTAGCAGAGTCCCACAGGGCCTATAACGCAGGCATCTCCTTCCCTGACAGGATTCAGAAGATGAGAAGGTGGTAAAAGTGCGTGTGTGTTGGGGGCGGGGGGTCGGCGTGGGTGGCAGGTTATTCTTGCACTGAGAGAGAGATTGGACCTCATGGTCGCTTCTATGTCGAAATTTCTTTCTTTTTTTTCGTTTCCTTCCTTCCTTCCTTCCTTCCTTCCTTCCTTCCTTCCTTCCTTCCTTCCTTCCTTCCTTCCTTCCTT
>NW_012100543.1:5214527-5222412 GCF_000951045.1 Mandrillus leucophaeus | reverse complement strand
TCCATCCATCCACCATGCATTCACCTGGCCCTCCATCCATCCATCCACCATGCATTCATCTGTCCCTCCATCCATCCATCCACCATGCATTCACCTGTACCTCCATCCATTTATCCACCATGCATTCACCTGTCCCTCCATCCATCCACCATGCATTCACCTGTTCCTCCATTCATCCACCATGCATTCACCTGCCTCTCTATCTGTTCATTTTTTATCAATCCATTCATTTATTAAATAGATATTAAGTTTCTACTGTGTGCCAGGGACGGTGCTGGGCACTTTTACATACAATTCTTGTTTAATTATGGGAATTCTATCAGTTAGGTAATAGTATCCCAACTTTACAGATAAGGATGCTGACTCTAGGCAACAAAATTCTTCTCCTTTTACCCCTTTACAGTCTATCTTATCCTGCATCAATGAGGAAACATCTTATCTTCAAAACTCACCTCCCTCTGCTTCACCAACCTTCCTGCCTCTATTCACTTCTCCACTCTAATCCATTCATGTCTCAACTGCCTGAGTTATCTAAGATACAGACCTGAACAAGGCACAGTTCTTGCCAATAACCCCACAGGGCTTACTTTTGACCAGGGGCCAAGTCTTATCCATGGAATTCGCTGGTGGAGACCCTGCATAACCTGCTTTAACAGACTTTGTCTCATTATACGTTTTTCTCACAAACTTTTATTTTAGTTAAATTAGGCAACCCACTGTTCCTTGAGTACCTCTGCATTTTTCCTATTTCAGAGCCTTTGCTCACTCTATTTAAAATTACCCACCCTGTCTAAATTGGCCTCCCTGCACAGGACAAATGTGTTACATTGAATTCAATTCCAAATGTGCCCTAAATCCTCCTTCCTTCAGGATGTACACAGAAGGGCACTTTCCAGATCTTATGGTGCCTCCTGGAACCCAGGACAATAATTGCAGCCCCCAACTCCAGTGTGTGGGGCAGGGAGCTATTTCTAGTTGATGATACTGGGCAGGCAAACACCCTGTTCTCAGGTTTAGTTCCCAGGAGTCTGCAATGCCTCAGTCACGGCGAATGGTTCTCAGTACCGGCCACCATATTGGATATTTTGACTGTGTGCCCTCTAACTGCATAAAGAGTATTTGTTATCAACAGGAAGTACATGCCACAGGCATCTCCTTCTGCCCTGATCCTTTCCTCCGTTAGTTGCTGATTCAAACCCCACCCTGAGGTTCACCCAGCCTTGACTTTGATTTGGTCACAGGCTCAACTTCATTCCTTAGAGATGTTGATGTACGTGTCAGATTTGCCTGGTAGTTCTGCTTTGTTAACCAGCAGGGAATGTTACTCGTTCTTATAAAATAGAATTAGGAACTGAATATTTATGTCTCCCCAAAATGTGTATGTTGAAACCCTGATCCTCAATGTGATGGTATTTGGAAATTGGGCTTTTGGGAGGTAATTAGACTGAGGATGAAGCCATCATGATGGGATTAGTGCCCTTATAAGAAGAGACATAAGAGCTTACTGCTTCTTTCTCTCTGCTCTCCACCATGTGAGGACATAGCAAGAAGACGGCCATCTGCATACCAGGAAGAGAGCCCTCATCAGGTACCAGATTTGTCGGAATGTTGATCTCGGACTTCCAGCCTCCAGAAGTGTAAGAAATAAATGTTTGCTGTTGAAGCCACCAGTCTATGGCAATTTGTTATAGTAGTCCAAATGGACTAAGACAAATGGAAAAGTAAGGCACTCTAGCAGCTTCCCAGGTGGGTTTGCATCTGTTTTCACATAATTCATTCCATAAATTAGAGTGGGAGTTTTGCAGACACGGCATGAAAGCACCTGCTTTCTACGGAAGGTAGTTCAAGGCCAGTACAACAAAACAAGGCACTCAAAAGTGATGCAAGGGTGAGAGAGGCAGGAGCACTAGGGACGGGGTGGGAAGTAGAGATTCACAGAAGGTGGGGACAGATTGAGGCTCCAGTGTGGTTTGGGGCCACAATGCCAGGTGCATACTTATTTGGAAATAAAAAAGAATTTTTAGGCCCTGTCAAAATGTTTTCTCAAAATAGCCTGGCATTAAAATGGTCTTGTTAAACAAAGACCAATTAACTTTGGAGGAGCGATCTGCTCTGCCATTCACACCAGCTCAACGCTGGGGTCAGGGACCAAGGCTTTCATCTGGGCTTTCTCTCAAACTTGCCATAAGATCTCTTTTCACAACATTTCTCTGATTGGCTTTCTCCTCTGTAAATTGAATACCAACTTGCAGAGTGACCGAAAGGGCACATACCCTAATGCTTTGAGCTCCTTGCTTTGTTGTACTGGCCTTGAACTACCTCCTATAGAAACCAGGTGCTTTGATGCCATATCTGCAAAACTCCCACTCTAATTTATGGAATGAATTATGTGAAAACAGATGAAAACCCACCTGGGAAGCTGCTAGAGTGCCTTACTTTTCCATTTGTCTTAGTCTATTTGGGCTGCTATAAGCAGTTTGAAAATGTGCAAAGCCCCCTCCATGTGCAAAGCTCTCAGAATGATGGTTTAACAAAGGCATCATGGCCAGGTGAGGTTGCTTATGCCTGTAATCCCAGTGCTTTGGGAGGTAAAGGTGGGAGGATTGCTTGAGGCCATGAGTTTGTGACCAACCTAGGCAACACAACAAGACTCTATCTTTACAAAATAATGAATGAATAAATAAATAAAATAATAATAAAATAAAAACTAAAAAATTAGCTGGGTTTGGTGGTGTGCCCCTGTAGTCCTGGATACTCAGGAGGCTGAATTTGGGGGATTGCCAGAGCCCAGGAGCTCAAGGCTGCAGTGAGCTCTGATGGCACTACCTCACTCCAGCCTGGGAGACAGAGTGAGACCCTGTCATAAAAAACAAGCAAACAAACAACAACAACAACAACAACAGCAACAAAGGCATCTTGGGAGAGGAAGCTCGTTCCCAGCAGACCTGTGACACAGCCTGTCTCCCCAGCAAACCCAGACCATTTTCCACTCTGTGGGCAGACTGACGAAGCAACAGCACTTTTCTGTCTTCATCTGGAGTCCTTGGCAGAGGCCACCTCACGGAGGTTCAGGACAGTGCAGACTCTTGGGTAGAGCACACTCTGATGGTGGCACTACGGCAGCTTGCACGAGCGTGTGGCACAGGGGCCAGGCAGGAGCTGGGGTCTGCGAGGAGCCGGGAAGGGAGGGGCCCCTGGGCTTGCCATGGCCGCAGTCTCCAGGAATGAAAACCTGTCCCGCCGGTTGCATATGTAGCAATTTTGAATGCAAATAGCCACTTCCCAGGTTTTTTTTCTTTCTTCTCAGCAAAACACCCACATCATTTCCTTCCTTTGTTGGGCTCTTCCTGAGAGCACTGGCTGGGGGCACATAGTAGGCACTCAATAAATATTTGCCGAGTGCGCGAATGGGTGGTAATCCAGCACTAATCCCCTCTCTTCAGCTCCCCACCCCCAGGAAGAAATAAAAGATGTCCATTTGTGGCTTGGCCACATTCAGGCAAACTTCCATATTGCTGCCAAGTCCTGCCATCTGCCACCTCCGAGGTGCAGGTGCTGGGCACCCACAAAGCCCGGCCGTGGGCACAAAGGCCCGATGTGCACTGATAATTGCTGAGTGCACAGCCCGCCAGGCCGGCCAGGCTGATGCAAGTTTGCTGGGTCTGCTGAGATTTGCATACAGATGGCCAGTCGGGGAGCAGGGCCGCCGCCACCGCGACAACGCCGCCCGCGCCCCGGGTAGACCGGCCGCAGCCCCTTTAGAAGTGCGGGAGGCTTTGACTGCAGCCGAGCCCCAGAGAGGCCTCATTCTGCCTGTCCTGAATAGTCCGTCATTCAAAGCAACGCTTTGAAATTTGAAAAAGAGAGAGAAAGAGAGAGAGAGAGCCTGAAAACCAGAGAGAGACAAACAGAGACACAGAGAGAGACAGACAGGCAGAGACACAGAGAGAGACAGAGACAAGGAGGCAGAGACAGAGAGATTGAGACAGAAAGATTCAGACAGAGACTGAGAGAGACTGTGAGACAGAGACAAACAGTGAGAGAGACAGAGAAAGAGAAGGAGAGCTTGGAGGAAGGGGGGGAAAAAAGCAAATTCTTTTCTTTGTGAGACTGGGGAGTGTTGGGCAAGGAGCCAGGGGGCTTCAAGAATGTGAGCGAGGCAGTAGGAAGGAGGGGATCTCTGTGGAGACGCAGCTTCGGACGTGTGGCATGCACTCTCCTCCTGGTCATCCGGAGCAAGAGTCTTCAGAGTCCAAGATGCGGGAGGCGAGGCGCAGGAAGCACCAGAGAGGGTGGCGGGAGGAAAAAGCACCTCCATCACTTTGAAATGTCAGAGGCAAGTTGCAGCTGCTTTGAAACTAACAAAAAGAAAACACCTGCACACGCAGAAAATTAAAAAAAACCCTGTAAGCAAAACCACAAGCTCCGAAGGTTAAGCTGGAAGAGCTGTCCCTGAGTTACGCCCGGGAGCGCCTCCGCTGTCAGTGGGTGCCGAAGGCATTTGTTCTTTGTGTGTCTTCATCTCATTTGGTTTGGAAACGGCTCACAGGGGGAGTGGCCCTGCCTCAGGGACACGCCCGGGCGCTCTGGGCATCGGACACATGGCAGGTGTTCCGGCCTCGCCTGATTCAGCCTGACTCTCTGTTTAACAACCATCCCGAGGCCTTCGCTTCATGTTTACTAATACCCCTCGCCCTCAGTCCTCCCACCAGCTCCCCCACCCTACCGACATCAGTGAATGACCAACAAAGCTAAAAACAAGAAAGGCGTTATTGAGAGAGTGTTGCCTCCCTTGTCCAAACTAAATGAAAGGGAAATAGAATAGCAACAGAGAGTAGCTATTTATCATGTTCCTAACGGAACGTTCCAACCTGCTTCCCATCCTGTGTCACCTCTGTATGAGAAATCTGGACGTCCGCCTAGATTTTCCACTGTCCCTCAGCAGCCAGGCAAGCACCGGGGCATCGGGCTCTCTTGCCTTTAACTTGCTGCTGTCCATCTGCACTTTCTGCAGGCTGCCCCATGGCCTGTGGGGGCGCCTCTAGCGCTCCTTTTCTTCACCCTTAGCTCCTCACGCCCTAACCCATCTTCTCTCACTGCAGCCTGAAAGTTGTTTCTAAAACACCATTTTAGTTATATCTCTCTCTTCCTTAGAACAGTCCAATGATCGATGACTGTCACCTAGAGAATAAAGACCAAGCTCTTCAGGTTGGCATGGAAACCCTCATTGGTCCAGTTGCTCTCCCTGGCTGGCCCTGCACCTTGCACCTAGTGAATGAACTGCTTCTAGATTCCTTCCTAGTCTGGGCTGTTTCACACCCTTGCCTCTTTGCTAAAATGGCGTCACTTCTTGACTTGCCCTTACCTCACTTGATGAGTAAGATGAGTCTCCTTCCTTTTTTCTTTCATTCAGCGGGCAAGTACTTTTTTGGTACCAAGTCGATCTCAGGTGCTAAAGAGAAAGGGATGGAGAGAGGAACACTTTTATCTTCCTTCCACCCTTTCCCCTAGTATTGTAAGGCAAGCAGAGGGGGTAACAGTGGGGCCCCCTGCCGTGGTACCCCACACCCCTTCCCAGGTGAGAGAGGATGGTATGAGGCCCCCTGCCGTGGTACCCCATCCCCCCCTTCCAGGTGAGACAGGATGGTAATTTCCACTGTCTGGATCCAGACATTGACTGTTTTTACATCAGAGGCAGAAACCAATGAACTCAAGACTAGTGAACCCTGAACCGAAGGATTTTCGTCAATATTTTTATCACACGTTTATCGTCTGAAACTTGGCCAAGAGCTCAGGGGAAGTTATTCCCAGAGGATCAATCACGGAGAGTCAATCGTGAAAGAGAAAAGGGAAGTTACTGATGATTTGACCCAGACATAGTTTTATGATCTCTTTTTCCTTTCACCACTTGAAAAGTCAGAGCAAAACTCACTTTAGATGCTATATTTCATTCTTTCAACAAATACTTGACTCGAATGAATGAGACTGTGAGTGAGGTATTTGTGTGATGATTTTCTATGCATTAGCTCTGAAATGTGAATATTTTCATACTCAGGAACGTACCCCTACTTGGTCACTTTCTCAGAATAACTTTGTACATGCTCTTCCCATTCACTGCAGGTCTTGCATGGGTTTTGGCCAAAAGCAATACAGTCTGGTCTAACCAGAAATGGAAAGGTGTACTATAATTTAAAAAAGTTGCAGGGAGCAGAATAGCTAAGTAAAATGGTTTCTTGCCTGACTTTTAGTTGATGATAACCCTTCTTCAGGCTTCTGCTTATTCCTCCATAACTTAGCAATAGGCAGAGCATTTTCAAGGACTGGACATCAGGGAGGGGTGGCAGAGGGGAGGGGGAGAATAAATGATCATAAATATGAGAAAACAATGTAAATATTGTAGAAGAGTTCACCAGCACTTCGAGAAACCGAGGTGGGAGTAGCACTTGAGGCCAGCAGTTTGAGACCAGCCTGGGCAACACAGTGAGACTCCATCTCACAAAACATAAAAAAAAAATTAGCTGGGTGCATTGGTGCGTGCTTGTAGTCCCAGCTACTTGGGAGACTGAGGCACGAGTATCGCTTGATCCTGGGAGGTGGTGGCTGCAGTGAGCTATGATCACACCACTGCACTCCAGCCCGGGCAACAAAGTGAGACCCTGTGCCCTCCCCCCACCCCTCCGCCAAAAAAACCCCACAATATATTGTAGGTGATTTCAAAGTGTTCACGTTAGTCAGTTTCATCTCATTTCAAACTAAATTTGCATCAGTATTGGAAAGACAATGTGGTAAAAACAAAGAGAAGAGACAATGTCAGAGGAACTATGGAAACCCTGTTACCAGGGATATGATTTGGGGCCAGGCACTCAGGCTTGCTGAACACATTTTTGTTAGCTATAACACCTCCTTTCTAGGCTTTTTGTAAGGATTAAGTGAAATAATGTATACCCAGTGGCGTAACTGGCAAATAATATGGTGCGAAAAACGTATTATTATGATTATTATTTATATTTATTATTGCTAAGAAGGAAGTAAAAATGAAGAAAGAAACCTATGGATGGTTGGATCTTTCACCCACAGAAAGTATGCAACAGAAACAAATAATTATCGCACCTTAGCTGCCCTGTTCCTAATTGTACTTCATTTGCAACGTTTTCTTTATGGCAAGTTCACAAACATAAAACGGCACTGACTTTATTTAGAGTATGAAATGGCTGTGTTCCCACTTCCTAGTCACTTCAAGGGGCAATAGTGATTGAAATATAATGTATTATAAGACATTACTCAGATAAATTCCATTTAATTCTATTCAGCAGATATTTCTGGAAGGTAACAGACATTTCTGGCAGAGTAAGGCACTATGATGTGGGCAACCAAATGACTAGAATGAACAATACATGTAAGAGCTCTAACAGATTACTACCACAATACAGCCTGGGATGTCCAGTGCCCTGACGCTGAACCCCGCCCCGCAACTGACTCAGGGACCTTGAGCAAGTTACTTAACTTCTTCCTCAACTGTGAGAAGAAATTGCAGGGTTGTTGTGAAGAAGAGAGCAGAGATAGACAGGCAGGATGCCTGACACTGGAGGCACAAGCTAGTTGCAGGCGATTTTAACGTATGGACAAGTGTAGCCATGACATTGTCATCAACGGGCATAGCAAGATGTTCTCTTATTGTGATGCTTTCCTTGGCTTCTTCTCTCTGTTCCAGGCCAGAGGCCACCACAGCTCTGGGCTGTCAGCTGGGGGCAACAATAGGCATGAGAGAGGCAAGTCAACTTTTCAGTGCCATGAAGACTAGAGCGTCTTGGAAAACTGGGGCCTCCCTGAGCCTTGCTTTCCTCCTTTCACGAATGGGGAGATTCTGCCTTTCCTTTCTTCCTCC
>NW_012100543.1:5192277-5213780 GCF_000951045.1 Mandrillus leucophaeus | reverse complement strand
CTTGAACTCCTCACCTCAAATGATCCACCTGCCTCAGCCTCCCAAGGTGCTAGGATTACAGGTGTGAGCCACCATGCCAGGCCTACATTCTGCCTTCTTGAACTTCCTCCCAGTGTGGGGGGAAGAGAAATGAGAAGACAGGCAGGAGCGGGCTCTGTAAATAGTAAACTGCCATGCCTGTGCAGAAGATTGTTATCAGCTCCCCAAAAAGGAGGCCCAGAGACAACCCTATCAATGAATGAGCTCTCTCAGCTTCGTGTGACTCCTGCAAGGAGGTGTCGTTTTGGGCTGGTGGGGAGCAATTGCCAACCCAGTCTTCAACTCTCCCACTCAGCGTGTGGTCCACAGACTAGTGGCGTCTGCGTCACCTGACAGCGCGTTAGAGATGCAGGACCCGGGTCCTCAGGTCACAGTTAACAGATCTGAATCTGCCTTTTCACGAAACACTGAGTCATAGGCACAGGTTTGAGCAGCACTGGTCTCCAGGCCTTGGTGTTAAAAGAGGAAGAAGAGGCATTGATTACAAAGTGCTCAGTAGAAAATAAAGCCAATGGCAGCCAAGAAGTGCTGTGGCCCAAGAGGAGCAAAGCGATGAGCTGTGGGCACCCTCCTTCGGGGCTTCGGTACCATGGCAGAACTAATTATAAACAATAAAAGAGAAGGGGAAAAAAGAGTAAGGGGACCCTCTGTACTCAAAAAAAAAAATGTTTAAAATGTTAGGCTTTCACAAAATACAGGGGTTCACACACGGACCGTTTTCTGGGGTACAGCTTCCCCAGAGCCTCCTTCAACCACCGATGGTTCAGCCCCGGTGGTTACATCAGATCACGTCGCATCATTCCTCAGACAAGCCTTTTAGGTGCTCTGCAAGAAAATCCAGGCAAACAGCTGTCTCAGAGGAACAGCTGTTTCAGAGGAGCCTAAATTCTTTGGAAGATCCTACTTAGCTCAATCAACATTACAAAGGCTTCTAATGAGGAGATAGCATTTAGGAAGGCTTTGTTATCAACTGGTTAATCATTAGGTCAACCTGCACTTATTGATGGCTGGACTCACTACCCTTAGAGGCACCGTGACATTTTTCCTGTTACGAGATGACTCAGAGGTGGATCTCATTGTTTGCCCATGCATTTTCAGCTTGTCTTACCTTTCAGTGCTAGGTTCCTTCTGCTTAGAAACCTTTCTCTTTCTTTTCTCAACTAAATGCTTAATAAGGGACTTCTTATCCCTTAAGACTTAGTTCAATTGCCACCTCCACGGTGTGACACCGATCTCAGGGGGATCCTCAGGCCCATCAGTTTTGAGTAAGAGTACGCATGTAAGCTGAAGACCTGGAAAGGGAAATTATGCCCTTAAAACTTTCAGCGACTTCTTTCCTCATGGGAAGTCTTTGTGTAGTGGGGCAAGATGTCTGGCATTCCCGGCAGAGCACCTCCTTTGTGGATAGCACTTTCTAGGTGTTTCACAGCCATTGTTCATGTCATCCTCACAAGGACCTTCGCAGGTAGGTGTTATTTTCTCTGTTTTATACACAAAGAAAACTGAGACTCAGTAGAACTAAGATTTATACACAGCATTCTCTAGCTCCTTCCACCCAGTGCAGGTTCGTGGAGCGGGGAGCAGGCTGAGGAGTGGAGGGTGGGGGCCAAGGGGAAGGGAGGAGAGGGAGGGAGGCCCTGACTGTGATGGGGATCCCCTGTGAGGTATCACCAGGTTCCCAGACTGACAGGACCTGGAAGTCCAGCTTTGGAGGGAGTGCACATGAGGATTTCTAATATGGGTTGCTGAGGCCGTTGTCCATCTTTCCCAAGTCCACGAATTTCTTTAGGGGGTGAATCAGGATTCTACAACCCCAAACACCTGGATGGGCTAAAATGAGAAGTCCCTTCCAGCTGTAATGCTCCACAGTACCATGACACTAGAGGAAAAACATTCCCTTTTTTTTCTTTCTTTACTAAATTTTCTCTCTTTTCTTCTTTCTTTTTCTTTCTTTCTTTCTTTATTTCTTTCTTCTTTCTTTTGTTTTTTCTTTTCTTGTGTATTTAGCCATTATAACTGGTTAGAAGCCAGAGATAGTTAGGCGTCTTCTGGTTGGAACAGAAATAGCCCTGTTAGCTGTGGACTGCGTCCAAGCTCCTGAACAGCTCCACGAAAAAGATCTCCATATAAATGGTTCCTTCAGGACTCCCCTTTCAATGCTTTCTTGGTCTTGGGGGTCTGAAATGGAGCCAATTTGAGGGAGTTCCAGGCATTTCCCACAGGGCCTCCTTCCCAAAAGCTTTTCAAAGCAATCCCAGAAGTCCAAGCATCCTCTCTAACTAGGGACTCTCGCCATTGTGAGGAATTTGGAAAACTTGCTTGTTAGGTCCCTGACACCTTTGCCCCTAACAATTTGGAAATCTACAAACCTGGCTGGCATATCCTCCAATGCAGAGACACTACCCAGGACAATAACTGGCACATAGTAGGTTTGCAGTGAATGTTTGTTAGCTAAAACTATAAAATATATAGAAATTCTCAAATACACTGATGGCCAAAGGATTTTTTGGTGTCCACACAGTTACTAATTTCACTTTTAATAAATAGAATAAACTAGTGACCTATGTATACCCTTAAACATATGAAAGAATCTCAGTAAACTAACTGATATTCCAAGTTTTCTTGCACGAATGTGAACCCTGGAGGTATTGTGTGTTTGTTAAAGTACTAATAGCAAAAGCAGGCCAGGTGCAGTGGCTCATGCCTGTAATCCTAGTACTTTGGGAGGCCAAGGCAGGTGGATCACCTGAGGTCAGGAGTTCGAGACCAGCCTGGCCAACATGGCGAAAATCCACCTTTGCTAAAAATACAACAATATTAGCTGGGCGTGGTGGCAGGTGCCTCTAAACCCAGCTACTCAGGAGGCTGAGGCAGGAGAATCTCTTTGACCTAGGAGGTGGAGGTTGCAGTGAGCTGAGATCGCACCACTGCACTCCAGCCTGGGAGACGGAGTGAGACTCCATCTCAAGAAAACAATAATAAAACAAAGAAAACAACAACAGCAAAGTCACTTCAGCAAAGAACAGTAGGAAAAGGTATGGCCTTGGCAGATGTCAGTTTGAACCCATGTTGTCTTCCTAGTAGGAGGACTTCAGATAAGTGCTTGATCTCTTTGAACCTGTTTCCTCATCACTATTAGCTTTTTAAGGCATTTACTTGAATGAGATAAAAACTAAGAAAACACTTTGCAAAATATAAGCTTATTCATACTTCTATTTATTTAGGTTGATTTTTAGAAGCTAGCAAACTGAGCTTTAAAGGAAAAAAAAAAAACAACCCAAATTCTAAATGAACTCATCCTGAGTTAATAGTATGTCATTGTGTTTAAAATGCCTATGCAGTACGTGGGAAGAGGGAGCTGAGACTCAGAGAGGTTTAGTAACCATCCAAGTCTTCACAGGCCTGGCGTCTGGCCTGAGGAATTGTTCTCTTGAACTCCAGACTCCATGCTTTAGTTTCCTTCTTCTCACTGGCCAGAGAGCAGTCAGTGTACCTTGTGTCTTTCTTGCCCCCAAGGTCACCATTGTGCTGTGGAAACTTGGACAATTCTGCTTTCTCCGGGTTGCTGTTTCCTGGTCTGTAAAGTAAACATCAGGGACCTGAAAATCTCGAGGGCTCTTTCCCATTCTAGTCTTTCAGCATTCTAGTTCACGTTCACCAGAAGACAGTTGTAGAAGGAGCATGCTTAGTTTGCACATCCAAATCTCCCCTTTGATTGAACTGACTCCTTGCTCACCTGAGCTGGTACACATTTTTTTTTTTTTAGGCTCGATTACATCAGGTATTGTACTGTGTTTCAGTTTCCTTGGAGGTAGGGAATATATCTCATGAATATTTCTTTTTATCTTTGGAAGACCCTAGCACAGAGCTGGTGCAAAATAAGTGTTCAGGAAATGTTTGCTAAATTGAAAACCCATCAGGCAATTGGTCAGCACCTTGATGACTTATTCTACTGCCACTAAAATGATAATGAAGAAAACTACAGAGAACCATGGAAAAATGACTGAGACACAGGATCAATGAAAACAGTGGACACTGAGAGAGTCTCGACACTCTGATTAAATCATAAAATGTTTGCATCTGGACAAGGGTAGAACAGAGTAATAATAATAGTACCACCCCCCAACTAATATCTCTTGAACTTACATGTGTCTAGTGGTTTTTGAAGCTCTTCAACGATATTATTTCACTTAGTTGCCACAAAATCCTCATGAGAAGTGTAATAACACTATGTGCATTTTACAAATGAGGAAACTGAGGTGCAAGAAGTTTAAATAACTTGCCTCGGGTCCCACAGCTAGTGGATAGTGGATAGTAGAGCTGGGACATACCTCTGAGGCCCTCCTACGTGGCAGGCACTTTCGGTGTTCTACAGTGATTAATTCAGTTAGTGTGCACAACAACCCCCCCAGGGAGTTATTTGTATCCTCAATTTACACCAGAAAAAAAAAACTGAGACTCAGGCCGGGCGCGGTGGCTCAAGCCTGTAATCCCAGCACTTTGGGAGGCCGAGACGGGCGGATCACAAGGTCAGGAGATGGAGACCATCCTGGCTAACATGGTGAAACCCCGTCTCTACTAAAAATACAAAAATCTAGCCGGGCGAGGTGGTGGGCGCCTGTAGTCCCAGCTACTCGGAAGGCTGAGGCAGGAGAATGGTGCAAACCCAGGAGGCGGAGCTTGCAGTGAGCTGAGATCCGGCCACTGCACTCCAGCCTGGTCAACAGAGCGAGACTCCGCCTCAAAAAAAAAAAACAACAAACAAAACTGAGACTCAGAGAGAATTCGGTAGAGCCTAGAATTGCTCTCTATCCAACAGAGATCACAGAATAGCAGCAAGAGAGGCAAGGGGACGCCCAGGTATGAGCATGGCCTTTGAGACTTTTGTTCTGCCTGGGTTCTTATCCTTGCTCTGCTGTTGGAAGCCATGTGAACTTGGGCGATTTGCTTAATCATTCTGTGACTCAGTCTCTTCACCTGTAAAATGAGGATAATTTCAGGTACTGACCAGTGCCTTTAAGAAAACTCAACAGAGTAATGAGATAGAATGATATAACCACCCTGGGCATGTGGAGATGAGCATCCCAGGTGAGGCTGTGTGTATTCAAGGGACAGAAAAACTCTAGTGACTGGTGTATGGAGAGAGGGGGGAGTGGTAAAAAGAGGATTTTCTAAAGAGAGAGTCTAAGCTCCAAATGCTACACAATATAGTCACAATATAGCCTTGGAGATTAAAGTAATGTGGATTCTGCATAACATTTGATTTTTCTGAAGTTGTCTTTACATCAGTAAACATTTTAGAGGAAACAAATTTGGAATGAAAGAACAAAGAAAATCGGTTTCTGAAACTGATCACTCACTGTGGAATCTGAAAGTCACATTTTTCTCACTGGTCAGGGAACAGCTCATTCTCCATCATATTGTTCTTGTTATCACTATAATGATGATCATATTAAGGCAATTATTAAAAATAATTATTACCATTGTTTATTGATTTATAAATGTGCTTTCCAAACTGCAAGATCCTCATTTATATATAAAGAAAGAAAGACCATTAATGAGCAGAGAGCTGGATACTGTCAGCTGCTGCTTTGATGTGTTAATTGCAAGTCATTCTAATCTTATTATTAAAGAACAGCTTCTGCCAGGCAGTGAGCCCAATTGTAAATACCATATGTACTTGAAATTAATCCTACTGCATTTATTTTGAACACTCCTACAATTTTCACTTTATACAACTGTTTATTAAGCATCTACTGTGCCCATAGCACCATAGCCAACTTTTTGGTTGAATAAGGAGCAATAAATGATGTGGCTGTGGCCTCTACTTTCAAAGCTCTTAGAGTCTAGCTGAAAATACTAGATGCATCAGCATGAAAAGTACAGGGAATAGGATTTAAAATCAGATGTGATTGCATGTGTCCTGTGACTTTGAGCAAGTTATTTTATATCTTTGAGCTGCAATTTATCAAGTAGAGATAGTGACAGAGGCAGGATCACAAAGAGGTTATATACTTGGACTCTGGAAACAGACTGAGTTCTGATACTTCTCAGCTGTGTGATCTTAGACATGTTACTTAACCTCTCTGTGCCTCAATTCCCTGTCTGGAAAATGAGGGATAGTTCCTGCCTCATGAATTTGCTATGAAGATTAAATTAGTTAATAGTATAAAGAGCTTAGACAAGTCCCTGAAAAATGATAAATTCTAAGGGTTTGTTAAATCAATGAAATGCCTATCTCACAGTATTGCTTTTAAAATTAAATGGAATAGGGTATACATTTCCTAGTATAAAACTTTGCATAGACATTCGATTAATATTGTTTCTTCCTTTCTTTGATTTTGTTCTTCCTTTTAGAATAGTATATCGGGAGCATTTTCTGCCTATTGTTGCATATGAGTCGTAGACCAGTGGTTCACAAATTTTGTTGCATATTAGAACCAGTTGGGATCTTTAAATACTCCTGATTCCTAGGCTCACCTTAGATGAAGTAAATCATGTTGACTAGGGATAGAACCCAGGAATCAACATTAAAAAAAAACTGTTCCATGATTTCAATGTTTAGCCAAGTTGGAGAACCAGTAGTATATAGAACAGCAGGGGCCCAGAAGCTTTCTTGGCGGAGGTCTTCTTTTTTTTTTTTTTGAGGTGGAGTCTCGCTGTGTCGCCCAGGCTGAAGTACAGTGGCGTGATCTGCACTTCCTGCAACCTCCATCACTTGAGCGATTCTCCTGCTTTGGCCTCCCGAGTAGCTGAGATTACAGGCATAAGCCACCATGCCTGGCTAATTTTGGTAGAAGGGTTTCACCGTGCTGGCCAGGCTGGTCTCGAACTCCTGACCTCAAGTGATCTGCCTGCCTTGGCTTCCCAAACTGCTGGGATTACAGGCATGAGCCACCGCACCCAGCCAGGAGGTTTTCTTTTTATTGGCTCATAGAAGTTGTCCTCACAGCTCAACCTCCTCAGAAACTGAAATTGTACCTTCCACAATCACTATTGGCACTTGTGATGTGTGGGGTGCAAAGGGTGCATCACTGAGCAAGGAAAGCAAAGGCCCGTGTCATGGAACTTTCATGAGAAAGTGGAGGCAGACACACGTGGGAAAGAAAAAATATAATGCTAAGAAGCGGAGCAGTGCATGCTACAAAGTGGAGAAAACAGTAGTGGTGTAGAGTGTGGGGTAGGCTCAGGAGAGCTTTTCTGCGAAGTCAATGTTGGAGCCGAGCCCCGAGTGAGGAGATGGTGCCCCTAATGGGAAGAGCACCAGAGGCAGCAGCAACGGCTTCGTTAATTAGAGGGGCAGAGGCTGTGGGGCGGGTGCACAGTGGGTCCTGAGGAAGGACCTGGACAGGAGCACGGGGCATGGAGAGGCAAACTCTGGTCTTGGCGGGACTTTTTGGAGATGCTGAGGATTTTATTTGGGTTTTGTTTGACCTGCAATAGGAAGCCACCTGAGGCTTCAATGCAGATAAGTGATCTGCTTTACATATTTAAAAATGGCCCTGTCACATGGGTAGGGGCTGGGGTGTTAAGGGTGAGTAGTGAGTGCAAGGGGGACGGTCAGGAGGCTGCACGTGCAGCTCAAGTTAGAGGTGATCCGTTTGGACAAGGGTGGCAGCAGTAAGGAAGGATGGCATCAGTTGGATTGCAGAAACCCCACTGACGAAGAGCCCATATGTATTTGTCCATTTTCAGGCTGCTGATAAAGAGATACCCAAGACTAGCTAATTTACAAAATAAAGAGGTTTAACTGGACTTACAGTTCCACCTGGCTGGGGAGGCCTCACAATTACGGCTAATGGCAAGGAGGAGCAAGTCACATCTTATGTGGATGGCAGCAGGCAAAAAAAAAAATAAGAGCTTGTGCAGAGAAACTCGTGTTTTTTTAAACCATCGGATCTCATGAGCCCCGTTCACTATCATGAAAACAGCATGGGAAAGACCTGCCCCCATGATTCAATCATCTCCCACCAGGTCCCTCCCACAACATGTGGGAATTATGGGAGCTACAAGTTGAGGTCTGGGTGGGGACACAGAGCCAAAGCTTATCACCACAGGACTTGCTGATGAACGGGGACCTAGTGGGTTCAGGAAGGCGCAGAGTCAAAATGACTCTCAGATGTTCAGCCTGGACAAGTGAATGGATGGTGCCATTTTTAGAGGACTGAGGGAAGAGTGGCTATCGAGAGGGTGAGAACAAGGGCAAGAGTGATGAGACAGGAAACCAACACCTCTGCAGCAGACAGGTTAAGGTGCCATGTGACACTCAGGTAGAAATGTCTGGGGCCCGGGGAGAGGTCAGACTGAGATCTCAATGCAGGTGGCATCATGTTTAGAGGACGTTTAAGCCGTGTGCCGGTTGAGAGCCACCTCCCTGAAGCTCAGGCTTAGCTGTTGTTCCCCAACATTCTTCAGGCCCCCTTCCCACTGGTTGGAGGTTTCTGGAGGTCTTGGGTTGGTACCCATGGCCAGGCTGGGGATGAGGCGGAGAGACTGAAAGCTCCTGTTTTTCCTGGGAATGCCAGGCCTATTCAGAATCCGGCTCAGGAGCATTTGGGAGAAGTTGTGATCTCACCTTGAAACAGCTGTGAAATTTCTGCAAATGACAGGACCATGCTGTGCAGAATAGCACCTGGGAATAGGTATAGTCCACAGTGATTTAAAGCATTCTTTTTTTTCTCTCTCTCTCGTTGCCTGGAAGCAGAGTTGAGCTGGTTGCCTCGGCAAACTCATCTCAGTCATCTGAAAGCTGAGCTTTGAATTTCTTTTCCAGCAACTTCGTGGAAGTAGCACGGTTGAAAGTGCCCTGGGCTGGGAGCCCAGCTGACTGGCTTTGTGATCTTGGGCAAGTCACTTAACCTCCAGGAGCCACGGTGCCTTCATGTGCAAAATGAGGAGGTCAGATGGGGTGTTGGCTCCACTCTCTTCTAGCACTAATGATCTGGCTTCTTAAAGTCAATTCCTTCCTCTGCTCCTATGAAAGAAGTGAGGCAGAGAGAGATGAGGAGGGGTTGCCTGCTCGGATCAAAGTGTTGCCTCCCAGAGCCCTCGCTTTCAGCCTGTGGGACTCTCTTATCCTGCCTCTTAAAAACTAAAAGGAAGAGGATTGTGACAATTGAAGACCTTTGTGGATTCTGGGGTGGGACTTGATCAATACTTGATCACCTACTCAGAGCCTAAGCATAAGCTCCTCTTTGGGGAACTAGAGAGGATTAGTGAAAAGAAAGAAGAAAGGAATAACAATAATCATAAAGAGATTATTCATTTCCTGCTCTTAAGAAACTCATATTCTAATTGCTCAGTAAAGCATAACATTATCGAACCCTTATTACGTTCTAAGAAATGAGTGTAAGAGAAATGTGGCGTATCATTTAATTCTCTTTTAAAATGCTAGATACTTCCCTTTTTATCAATTTTTAGAATAGCTTTGTGCTCAAGCAACATCTAAGATAAACAATGACGTTTAAAAATTTATTATGAACTCAAAGATTTTTATATATTTCACATTTCTCTTTTTTTTTTTTTTTTTTTTTTGAGACGATGTCTTGCTCTGTTGCCTAGGTTAGAGTGCAGTGTGTGATTTCAGCTCACTGTAACCTTCGCCTCTCAGGTCCAAGCGATTCTGCTGCCTCAGCCTCCCAAGTAGCTGGGACTACAGGTGCTCACCACCATGCCAGGCTACTTTTTGTATTTTTAGTAGAGACGGGCTTTCACCATGTTGGCCAGGCTGATCTCGAACTCCTGACCTCAGGTGATCTGCTCATCTCCCAAAGTGCTGGGGTTACAGGCGTGAGCCACCGCACCCAGCCTATATTTCACATTTTAATCTTTTGGTTTCTTTTTCTGTTTTGAGACGGGGTCTCACTCTGTTGCCTAGGCTGGAGTGCAGTGGCGCGATCTCAGCTCACTGCAACCTCCACCCTCTGAGTTCAAGCGATTCTCCTGCCTCAGCCTCCCGAGTAGCTGAGATTACAGGCACCTGCCACCGCGCCTGGCTAATTTGTTGTATTTTTAGTAGAGACGACGGTTCACCATTTTGGCCAGGCTGGTCTTGAACTCCTGACCTCATGATCCACCCGCCTTTTGGTCAGGGGCAATTCTTCAAAATGGCTCCTATGTCTTTTGACACAGTTTCCTTGTTTCCTGGTATATTACTTCATTCTTACAACAATCGCAAAGAGATAGATACTAGTATTATCTGCGTTTTGATGATGAAATGGAGTACTGCCCAAGGCCAGAAGGCCCTTAAAGGTGGTGTTGGGATCTGATCTTCACCACTACACCATATAATTGATTTGAGGAAATAAATTAACACACACACACACAAAAGGATTTAGTAAGCAGCATGGAATGGTGTATGCCTTTTGATCGATTCATTGGCTATTTGTTGGCTTCCAATCATATGCCAATTTCTAGGTCTCTATGGAGCTCATGTTTCAGCAAGTGTGCACATTGGTGCTTAGGATATTGAGTAGGAAAGGAATTCACTGTGGGCTGGCAAAGCCTGGGGAGACCTCTGGGATGGGACTGGACATGGCCTTTGAAGCCTGATTAAGACCTTGCCAGAGAAGATGCATTCCAGGCAGAGGATGGCACGAGCAAAGGCTCAGAGGCAGGAACTAGCCTGGCAGAGGAGGTGGCAGAAACGCACCTTGCCTCAGCCCTCTCATTTTCCATAAGTTTGACCCCAAGAAGGGGGAGGCTCACAGATCACGTGTGCTATGTAAATGATGCTTAAACGTCAAAAGAACACTCAAGTTCTGCCCTGTGGGGAAAGTCACAGGTTATGGGAAGATTTGCCCCAAATGGTCTGCAACATTATACTGTAGTTTCTAATTGAACTGTTCCCATACAGAATGATAACGATAATCCATTTTGCATGAGGTTTAGAGTGGTGTGTGTGTATGTCATGGGATCTCCCTAAGGTAGGTGCCATATCTATTGGTCATTGTGTCCTCAATAATCACCATACAGGTTGGTTCTTAATAATTTTAAAAAATAGAAATAAAAATTCCTTTAAGACATCATAATTGATAATCCCATTATATGTTCCAGAAAATCTATTGCAAAGAAATAATCAGGACCCAGACAAACATTTATACCAAAAATGTTCATTACAGAAGTATTTGTATTAAAAAAAAAAACCTACAGGTGAATGCTTAATTCCACTATGGTCCATCCTGTGCTATTCTAGGTATGATTGCAGTAGAACGTGAACCTGATGTAGATATTCAATAGCATGTTTACAGAGAGTTTTTTGTTGTTGTTGTCGTTGTTGTTTGTTTAAGACAGAGTCTTGCTGTGTTGTCCAGGCTTGAGTGCAGTGGCACAATCATGGGTCACTTTAACCTCCACCTCCCGGGCTCCAATGATCCTGTCATCTCGGCCTCCCAGGTTGCTAGGACTACAGGAATGCACCATCATGCCCCGCTAATTTTTTTTTTTTTGTATTTTTTTTGTAAAGATGAGCTTTTGTCATGTTGCCCAGGCTGGTCTCAAACTGCTGGGTTCCAGCAATCCTCCCACCTTGGCCTCCTAAAGTGCTGGGATTATAGGCGTGAGGCACCATGCCTGGCCCTACAGAGAGTTTTTGATCATATGAGATATTCTTGGGACATACTGTTAACTCAAAACGTTCAGGGTGTGAAATTATAAACACAAAATGACCCCAACTATATAAAAACAAATGCATATAAAAAGCCTGGCAAGAAATACACCACAAATGTCAGTAAGTGCTTGTCTGTGAGATGCTTGTTATTTTCTTCCTTTTGCTTTTCTCTGCTTTCTAAAACGGGTATGCCTGACTTTTATAATAGGCAGAGCAAAAGTCATGGAAAGGGTGGCCATTGCGCTTCTTTAGATCCTGACTCAACGTTTTCACGAGTTAAAAGTAGAATGTTATTTTTGCGACCTAAAACCCAACGCGAAAGCCACGAAGGGTGATGGGTGCGCTGGGAAGGGCGGGTGGGTGAAGGTCCCAACAGAGCCATCCAGGCAGAGGAATGAGGTCACAGAGTTGGTGTAATGAAGGACTGGGGGGTCCCCACCTCGGTAGTTCCCACCCCTGCTCCAGGGCTACCTGAAAAGGTAGCTGGGCAAATGCTGGGGGAAACTTCAATTTTACGGCAATTAGGGGCACCCGTGGGCTGGGCAATCAGCCGAGGCTTTGATCTGGTTAACCTCGCTGGGGGTCAGGCCGCGCTGACCTCGCAGTGTTCTCACTCCGAAGCCGCAGCTGGGTCAGCGCTCCCATTGTGTGACCGGTCGACATTAACTCCCGGGCCAAAGAACAGGGCCTGCTCCCCACAGCCCTGCCTCCCGCCCAAGTGGGCCAGCTTTGTTCCCTCCCCATTGGCTCCCATTGTGCCTACTCAGGGGGAAAAAGCCTGCGTTCATTTCCTTACTCTAATGGCTCCATCCTCTTCCAGCCCATAAGCATTTTGTCACTGTGACCCCAGAGGTTATTCAGGCCTTTTGATCTTGCCTACCTCCAGCCCAGCTTCCCAGCTGCCCTGCGGACCCGCCACCCAGAGGGTGAGCCTATGCGCAGGATTGGGCCCCGGGCATGGGGAGGGGTTACCTAAGTGGGGGCGGTGTGTGGGGGATTGGAGAACAGGGTGGGGTGGACTCCAGTGGGAGGCATTTCAGTCTTTCTCTCCATCAGAACCCCCTCTCCTCCTGGAAATCAAAGGCTCAGGGCCCTGGGGCCTTCTTCCCTTGGGGAAGAGCCAGGAGGAGCTCTCTATAAGGCCTCCAGCCCTCCACAGCCGCCCAGTGAGCCTGGCCTGTCTATCTCCCACGCTTGGCCCCAGAGCATTTCTTAGGACTTTCTGTTTGCTTGCAGTACAGTCTTGTTGTCCCTGGGATGTTCAGCCCTGCCCACCCCCTCACTCCGTCTTCCGCAAGTTCTCCCCAAACTCCACGTTAATGTCACTCTTTCCTATCCCTGTAGCATGGGGCTTGCGGGTCTATGACAACACTTCGGTGGCCAACTGCCGACAGCCCAGCTACTTCCCCTTACCTTGGGGTCCAAGGTGATCGCCAGCTCCTGGGGACAGGCGCCTTGCTTTCTGTATTGTTGGAGCCTCCCTCCCCACCGCACAGCCTGGAACAATGAAGGGTAGTGTTCAGTCACTTCCAGCCAGGAGCAGGGTGACTTCGGATGTTTTTAGAAGGAGCTTTATAGAGTAGACAGGAATGAATAAGGTTTATGAACCGAATTCTTCCGATTGGCGTCTAAGATGTTGAGAGGTGGTGGAGGTACTGGAAAGGGCTTGGAGAGTTTTTAAAACATGAAAGGATTGATTTATTTGCTCACTTATTTGTACAAACAGGAATGGAACCCCTTCTCTGGATGACTGTTGAATTGCTCTTAGCACTGGGAAAGCAGGCGGTAAACGACTCTAGTCCTGCCCGTGCTGGGTTCGTAGGGTTTGTAGTCTGGTGGTGGTGACAGGTACACAGGGGAGAACTCACGACCCACCAGGAGGTGTCCTGACAGGTCAGCCCTCATGCATGTTTAATCGTACACAGAGGGAGAAGGAGCTGGACCTTGAAGAAAAGGTTAAACTTACTGAGTCAGATATAAAATGTCCACCACACCGAATTTAGTAGGCAATATTGTATAGCCTGGGAGAATTAATCTATTTCCTCCAAAGTGAATAATCTCAATTCAAATTCCAATTAATGGCTTTGAGGAAACTACACTGAAGCATCAAACAGCAAATTAAATACAGCCTTTTCTGTCTGCCTCTCGACAGCCGGATGCACTTTATTGACATTTGTCTCTATACCTCTTCAGGAAATTTGGGCTCGCCCACCGGCAGCCAGCCAGCACTCTGCCTGTGCTCTGTGCCAGCCCTTCAGGAGTCTACCTAGAGTCCCCTCTCCAGCAGGGTGGAGTCTACTATGGGTCGATTAGCTGCACCTTTTCAGTGCAGATTTAACACTGTCCAAAAGGTAAACTTATGTTGTCTCATTAGTACATTCTCCTTCATTCATTCATTTCCAATCTATAATTAATTCTTTCTCAGTTAACGAGTTATTTTCATTTCTTCATTACACAAGTGCTTTGCTAAGTGCTTGGCACCATGCTAGGTTTAGGAGTTATAAAAATGAATACAGGGTGGGCTCTGCTCTGAAAAAAAAAATATTTTCGTGAGGGTCTCTGATGAGGCCGCCTGGGAAGTGCTATCATGAGGGAGAAAAAACATATTAGGGAAACCTTTGGGAGGGGCCTTAACCCTATTTGGGGGTAGTCAAGAAAGCAAAAGCTTTGCTGGACAAGATTACACCAAAAGTTTCCCTTTGTATTTTTTGAAAAATGTTTTAAGAGATGGGCTCTTGCTATGTTGCCCAGGCTGGTCTTGAACTGGGCTCCAGTGATCCTCCCGCCTTGCTCTCCCAAAGTGCTGGGATTACAGGCACACGCCACCATGCCTGGCTCCTTGAATGTGTCTTAAAAGTTAAAGAACTACCAGGTGAGGAAAAGGGGAGGGCTGGAGAGTTGTGTTTAAGGTCAGAAGGCAGGTGTATTAATTGGGGAGACCTTGGAAACAGGGAGGAGGTTGGCATAGGAATCCAGGCTGGACCCCGAGTAGGGCCTGGCCCTTGTTTCGGCAGCGCCTCTTCAGGGTGGGGATTGTGCATCCCATCAGTGTGGTTTCTTGTTTTTTTTGGAGACAAAGTCTCGCTGTGTCACCCAGGTTGGAGTGCAGTGGCCCGATCTCGGCGCACTGCAACCTCCGCCTCCTGGGTTCTTGCAATCCTCCTGCCTCAGCCTCTCAGGAAGCTGCGACTCCAGGTGCGCATCTCCACACCCAGTTAATTTTTTGCATTTTTAATAGAGACTGGGTTTCACAATGTTGGTCACGCTGGTCTTGAACTCCTGACCTCAGGTGATTCACCCGCCTCAGTCTCCCAAAGTGCTGGAGTTACAGGCGTGAGCCTCCATGCCCAGCCCCATCAGCATGGCCTCTGCTGGAACATCCCACTGTGTCCTGGGCATGGGCCCCAGTCTGACCATGACCTCCTGACAGACTGCAGCTCTGGACACCAGATTTGCACATACCACTCTGCAGCAGGACCTACCTTTGTCCCTCATAAACTCCTTAGCAGCATGGAGAAGCTCCACCGTCCTCCAGAATGGTTTGCCTGGTCTGTGCAAGTAGCTTTCTTTCTTTCTTTTTTTATTTTTTGGAGACGGAGTTTTACTCTGTGGCCCAGGCTGGAGGGCAATGGCGCCATCTCAGCTCACTGCAACCCCCAATTCTCCTGCTTCAGCCTCCTGAGTAGCTGGGATTACAGGCATGCGCCACCACATCCAGCTAATTTTTGTATTTTTAGTAGAGACAGGGTTTCACCACGTTGGCCAGGCTGGTCTCGAATGCCTGACCTCAGGTGATCCACCCACCTCGGCTTCCCAAAATGCTGGAATTACAGGAGTGAGCCACTGCGTCCGGCTGCCAGTAGCCTTCTAGAACACTCACTGCCTCCGGACAGTCCTACATTCAGTCGGGCGGCATATTCTCCCCGACCCCACTCCCCGGATATGTGAACAGATGCCGCCAAATGCGCTGTGTGGATCTGAGGCAGAAAGATAATTATTTTCCTTTCTCATAAGGAAAAGTTAATTACTAGAAGGAATCCCAGCATAATTACACAGTTAGGCTTAGCGTCTTGGTACGCATTGCTTCCTGGCAAAGACGTCCAGTTACCCTGTAGCCATTTGTTGTAGGCGGGGGCAGCCATTTCTGATTCTCTCCTGCTCGCCTACCCCGTTGTCTGCCCCTCACTGATGACCCTTTGGGGTGGGTAAGCTGAGTCAGGTGCCCAGGTAACAGGACCAGGGAGCAGTGCCTATAGCTGTCGGCTCTTCACAGTCCCTTGCAGGGAAGTTACCAGGCCGCTCACACAGAGGGGAGAGCTGGTGCTCAGGGAGGCCGTGCCACTCGCTTGGGGTCTCTCCTCTCCCTGTAGGAGTTGAAGCTGGGATTGGAACCTGGGTCTCTCAGGCTGGAAAGCTTCCCCCTTTCTCCATGACAGCCTCACCATGGGATATTTGACTTAGCTGGCACCGTGCCCCACGGGGACGGCCGGGGAAGGAATGAGGAATGTGTTTCTCAGGGGGCCGGGGCCAGGTAGGGGGAGCATTTGCAGTGTGGTTGAGCTCCTGCCCAGAGGGGGTGGGTGTGTCTCACCAGGGGCGCTTCCATCCCTGGGGGCCCCATCCCTGTCCCAACACAGACAGGGAGGCAGCGCTCTACAGAGGAGGGCCAGCTGGCCTTAAAGTCTGTGGCTTTCTCCACAAGGAGAGATGGGCCAGGAGACAGCATGAGGATGTTCCAGGCAGAGGAAAGAGAAGAGCAAAGAATTGAGCAAAGGCCAAATGCTGGAAGTGAGTCAAACTGGCAGGGGTGGAGTCGGGGAGGTGGGTTGCGGGGGAAGTGGGGTGGAGGGGAGCATTTTGTTGAGTGAGTGGTGACTACTGGCCCGGATCACGTGGCACCACTGTGAGTCCTCATCTGGAAGGGGTGGAGCTGACTGCAAAGTTCCTTCCTATTTGACACTCTGTAAGTCAATATTTAAAATATACTTAAATAGTTAGAATACTGTTTGGACACATTGATCAAGGATGTTAAACTATTCATACCCTTTGACTTAGTAATTCAACTTCAGGAAATCTTTCTGGAGAAAATAGACGTATAAACAAGGATGTTTGTTACAGCACTGTTTATAACAGGGAAAAGTTGGGAATAACCTAAAGATCCAACATGAGGGGATTCACTGTGTAAACTCTATTACATCCTGACAACAGGTTTTCAGACAGTAGTTGAAAGGATGTTTGTGAAGACTTTATAAAAACAAATGGAAATGGTTATGTCATAATACTGTAGGGGAGAGACACCAAGAGGTCAAATTATGCATTTAGTCAAAATGGTGAACACATACAGTCTCATAGAGCAACAGACATACAACTACGCATAGGGAAAAGCTAGAAAGAAGTATTAATGATGGCTGTCTTTGGTTGATGAAACTACAGGGAATGTAAAAACAATTTTACTTTGCTAATAAAAAGGACAAACTTGGCTTGCTGGGCTGGCTCACACTCATAATCCCAGCAGTTTGGGAGGCCGAGGAGAGTGGATCGAAGAGTTCAAGACCAGCCTGGGCGACATGGTGAAACTCTGTCTCTACAAAAAATACAAAAACAGTGTGGTATGTGCACTTGTAGTCCCAGCTACTCGAGAGGGTAAGGTGTGGGGATCGCTTGAGCCCAGGAGGCGGAGGGTACAGTGAGCCATGATTGCGCCACTGCACTCAAAGAAAAGATAAACTTTATTAATATGTTAAAAAAAAAAGTTAAAACACAAAATAGGAGCAACGAAAACATGACAAAAATTCTAAGACAGGGGCTGGATAAGTCTCACTCCCCTCTAGCAGCTGTGGAACTATAGCTGGTCCACGCCTTGGCAGGAGACAGCCTGAGGCCATAGAAGAGACCTTGGAAACAGACAGCTATGTAAGGAAACTTTGGAGGTGGGGGTGATGGTGGACTTCAGACCCAAGGGCGGGTTTCTTAGTGAGTTCAACTCCCCTGAGGCTCTGACTGGAGCCATCAGGTCGCACTGAATCTAGGGGTGTGTCAGCACCTGCAGCGCCTGAGCTGACATGGAGAAAGTTGTGAGTCTATCTAGGGTTTTGCAAAATGTTAAAATGGCCTAATTTCTATCTTCAAACTTCTTAGGACACAGTGGGAGGCCAAGTGGTTTGACGGTCTAGTTTAGACTGTAAGGTCAGAGAATCAGACCCAAATCCTGCTTCTTTTTATTCTTGCTTCCTATTCCTTTTAAATTCTTGGGTTTCGTCTGTCAAAGAGGGAATTATAACCCAGACTCCAAAGAGGTAGGCACAGGAATTTAAAGGAGGTCTTGTCTGCAAAGTGCCTGAAACAGAGGAGGGCTCAGCACCCGGTAGCTCATGTTTGCAGGATTCTTCTTAGCTAACGGGTAACCCGACTTCGCTGCTTCTTTCTTTGTTGGTGGGAGACGTTTTCCTGGTTGTGAGCAGTGGCTGTGACCATCCAGTTTTAAATTGGCCAGTTTGGTTAATGACATGGCCTAGCAGGCAGTCCTCATTGTGTGAGTGAGCACTAAATTAGTCCCACAAAGGAAATTGCTTCACTGATGTCCTGTGCTGGTACCAATGAGAATCTTCTCTCCCCAGGATAAAGCAGGTGGCCAATTGCTGCACGCCGCCGAGGGGTTTTACAGGTCTGAGACCTGGAGGCAAAGCTGGCTTTTACAGGGCTGGCTCGGCTCCTGGGGAGGTGAGCTTCTGTGCCCTTCTGACGTGTCTTCCACCTGCTTGGCACCAGTTCAGTGAACACTTTTAGGTTCCATGGCTATGAGAAAATCTTCCCATTGTTGCTAAATGGAGACTTCACAAAGGTTGATGATACGTATTTTCTGACCAGATGGTTCAGGGAAACCCTGAGAGCCCCAAGATGACCGAATAAGCTAGGGGCTTAGATGGCTAGGATTTTTGGGGTGGCAGGGGACACTACCTTGCCTAGAAAGGCCTGCTCATTGATGCCTGCTATTCCACCAGGATAGCCCCAACTCTGCAGAAACTCGAAGGCACTTAGGTCTCAGGTCTTTTTGTCAAAGGTAGACCATCTTGGGAAGGTCATATCCTATACCGTTACTGGTAGCTGTCATTAGGTCAGGTTAATAGGAATTAGTAAGGATAGAGTGCTGGCTAGGTTCTGAGAAGCAGGGCCAGGCAAAAGTAAAACCAGACGGGAGAACAGCAGTGGAGACAACACAGACCAGCCCTCTCTGATCCCCTGGGATTTAGATTCCGTCTGCTTTTAAGTGTAGTTTGAAGTTAAGCCTAAAGCATGATAATGATTAAGGTAGGAGAGAATCTAGGGAACCATCTTGCATGGGGGGTTGGGTGGGTATGGGATGGTTTCAGGGAGATAGTGAGTGGCATTGGTGCATGATGCATGGGCAGGGGACATCAAGGGCTTGGCTGTTCAACTAGGACCTGAGAGGTGGCTGAGATGACCCTCCAGAGTCACTTTCAAGCCCAAATATTTGCCTTCCATTCTTAATGCAGCAGAGAAGTTCCTTCTGATTTGTTGATCTCTGGTTGATACCCAAGCATTGGGGTTGTCATGGAGTCAGGATCAACTGAGGAAAGTGAATTGGGAGCTGCCACAAAATCGGATTCAAGCCCACGTGACTATTCATACATTCATATTCAATGCTGCTATGTGAAGACTCCTGACCTCCCTGTGCCTGGACTGTAAGTAGGAAAAGGACCACAGCATGTCTGGGCCATACTTTTTCAGATAGGGAAAGTGAGGTCCAGAGGGGAAGTGACTTCCCCATTGTGAGTCACAGAAATAATTCACCCCAGTCACCAGGCCCCTGTTTTCTTGGCTTCTAGACCCTCAATCTCCTTTCTGTGCCCTGAGTTTTGGATCACTCCCCCCAGGCAGGGCTCTTAGGCATTTCCTGCCTCATGTGTACAATTGTGAGGATTTATTGTAGCTGGGATTTTGTTTCAAGCCTTTAATATGATTAGCAAACATCAAATATCAAAAGCTTATCTAGTAAACACCTCCCGTCCATGCCATGGATGTTATGGTCAGCTCTGGATTGAAGTCGAGTCACATTTCAAAACAGATGCAATTTCAAGAGGCCAGAGCGAGGCCGCCCGCATCTGCTGGCTGTGATCTTTCGTGTGCAGTAAATGGCATTGTTGGAGAGCTCGGCTGTAAAACTCAGCCTGGTCAGCAGGACCTGCTCACAATGCAGGGAGCTTTCCGGGGGATTTTAAAAATGCAGTCGAGCACTCGGAGCCTGGTGGGCAGTCTGCCGGGCAAGAACAAGCCGTCTGTTCAAGACTGGGATGTTCAAATCAAGTATTTGTCATCTTTGACCAAAATTTAAGTGATACTCTTAGGAGCAGTGGGGTTCCCAGGAATGACTCTGGCAGGGGAGGAGGGAGGGAGATGGTGAGCGTTTGTAAAAGAAGACTATGATGCCTCCCAAATCTCACCATTTAAGCCAAAAGAAGCACACTTCCGTCCTTTCCCTAGACATGAGATTAAAAAAAATTCCTTGTTCCATTTGCGAGTAAAAGTGCTGGAGGAATCTAAGGTCTGCTCAGCGGTGTTTCCCTTGGGTCCCTGGATATTGTGGCGAAGGGCAATGCGTCTTGTTGGACATATCAAGACCAGAGGCTGGGGTCTGCCCCAGTGCCACTGAGCACACCAGCTCTTCACGGGTGCCGGGTGTATGTATGTGAGCACGCGTGTGTGAGAGAGCAGAAGAGTGGGTGAGTACACGGACTGCCGAGGGATTCCAATCGGTGCAGCTCGGCCACTGCCATGCCCAGGCTGCTTTGCTCTTCCTGCTATACCCATGGGAGGCAGGAGACACCCTATCTGGAGGACTAATGTTTCCCTGAGTGCCACAGCCCACGGGTTTCAGTGACCCGTTCCAGCTGTTTCTGGCGGCAGCTCCGAAGCTGTCGGCAGCCTGGCGGGTGGCAGGGTGGGTTACACCGTGGAAAATGCCTTCCTAATGGGGCAACAGCTGCCACCGGCAAGAGCTCCAGGAACTGGTGTAATGAGAGAAATTGTTCTCTGCTGTTGAGTATGGCTGATTTCACCCATAAAGGAAGATTTGCTGCCTCCAACAGGGGAGGCACTTTCTTGTTTAGATTCCTGTAAGTCGATGAGGAGGGGGTTGTACCCATGAGAAAGTCACCAAGGACTCCTGCAAGAACATGGGGCTTTGCTCTGGATTCTGGCTGGGGCCGAACGGGACCAAGCTTGATACCATCTGCAGTATACAGTGTTGCGGAAGTTCAAAGTCACCTGGGTTTCTCAAGGTGAATCCCAATCTAGGTGCTGCATCTGGGAGCGGACAAGAGCAGAGTGAGAGGGCAGGGATCATTGTTACAGGACTGGAGGGTGGGACTGGAAGGGATTTCCACTAGCTGCTGCCACGGCCGGTGGCTCAGGGTGTTGACATTGCCACACTGACAATTAATAAAGTCTTGTGAGGCTTTCTTCCTCCCTCCCTTCCTTCCTCCCTCCCTCCCTCCCTCCCTGCCTCCCTTCCTTCCTTTCCTCTGCCCGCTCTTCCTTCCTTTCTTCCTTCCTTCCTTCCTTCCTTCCTTCCTTTCTTCCTTCCTTCCCTCCCTCCCTCCTCTCTGTCTCCCTCCCTCCTACCTTCCTCCCTCCCTCCTTTTCTTTCTTTCTTTTTTCTTTTCTTTCTCTCTCTTTCTCTCTTTCTTTCTCTTTCATTCTTTCTCCTTCCTTCCTTCCTTCCTTCCTTCCTTCCTTCCTTCCTTCCTTCCTTCCTTCCTTCCTTCCTTCCTTCCCTTCTTTCTGTCTTCTTTCTGTCTTTCTCTTTTTTCCTTCTCTTTCTCTCTCTTTTCCTTCC
>NW_012100543.1:5174365-5192148 GCF_000951045.1 Mandrillus leucophaeus | reverse complement strand
CCTTCCATCCCTCCCTTCCCTCCTTCCATTTTTAACTTTTATTAAAGTTATACATGCATACTATTTAAAACTTCCCCAAGGCTTCTTGTGAAAAATAGCAGCTTCCCCCAGCCTCTTTCTCCTTGTTTCCTTTTCCCCAGAGGCAGTGACTTTTAACTCTCCTGGTTGAATCTTGCTATTTTCCTCCTCCCCTTTCAGCAACATATTGTTTCTTGATGTGACAGCTTTAGGAACAATCTGTACACTTTGCACCATGGAAGATGAACATTTAGCTTCTTTTATATCTGTCCCTGTCTCAATACCACTGGCACCAGTGCCAGTGCCTGATCCTTGATACTTCTCAGACCCAGCTTTGTCAGGAAGGTCGGTATTGGGGTTACTGATTGTCTCCTTCTCTGCCCAGGTCTGTTTAACTAGTGGACACCAATCACTTTTCTGTTGCCTGTAGTGCTTTCCTGCTGATAGAATTCCCAGTTCACCTACTACGACTAAATGACTCAGGAAAGTGTCCAGAAAGCTGGAGATGAAAGTGGGAGGAGGAGGCCCCTAGTCGTGCTCAAATCACCTACTTTTCTTGCTAACTCTAAAGTAAGGAAAGCAAGGGCTTTCACTCTGTTCAACTCTGGACTCTGGGTTTGGGAACGTGATTTTTTTAAAATTAAAAATGTGCTCATTATAGTAAATTTCTATTGATGTAAACATTGAAGTCCTCCTGACAATGGCCCTCACGTCACAACTTTGGGCAGGGAAGAGCGAAGGGGCTCAAGCGATAGAATGGAGTCCAGACACTCGCAGCCAAGTGAGGATAAAACTATTTCTCAGTGAATGTGGAAAATGTGGAGTTAGGAGCTAAAATTACCTGCGAAAAGGCTGATTGGTGCATGCAGAACTCAAGGCAATGCGATGTATTCCATAAGGCCGGGTATCCCTGGAAAACCTGTGTGTTAGTGAAGTGTGTCTTTCTCCACCTTTCTACCCCTGCAATACTGTGTGATAGAGAAACCTAGCTGCGATTAGAAATGCACTTTTCTCAGAGCTCAGGAGACCCAGGAGAGGTGGGCAGGGGGCACATAAATAATAGAGGAGACATGGCAAATGCATTAGAAGTGAGCCATCTGTCCCTGCTGCAGAACTGAGCCACGAAAATGTGATTCGACCAGAAGCTCTCAGAACAGGGAAGGACCAGTTTACATTTATGACAGGCTCTGGGTGGAGCATTGTGCTTGACACAAAAGTGGATGTTCAAACCAAATTTGTCTTCAATAAATGAAACAGCTCATTTTGCAAATAAGTAAACTAAAATTCAAAGAATTAAACTGGCATGTCCCGGGTCATGCAGCAGGTTCATAGTGGGGCTGGTAGAGCAGCCCAGATCCCCCGACTCCTCCACTCCCTGCACCTCTTGTATTGATGCATTCAGCACAACCCCATGCCAGGTACTGTATAAGATGCTAAGGATTAAAAAGACAGAAGAGGCTGGGCACAGTGGCTCATGCCTGTAATCCTAGCACTTTGGGAGGCTGAGGTGGACGGATCATCTGACGTCAGGAGTTCGAGACCAGCCTGGCCAACATGGAGAAACCCCATCTCTACTAAAAATACAAACATTAGCCAGGCGTGGTGGTGGTGGTTGCCTGTAATCCCAGTTACTTGGGAGGCTGAGGCAGGAGTATCGCTTGAACTCGGGAGGTGGAGGTTGCAGTGAGCTGAGACCGTGCCATTGCACTCCAGCCTTGCCCACAGAGTGAGACTCTGTCTCTAAATAAATAAATAAATAAATAAATAAATAAATAAATAAAAAGACAGAAGACCAGACTCTGTGTCAGAGGAGCTGAGAGTTTTGCTGGGAGGCCACAAGTAAACAAATAACTACAGAAGTGTGGAATGCTATGATGGGACAAACTTATGCAAAGGACTTTGGGAAAATGGAGGAGGGGGAATTAATTTAGATTAGGAATCAAGTGGGGGGCTCCCAGAGGAAGTGATAATTGAATTTGATCTTGAAGGATGAATCAACTCAGCCCAAATGAATATGGCCGGACTTCCATTACATGCTCTGTTGACAGAAGATGCCAGGACAGCTGGGAGGAAAGGGTCTGGGGGTGGGGAGATCAGGGAGGAGGCGCTCGTCCTTCTCCAGATGAGAGAAGACATTGGCTTGAACCAGCAGGATAGTGGCAGGGAAATGTGAAGAAAGGGAAGATTTGAGAAATACCTTGGTCCAAGAGCTGCATCACCCTGCAGTTGGCTGGAGGAGGGTGGGAGAGGGAGGGCCTAGGCTGACTCCCAGGGTCCTGACTTAGGTATTTGGCTGGTTGTTGATGCCATTCATTGGAAAAGAGGACACAAGAGATGATGGGAGAGGTTTTTTGGGGAAAAAGGATAAGTTCAGGTTTGAGCTCCCAGCATTTGACATAGGTGGACATAGGTAAGAAATCTAAGAAAAATATTCAGCAAGCAGTTGAACTGAAGGTTTTTAAATACAGAAGAGAGAAATTGGAGGTGTAGGTCGTTGTTGAAGTCATAGAAAAGGAATGGTATCCGTTAGGGTCATGTGCAACAACAGAAGAAGGTTGAGGGCAGAACCCCGAGGAGCACCAACATGTGGGGGTGGTGAGGAGGGGACGCGTAAAGGTGTCTGCAAAGGAGAACCCAGAGACATAGGAAGACCTGCTCTCAAGGAGAGAAAGTTGATTTTAAGAACAAGGTGATGGTCAATGTGTCTAATGCATCAGGAAAGTCTAGGAAGGAAAACACTGATGAAGCCCACTGGGTCAGGCAATGTGGTGGAGGGTGAACGCCAGAATTCAGTAGAGCAGTGCACCTTTGGGTAGTCCACTTTCATGTCATATAGACACTCTCTCTGGCCTTGGGATGAACAGAGGATACCAATTTGCAATCCTAGCTCCTAGGGACCCATGGAAGAGCTGACCTAGAAGGCCAGGGGATGGATTCCAGCCCAAGCTGAGGCCAAGCCAGTTTGACTGATGAGGAAATAGTGTCCATTTCTTCTTCCTGACAGTTCTATATCCTGGTGAATATTTTTTCTCCCCACTTGACTGGTGTACGCATTTATAAGCATCCAGTGCACAATGTTTGCTGCTCTTTCTAGGTAGAGATCTACCAGAATGAGATATTGCAGAACCAGAATTCAAATGTAAGGCCCGCAGTCCACAGAGTTTTAAACTTTTATTATTATTATTTTAAAACTCTGTAACAAAATCTCCTTCCTGATGGGAAGACTGAGCTAAACAGTTTCATTTCTTCTTTTCTTGAGTAAATCCACCGGCAAATCTCCTTGTATGTATGATCTCTAAACCTTGGGTTAGATGAGGACCTTACATTTATTCTTTGGTTGAGAGAAATAAATGGCATAGACGGGTCCCAAATAGACATGGGGGATATGTTATACATATTTCTGCTTGTTTATGTGATAAGCCATTTAGGAACCAGACAGATAAAGGGTATGTGTATTTTCCACAGATTATTTCCAGATTTTTACTCATTTAGTAGTTTCCTATGAGTGTCCATGGTGGGATGGTTGGAGAGCCAGTCTTGACTTTGACCCAAATGGCGCTTAAACCTTGTCATTAAAATTCTGCTCTTCTAAAAAAATATCGGAGGAGTTTGAATTGTCATGTCAATGAAACAGGACCATTCAAGACTAGAGAAAAGAGACATGGGAATATCCTGTGTGGGGAGAGAGAACAGAAAGAATCACAGGTAGTTGGGATAAGGTAGAATTGCAGGTGAGAACTACCTGTGTTGAGCTTCTTGATCCCAAGGCAAGAAGGAAAATGAGCTGGTTGTATAACTGTCTATATTGAAATTACATAAATACAATCAAAAATGATTTTAGAGATTGTATAATTGTATATTTAGACAAAAGGGTTGGTATGGAGGACAAGGAGCCCCACTGGTTTCAGTAGTCCCATCTGCCCCCATACTGGTGTAGGGCTTCATGAAAAAGTGTAAGTCATTTTTCTCATTTAGTAACTTCATTTCACAGATGGGGTAACTGAGGCCAAAGAGGTGAATACATTTGCTCAATATCATTCAGTTAATTGGTGGGTGAACTGGGACTAAATTCTGATCTACAGTCATTTTATCTATAGTCATTTTATGAGTCTTCAAGAAAACCTATTATTTAAGGTTTGATTCTTATTAAATCCACTAAACATTGGCCAATCTCATCATTCAGAGGCATGTCCTATTAACATTCACACACACACAAACACACACACAATTTATGTTATATATCCATTTATTTTCGCTTTTCTTGACTTAACATTACATCATAGTTTCTCATATTGTTACACATTTTTCTTTGACTGTGATTTTTAATATTTATATCAGGTATTGCTGGGGGCAGTGGCTCACGTCTGTAACCCTAGCACTTTGGGAGGCCGAGGCGGGTGGATCACTTGAGGTTAGGAGACCAGCCTGGACAACATGGTGAAACCTTGTCTCTACTAAAAATACAAAAATTAGCCCGGCATGGTGGCAGGCACCTGTAGTCCCAGCTGCTCGAGAGGCTGAGGCAGGAGAATTGCTTGAACGTGGGGGGCGGAGGTTGCAGTGAGCCGAGATCGTGCCACTGCACTCCAGCCTGGGAGACAGAGAGAGACTCTGTCTCAAAAAAAAAAAAAAAAAAAAAAAAGATATTATCATATGGATATATTATATAATAAACGATTGGAAGGATTGGCTCTCTTTTATCCCCAGGTAAAATGTGTTTAAAGGCGTGCACATCTGCCCAGCCTTCTGGGGAAAACAACCCCAGGAAAATTTTCCAGCTCTGAAAGCTTGGCTCACCTTCCACATAAGATATTTGAGACGATGACCTGTAGCTTCTGAATTCCAGGGAGTCGCTTCCATTATTTCGATACTTTCAGCCAATGCCTTCCCACAGCTTTATTTCCACAACCACGGCTTGGCTTGCTGTCTGGGTTGGAAGCACTTAGTGCTTTCTCGGTCAGCTGAGGAGCAAGGGGAAAGCCACTGACTTAGCCAGCATCAGTAGCGGAATCTCCGAAAGGGTTGGGCATTGACAAAAAAGGACATAGGTTCTTTGGGTTTTAGAAGGGCTAACATAAAATCAATTCCTACAAGACTAACAAATTGGGAAAGAATAAGGAATGGTGTTCAGAAAGACGACCTCAGTCATGGCCAGGCCTGAAAGCACCTCCGAATCATCAGAGAAAAATAGCATTGCTGCCAGGGTGGTTATAATGTCAGGTTCTGTTTATGATGTCTGGATGCCTTGAGAATTAATCATTTAAGAAAAAACATTTTATTATTTATTTATGATCCATACTCTACTCCCCTGCTCTATCCCTTCCCACCTCCTTAAAGGCAACACATTTTGGCACTTTAAGTTGGTTTTTCCATTTTCTACATGCTTCTATTAGTATTTTTAGGTTTGTTAATGCCAGGCATTGTGCATATTGACTGCAGGTGCACTTCTGGTGGATTAACACATGTTACTGATTCTTTTTGTTTTTTGAGACAGAGTCTCGCTGTGTCACCCAGGCTGGAGTGTGGTGGTACAATCATGGCTCACTGCAGCCTTGACTTCTTGGACACAAGTGATCCTCCTGCCTCAGCCTCTGGGGTAGCTGGGACCACAGGTGCATGCCACCATGAAGGGCTAATTTTTTTATTTTGTAAATTTTTTGAAGAGACGGGGTTTTGTTATGTTGCCCAGGCTGATGTCAAACTCCTAATCTCAAGCAATCCTCCCACCTTGGCCTCCTAAAGTGTTGGAATTATAGGCATGCCCCACTGTGCCTGGCTATATTACAGATTCCTGATGGAGCACCAGAATACAAAGTGAGATATTACAGAACCGGAATCCAGGAAAGAATACTTAACCATCACATGACTTGGGTAGACTTGAGGAGTTCAATCTCTCATAGCTATTCCCCTCACTTCCTCTCTTTCTATCCTCCCCATAATGCTTGCTTTACAATTTGAAGTTAAATTGATAGTATTTACATTTTTACTATGAAAATATTGTTCACTGAAGAACCAAGTACTGTATGGAGTACCCCCCTTTTTAAATAGAATGTTTTTGTTTCTTTTGGAGCTAATAATTTCTTCATTTTTTTTCTCTTTTGACTTGAATAGTACTATGTACACATATATTTTTTTAAATTAAGGTTTGTTAATCATTTTCTTTTGCCAGTGCTTCTACAAACAGACAATCTGCATTTTCCTAACTGTAAAACTCCCTCCCATCACGCTCCATCTTCTGCTCCGGTTCTGAATGACTGTTTTTTGGGCCTCATATGCAGCTGTCATCCTGGGATGTGGTAGACTGCTTGTTAAACGTATTCACTGCACCTTCTTGCATGGGGATTATATTTCTGTGTCCCATCGATATCTGACTTTGTCACGTAATTTGCTTTGGCCAATGAAAAGTAAGTAGAAGTGTAAGTAGTGTGTATCACTCTGGAGAAGGAACTTTAGAACCAGGGAATGGTTTATCATGGTCTCTTTAATTCTGTGCCATGACAGTTGTCAGTGTTTCAGATAAAGAATGCTACATCAAGTCAGATCTGGGGTAAAGAGGACAAGGAGCAGAGCTATAGCCAACCCACAGTTGACATGTAACAAGAAGACAACCTCTGTAGTTGTATGCTACAGCCTGACCTAGCCTATCTTGTTTAGGCCACACAACTGATGATTGTAGCCTTTCTGCACCGGCAGTTGCTATGTTCTGAATGTTTGTGTCCCTCTATAACTTGTGTGTTGAAATCTAATTCCCAATGCAATGGGGTTAAGAAGTGGGGCCCTTAGCAGGTGATTAGGTCATGAGGGCAGAGCTCTGATGAATGGGATTAGTGCCCTTATAAAAGGTCCAGGGGAGCTAGTTTGTCCGTTTCACCATGTGAGTATACATAGAAGGCACCATCTACGAGGAATGGGCCCTCACAACACATTGAGTCTGTTGATGCCTTGATCTTGGACTTCTCAGCCTCCAGAACTGTGAGCAACAAATTTCTATTGTTTATAACTTCCCCAGTCTAAGGCATTTTGTTATTGCGGCCCGAACATACTAGGACAGCCAATCTGTTCCTAGCTTGCTTGCTTGCTTGCTTATTTATTGTTTAATCTATTGTTTTGGTAGAGTATAACCTATTCCAGCTTCCTAAGAAGTGGTGCACAGAACATAAAACTTGTGAATTCTTGCCTAAGTAAAATTTCCTTTCTTCTATCTTCACATTATTTAGCTAGTTTGGTTGGGTATAGTGGTCTATGTTAAAATTACTTTTAGAATTTTGAAGGTGTGGCTTCTTTGTTTTCTAACATTCTGTGTTGCTGTTAAGAAGTCTGATGCCATTTTGGTCCAATCCTTCGAAGAGAATTTTAATTTTTTTTCCATAGAGGCTTTACATTTTTTTTCTTATCCCAATGTATTGAAATTTTACTCTGATATAACTTACTGTGGCTGTTTTCTCATTTTTTCTCTGTATACTTTCAATCCTGGAACTGATGTTCTTTCCTTCTAGAAAATTTTTTTTAAAAAAATGATTATGTCTTTGATAATTTCTCCCCTCTGTTTTATCTTTCTGTAATTAGCATTAGTCAGACATTAGATATTCTGGATTGATCCTGATGTTTCATCTTTTCTTTCCCATGTTCCAACTCTTTGTTATTTAGAAAAAGGATGTTTGAAGATTCCTTATTTTCTGGTCTTTCTATTGAGTTTTCCATTTTAGCTGTGTTGTGTAATTCATAGGAATTTACGAGAGAATACAGAGGAGATGACTTTGGGGATTTAATTTATGACGTTTAGATTTAAGATTTACATAAATTTTGAAATTACTGATGTTGGTGTCTTCCACTTCGCAATACCACCCTGGAGCTGACAGATGAGGATGACAGTTTCCAGAAAAGAAAATGAATTAAAGTAATAGCACATCCTCCTAATTCCAGGTCAGCTTTTTTCCACCCCCAATGTTGTGCCATTCCGTCTTATCGTAGCTGAAACTTCATTTCAATTCTAATAAAGGACACTTTTAAATTAGCTTCTGAATGGAAGGAAGCAATGCAGATTGGTTAGGGCATCAATGAAAAGCAGGCACTTGGCCAGGCACGGTGGCTCATACCTGTAATCCCAGCACTTTGGGAGGCCGAGGTGAGTGGATCACGAGGTCAGGAGATCGAGACCTTCCTGGCCAACATGGTGAAACCCTGTCTCTACTAAAGTACAAAAAATTAGCTGGGCATGGTGGTGCGCGCCTGTAGTCCCAGCTACTTGGGAGGCTGAGGCAGGGGAATTGCTTGAACCCGGGAGGCAGAGGTTGCAGTGAACCAAGATCGCACCACTGCACTCCAGCCTGGCAACAGAGCAAGACTCCATCTCAAAAAAAAAAAAAAAAAAAAAAGACAAAAGAAAAGCAGGCACTTATGTGATGGTGAGCTAGCATCACTTGGGGCTAAGATGAAAATCCAGTGCCTCTCTGGCTCTGACTCACACAGAATCTGTCAAGTTGTTTCATCTTTCTAGAAGTTGGTTTCTTCATCTACAAATTGAGGAGGTGGGAATAGGTCACTGCTCTTCAAACTCTTGAAGTTCCATGGGGTGCCGAGGGCCTCAGGGGCTCAGGGAGGGGGCGGAATGAGGGAAAGGGAGGTAGGGCTCTGGGTCCTTGCTTGGTTTCACCTGAACAGTTCCACTTGGTCCCGTTTCATGTATTTGGTTTTCATGTAGATTTTTGTTGCTAAAAAAGGTTTTGTGACTAAATGTTTGGGAACCACTTGACCAAACTTCTGTAAGTTTTCTTTTGGCATTGTGCTTTTCCGGTACTCTGATTAGAGATGTTCTTTTAGGCTCTCAACTTTGACCGGCTGAAACTTAGAAGCCATCAAGCTCTCTGGCATTCCTATAAATTAGGATGCATGTGGAGATAATTATCATTCTGTAATTCTAAGCACTTGAATCCTGGTCAATTCTTTTTTTTTTATTATTTTACTTTATTTTATTTATTTACTTTTCTGAGATAGGGTCTGGCTCTGTAACCAAGGCTGGAGTGTAGTGGCATGATCTCTGCTCACTGCAATCTCTGCCTCCTGGGCTCAAGCGATCCTCCTACCTCAGCCTCCTGAGTAGTTGGGACTACAGGTACATGCCACCATGCCTGGCTAATTTTTGTATTTTTCATAGAGATGGGGGTTTTGCCATGTTGCCCAGGCTAGTCTTGAACTCCTGAGCTCAAGTGATCTGCCCACCTCAGCCTCCCAAAGTGCTGGGATTATGAATACTAGTCAATTCTTAAACTGTCTTTCAAATCAATTGTCTTACTGCAGACACTGTCACTCAATACATATTATCAATGCCAAATTGATAATTTGGTGGGATTATCAAAGGATCTAGTTTGGTGGGAAACTAGATCCTGCCGTTTTCCTGATTAGACAATAGAGACAGGCTAAAGCAGAGTCTTAGCTGTCATTCTGCTGTTGGGATCCTGCTTCCCTCCACGGAGAGTCAAAGTCTGGATGTCAGGCCAGACGCAGACACAGGCTCAATACCTTTCATTCCCTTGGTTCTGGAGAGGGACAGAATAGACCAGCTTGTAGTCCCTTGCCCTTGGGAAGGAAACTGGCTTTCTGCTCTGTTCAACCATGTTTACTAATCATTAAAGGAAACAATAGATGTAGGCCAAATGCTGATATCAGATGAGGGGGTTGAGAGTGAGCAGATGAGTGTCGGAGCCTGGGATTAAGGAAGTCAAGGTCAGCAGTGGATCCCTCCGAGGCCCAGAGAAATGGCTTGTTCAGGGCACATCTGCTCTGAAAAGAGCCTAGTTACCTGGGGTGGGGGAGGCAGAGATTCGCTTCAAGATGTCTTAAAATTAGAATGCGCTTCCTAGAAAGCCCTTAGAGATTATGTGATTAAACCTCCTTATCTTACACATGGAAAAACGAAAACCTGTAGAAGGGACACCTCTTGCCTGCAGTCACCCACGATTAATGTTTTATTCCTCCCAGTCCACATTTGTGCAGTCCTCACATATCTCTGAACAGGGTACTTAAATTAGGTAACTGGCAAGGAACGAGGTTTTTTTGAGGAGGGAAGGTGAGGGGAGTTTTTGACCTTTTGCCATCGCTGGAGAGGCAGAAGCCAACACACCATTAGTCAAACCCAGACCAAATTCATCATATTGTGAGACTCTAGACCCCACACCTGTCTAGGGACTGCAAAGAGCAGTCAGTGTATACAGGAATTCCCTCCTGCCTCCCCTGATTGTCAGCCCTCACCAGCCTAGGCCCATTGGTAAATTTATGTTGAGTTAAAAATACCACTGCTACCACCAGCACATGCCAAATACACAGTCCCTGAAACACCTATGTACTGAAGCACCTACGTGGTGTTTAGCACTGATACAGTACCCTGCCCTTTCTAAGCCTGATAGTCTGGCTGTCTGATAGGAGCAGGGAACCCACAGATATCATCTACTTCTGTAAAATTCGTTCAATTAATGAGCATCCACCGAGAGAAGAAGGATCATTTTCAGCCTCCCTGACTACGGGCTTTGGTTTCAGGACAATGCAGATTGGGCAGCAGATCAAATAAAGCCGTCACCAGCCCATAGGACAGTCTCAAGGGGGTTAACTGTCCCTGTCCTCTACAATGGTTGCTGGGGAGCAATTTGCCCTTGAATCCTCCATACTGTCCCTAAATTGACAATTTCATTTCCTTCCAATCCCGCCCCCTGCCCTGAAGATCTGCTGAAGCTGCGAGTTCCATGTGAGAAGGCAGGAGGATAATAGGTGAGTTCCATCCATCCATCAGCCGTAATGGTCGCGGACACTCCAGGCCTTTTGTCTGCTGCTTTCCCGGAGGATGCAGGCTAGGGACCTGGGGTATTTACACTGCCTTTGTGTGTGTGGTTTTTAAATCAGCCCTCTTGTTTACATCCCAGCCTTTACCCAGGCTGTTTACTACCTTTGGAGGGGGCAGGCCACTAAGTCAACATGCATTAAGACCCAACATCAAAATGTCATAATACGAATGAGCAGGATTCTGAAAGGCCAGGGACATTGGCTGCTCTGTTGGGTCCTGTTTAGTCTGAGGGTAATGAAGAGCTCACAGATGACCTGATTTCATTAAACTAGGTCAGACTCAGCTGAAAAGCGGCTATGACTCTCACCCAGTTACACAGCCAGCTCTTCCTCTCTCCCTGCCTCCCTCCGCCCCCACCCCCACCTCGGGGCTTGAATGCTTTCTGGGAATTAACGCTGAGTTTTGTCAATACAGTAGCTAAATCTCCATGGAATAATTGGACCTTTCCCTTCGGCTTCTGTTTGTGCAGTGGAGAGGCCAGGCATGGGAGAGAAGGGGGTGGACTTTAACGCAGGACGTATGATTCAGTTGTAGCAGTTTGCTTTTGAGCCAGACATTCTGAGTTACAGCATCTTATCTGAGGGCTGTATTGACGGAAGCAGCTGAACTGACTCAAAGAGGAGTTATCATGCACACAAGGCTTTCAATGTGTCCTGGCTCACCAGCAACACACAGGCCCTCTGCATCTTCAGAAGGCTCCTGGTGGGGTGTAGGAAAGGGACCAGGCAGAGGGTGGAGGCAGGAAGGAGTGGTGTCCGAAGGCTGCTGAGAGAGGAGGCGTGGTCCTGCCCCTGTCCCTCCTTGCCAGGGAAAGACTGAGTCTGTGGTGGGCATTCCAGGCAGGCAGAATTCAGTTCATCCACATAGAAGAAAGTGTTTCTAACAATTAAATTGTCTGAAGATTGGATGGGCTGTCAGATGAGCTCAGTTATACTTTATTAAGCATCTACTATGTCTCAGACCTTATGCTGGGGACCTTGCTCTGAGCTCTGCAACATCTCAGTTCATAAGAGATGAGGAAACCGAGGTTTAGAAGTAAGTGACTCATGTAAGGTACCAAAACTAATATGAGGCAGATACAGGATTTGAACCCAGATCTTTCTATATCCGTACTCCTTCCACTGTCTGCACTGCCCCCACCTCTTGTTCAGGGCACATGGGGGATGCCTTAGTTTTGCTCCATGATATCTGAGGCCTTACCTATGAAACTAAAAGGTTGAGGGCTGAGATCACTGAAGGCTTGCTGTGTCACATGCCTGGTGGTGAACGCTGGCTGTTGGCTGGGGGTCTCAGTTCCTCTCCATGTGGACTTCAGCCTGTGGACTCTCCATGTGAGTTGCTTGGGCTTCCTCACAGCATGGTGACTGGGTTCCAAGGGTGAGCGTCCCAAGAGAGAAGATAAAGTTGGAGCACTTTTTCAGTCTATTCTTGAAAGTCACACAGTGTCACTTCTGCACACTGGTATTAGATAGCATTCATTAGAAGCAAGTTACTAAACTTGCCTTATGTTCCAAGGGGAGGGAAATTAAACTCAATCTTTTTTTTTTTTTTTTAAGATAATACCTTTTAAAAAAATTTTCTCTGATTATAAAAGTAATGCATGAGTAAGGCAAAAACTCCAAACATTATTATGTAGAGCGTATGACACCCTTATGCTAAATTCCCAAACCAAAGAATCATCAATATGTGTTGTTTTCTTGTTGCTTTTTGTATATTACTATTGCTTTCTTAATATTACTATTTGTATTAGGGTTCTCTAGAGGGTCATTATATTAGGGACATCTGTATTAGGGTTCTCTAGAGTATATATGAAGGGGAGTTTATTAAAGAGTGTTGACTTACATGATCACAAGGTGAAGTCCCACAATAGGCCATCTGGAAGCTGAGGAGCAAGGAAGCCAGTCTGAGTCCCAAAACCTCAAAAGTAGGGAAAACCAACAGTGCAACCTTCAGTCTGTGGCGAAGGCCCGAGAGCCCCTGGAAAACCACTGGTGTAAAATCCAAGAGTCCAAAAGCTGAAGAACTTGGAGTCTGACGTTCGAGGGTGGGAAGCATCCAGCACAGGAGAAAGATGAAGGCCGGAAGACTCAGCGAGTCTGCTCTTTCCATCTTTTTCTGCCTGCTTTATTCTAGCTGCACTGGCAGCTGATTAGATGGTGCCCACCCAGATCGAGGGTGTGACTGCCTCTCCCAGTCCAGTGATTCAAATGTTCATCTCCTTCGGCAACACCCTCACAGACACACCCAGGATCAATACTTTTCATCCTTCAATCCAATCAAGTTGACACTCAACATTAACCATCACACTATTCTAAGTAGTCGTATGACATGGTTAAAGTGGTATTTTAGAAAGATCACTTTGGTGGCAGCAGTAATTAGAGGGAGAGAGACTGAGGTCCAGGAGACTACCAAGGGGTTAGCATCACTATTTAACAAATATATGAATACCTTCAATGTTGGCTTATCATAGTCAAGTCTGAAGATAAGAGGGGACTGCTTTAGAGGAACAGAAAAAAATTAAAGAGGAATGGATGAATTCAAGAGACACTTTCAAGGAAGGTTCATTAGGGTTAGTGACTGGATTGTGATTGGGGCAAAGGAGAAAGAGGAGCAAAAGGTGCCTGGGGATTGCAAGTGTGAGTCTTTGGGAGAGCCACCCATTATCAGCTCGAGGCAAGTCGGGGATGGAAGCTCAGTTTTGGGGAGAGAGATGAGCAGGATGTATTTGGACTGAACTGTCAGAAATCACTACGTTTAGGAGCTAAGCAGAGAAGCCACTCAAAGCGATAGGCAAAGAACAGCCAGGTTTGGGTAGACAGAAGCAAGAGCATGCAGGCCCAGAGCAGAGGGGAAGAGATTCAGAGAGGGTGGCTACAGTGCCAGGTGCCGTAGATGTCTCAAAGAGAGTAAGGCTTGGGAAAGGTGATGGGCCTATAGAGGTGAGCAGTCATGGTTGACTGAGCATCCTTGATGCCAGTGAAATGGCAGAGGCAGAATCCAGATTACAAGGGCAATAGAGTTTAATTGATGAGAGGAGTGGCAAGGTTCTAGAAAACCACATGGAACCAGAAGTATTGCTGAGACCTTTTTGAGAAAATATAACCTAAAACAATATTCAAAATCCTTAACCTTGTGTTCTAGTATGTAAGAGGCTGAAAGACTACCTCCTAGGGTTGTAGGCTTAAGCCACAGGTTTCCCAGACTTTTTGGATCATGGTGCTCCTAGGCCAAAAAGATACATAACAGTTCTGTTTAAGTGGTTATATAAAAAAGACAAGTATCTCCTAATTAACTAGTAGCTATTTGAAATAATAATACCCATACATGGAAAGAAAAAGTACTGTTTTTATTTCTTTCGCAAATAACTACAAGTCACAGGATGTGTGAGCCAGCTGGGCACTATGCACCTTCTGAGATCTTGGAATCTGATGGGCCACTACCACCTTCACCTCCCGTTCCGCATTGGTTTTCACACTGCACATGCCTGTTATCCCAGCAACCACCTCAAACTCAACTTTTGCGAGGATATGATATCCTTGAAAGGGATGCAGCCCAATCTGATGCTGAAATGGTGAGCAGCCTGGAGCTCACAGCTGTATGTTGGCCTGTGGGTGTTGGGTATGGCTTCTACATTTAAAATACTCTTCAGGTTGGGTGTGGTGGCTCACGCCTGTAATCCCAGCACTTTGGGAGTCTGAGGTGAGTGGATCACCTGAGGTCAGGAGTTCAAGACCAGCCTGAGCAACATGGTGAACCCCATCTCTACTAAAAACACAAGATTAGTTGGGCATGGTGGTCCATGCCTGTAATCCCAGCTACTTGGGAGGCTGAGGCAGGAGAATCGCTTGAACCCGGGAGGTGGGGGTTGCAGTGGGCTGAGATCGCACCACTGCACTCCAGTCTGGGCAACAAGGGCAAAACTCTGTCTCAAAAAAAAACAAAATGAAAAAAAACAACTCTTCAGTGCTCTTGTGAGTTTGCCGTGGGCCTCAGGGTACCTCATCACACAGTTTGGGAAGTGGGTTTAAACATAGTGGATCCAGAATGAGGGACTGTTTAATGTGCCAAAGTGATAGTTTCCTAACACATACCAAAATTCCTAACAAGGTTATTCAGATTTCACATTTCTAGGATATACTGAACTTGGATAATTCAGAGTTGAGGGCGGTGAAGCTGATTTGTCCAAACTGATGAATTTTAAGGAACCGCCTTGGCTTTCACATATAACAGATAAGAAACAACAATCTCCTCCCCTTATCTCAGGGAAGGTGAGCTATGAGTTATATACTGTCTTTAAGAAATTGACAATTGCCTTGAGAAATGTCACACGTAGAGACTGAGGGAAAGATAGGAGGGGGAAAATGAAACATACACAGGTTGAGAAAATTGCCCAAGCCAGGTAACATGGGTAGAAAAAAACGGAGCAATGTTTCATTCCCAGGTTACCTAAAGAACCTTCCCACTATCGCTGGGTGTGGTGGCTCACACCTGTAATCCCAGCACTTGGGAGGTAGAGGCAGGTGGATCACCTGAGGTCAGGAGTTCGAGACCAGCCTGGCCAACACGGTGAAACCCCATCTCTACTAAAAATACAAAAATTAGCCAGGCATGGTGGCACACACCTGTAGTCCCAGTTACTTGGGAGGCTGAGGCAGGAGAACCCAGAGGTGGAGGTTGCAGTGAGCCGAGATTGCGCCATTGCACTCCAGCCTGGGTGACAGAGTAAGACCCTGTCTAAAAAGAAAAAAAAAAAAAAAAAGAAAGAACCTTCCTAGAGTGCTGCCCAATATAAGACGAAATTTTACATGAACTGGAAACAATTAGGATTAACCCACCCAACCTCCACACCAAAATCGTTTCTGTAACTCCTGAAGTTAAATGAACCCAGAACATTGACATATTTTCCAAAGCAATTTCTTATTTAGCTCAGAACTTTACATGTGACCTCAATAAGGTCATTTTATGGCTCTTAGTTTCCTTAAATAGAGCACCAAAGTTGTAAAAAGGCGCATTTTTTCTCTAAGGTTACTTGGCAAATTACAAATGAAAGAGGAAATATACATGCGACTAGAGAGTTCATCACCTTACTGCACTAGAAAATATGGCCCAATTTCTCTCTCTCTTTCTTGTTCATAATTCTCAGACAAGACAATAGGAGTCATGTGATGTGACTGAGAAATTGGGCCAGTTAAAAATAGAAGGTGCACTTCACCAAGTTCATTAGAAAGTGGAAGTTTCATTGTTGATTGCTGTTCATTTATCTTTGCCTGCCGCATCTGTGAGGGAGGCAAGAGACAATTGCAGATTCTGAGAGCTGGAGCCCCCCACCTGCCTCGTTCTATTTCCTGGCCTGGCCGAGCAGCAATGCCCAGGAGCTCACCTGAGCCCGGTGAACTCTCTCTTGGTCCTCAGGGAACTCTCTTCTCTGGTTGGCAGCGGTTTTAGTTGGGAGAAAGCTCTAGCTGGCTCCTCTTTCCTCCCAATGGGAGTGCTCAACATCGGCTTTTCTAAATGGGAAACGAATGTCTCCAGCCTCACGTATGCAACGTAGTGTCTGTACTTTTCCCCTTGCAGAGTTCTGAAGGTCTTAACAAGCCTTGCCTGCATAGCAACTGGCAGGTGGGAGAGGAGAGAGGCCACATTGAGATCTGCCAATTTCATAAATGGAACTGAGTCCTCCCCTCAGCAGCTCAGAGTGAGCACCCACTATGGGTCCAGCAATGCCTGGGGCCACAGATCTAGAAAGGACGATGATATATACTTGTAAGGCTTGCGGGGTTCCCAGGACAGAGGGTCCAAGGAAGGCCTGGCCAGGCCCAGAACTCCCAGACCTGATTCCCTCTGACGGTGGTCAATATTCTTCACATTAGGGTTTGCAGATGGTCTCATTTAACCAGGTATTCTCACCTCCTCCCCACTTTTTTTTTCCACTTTCAATTTTTATTTTATAATCAGGTGGTACATGTGCAGATTTGTTGCAAAGGTATATTGTGTGAGGCTGAAGTTTAGAGTACGAGTGAATCCGTCACTCTGGTAGATTTTTTTCAGCCTTTGCCCTCCTCCCTCCCTGTCACCCCTTGTATCCTCCAGTGTCTATTGTTCCTATTTTTATGTCCATGTGTACCCAATGTTTAGCTCCCACTTATAAGTGAGAATATGTGGTACTTAGTTTTCTGTTCCTGTATTGATCCTTTTGGAATAATGGCCTCCAGCTGTGTCCATATTGCTGCAAAGGACATGATTTCATTCCTTTTTACAGTTGCATACTATTCCGTGGAGTATATGTATCACATTTTCTTTATCCAATTCACCTTTGATGGGCACCTGGGTTGATTCCATGTCTTTGCTGTTATCTCCTCCTTGTTTTACAGATAAACAAGTTAAGGCCCTGAGAGGAGAAGTGGTCAGACTGCACTAGGACCCTTTCCTGTCAGGGTGGGTGACCTGTCCTTTGTAGCAGATCCCTTCCTTCGATGGTATAGGAAGAGGGTGTGTGTCCTAAGCCTGGGCTCCCTCTGCAGAGAGTGCTGAGTCTGGGATGAGCAGGCACATTTGGGCCAGGCTGCTCTTCCTAAAGTTATCACAGAAGCCATGGTTCTGCTTATACCCTACGATTCCCTCTGAGTTGAGGCCAACTGAACAGCAGACACAGAAGCCAGCAGATGGAGGTTCAGTCTCAGCCGTGCTGCTGATGAGGGTGGCATTCAGAGCTCCATGGCGAGAGTCTGGCTTCCTCATCCCCCACCTTCCAAGTTTATACTTTGAGACAACCTGCCCGAGGAGGAGCTGGGGGCCACCGAGCTGTGCTGTTTTCCCATGGTTTCTGCCTCACCCTGTCTAGCCCATTTGTTGGAAGCATGAGAGATGAAGCTCCCATTCTGTGTGCAGCAGGTGGGCCAGGCCCTGACCTTTCAATGCTCATCCTACAGGT
>NW_012100543.1:5168275-5173425 GCF_000951045.1 Mandrillus leucophaeus | reverse complement strand
GCCAAGATGCCCAGCTAATTTTTGTATTTTTAGTAGAAATGAGGTTTCACCATGTTGGTCAGGCTGGTTTCAAACTCCTGGCCTCAGGCAATCAGCCTGCCTTGGCCTTCCAAAGTGCTGGGATTATAGGCATGAGCCATGGCGCCCAGGCCATTTGAGGGATTTTAAGATATGTATGTCTGCACCAGCTCCTTCCACTGCCTGAAAATGAAGCTAGGCCAGGTTACTATTAGAATATCTAAGAAGAGGGATGTTCTACAGCATGTCTTTTACCTGCTAAAGTAGAAACAGAAAACAGAGTCTTGAGGGCATCACTAGGAGACTGGTAGCTTTCTCTGAGTGATGATGAAGGCAGATTCCTACAGAAAAAATAGCTTTTACTACTCTTTCTAGGTTCTCCTCATTTGGCCCATTCCTAAAATACAGGATCCTGCTGCTGAGTGACTCCCCTAGGACATGATGACCTCCATCCTCTTCCTCCTCTCGCTCCCGCTCTTCCCTCTATCCTCTTCCTCCTCTCGTTCCCGCTCTTCCCTCCTCCTCTTCCCTAGACCTCAGCTAAAAATAGGATGCTATGCCAGGGTAAGAGAGGATCTTTGCGTTTTATAGTTGAGGAAACTGAGGCCCAGAGTGGGGAAAAAGTCAAGAGGCCTTTTGGGCATTCTAGGTATGTACCGATAGGTCCAAAATGAATTTGTAGAAATTGAATTTCGGCATAGAGAGAAATAAGCATTTTCTGAGTCACAACATCCTTATGTAGGAGGCAGTGTCCTCGGTGCGGTCCTGGTCCAGTTATGGTACATGGAGCCTGTACCATGTGAGTGATCTGGTGTGTAACTTATCTCCCACGTTGGTCTTCTGTAAAGTGGGGGTATTCGCTTGTCTATGTTCCGGGACTCTCGCCAGTGGTAGGTGAGCTGCTGTATGGAAAAGGGCTATGATTGGACCTGGTGCATTAAGACACACCATTCATTCATTTCCACAGGGTAGCAGATATGGTAGTTAGGATGTGGGTTCTGGAGCTATACCATCTGAGTTCTGATCCCAGCTCTGCACTTTACTAGCTTTGTGACTTTAGTTGTGTTATTTTACCTCTCTGGTCCTCAAATGTCTTGTCTATAAAATGAGGATAATAATCGTATCACCTCAGAGGGTCAATGTGAGGATCAAATAAGTAAACCACCAAGAACAGTGCCTGGCACATAAGTTCTCAATAAATGTTAGCTGCTATGATAAACATTATTATGGGCAAACCATGAGTGTTATTATTATAATTGTTGTTCCATCTTCCAGAGTCTCAGGGCTCTGAGTGATGATGAAGGCAGATTCCTACAGAAAGTTAGGATTGATGAAAAATCCACCCAGCTCACCATCAACGGGGATGTCCAGGGAGATACTGAACAATTATTTTTTCATGCTAACAAGAGGACTCTTGCATGAAAGCAGAACGCAAAGCTAATTTCCCCTTCAAAGACTCTATGTGTCAAAAACAACACTGAATTTTTCAGGTATTTAAACAAGTGGGTAAGGGGCTGGGCACAGTAGCTCACACCTAAAATCCCAATGCTTGGGGCCAGGAGTTTGAGAACAGCTTGGGCAACATAGCAAGACGCTCATCTCTACAAAAAATTTTTTTTAAAAATTAGCTGGGCATGGTGTTAGGTGCCTGTAGTCCTAGCTACTCAGGAGGCTGAGGTGTGAGGATCACTTGAGCCTGGTAATTTCAGGTTACTGTGAGCTATGATTGTATCACTGCACTCCAGCCTAGGCTACAGAGTGAGACCCTAGCTCTAATACATATATATATATATAATTATATATAATTATATGTATTATATATATTTATTTATATATATTAAAAAGGGCAAGAAGGCATTGCATCTCCTTTTAAAGAAGTTGATCTTTATCTTCTCCCACGTGGCCATTCAATGCTTTCAGAATACCTTCTATGTGACAGACACTCTATAGGCACTTGGGACCAGAGCTAGATGAGGTGCAACTTTTGCCTTCAAGAGAGACAGATATACAAGCCCATGTTTTTAGGACATGGTATTGGATACAAGGAACCTTTCAGGGGCAGTTTGGGCAAAGGGAGTTCTGTGACTACTTCTGGGGAATTCTGACAGAGAAGTCTTCCGAGAAAGAAAACCACTAGTCCTGGGTTCCGAAAGAGAGGTGGGAGTGTCCCAGGCAGGAAAGAGGGGAAGGACATTTCCAGAGGAGGAAACACCATCTTCTCTCTTCCTCCCTGATGGCATTGTGAGACTGAGACCATGATGGCAGTTTAAGTGCTTTGCAAAATAGCAAATGAGAAGGGTTATCAACAAGCCAACCAGTGTGCCTCTGACTTTGCAAGAAGCTGCTGGCCCCTGTTTTGGGAGCCACCAGCATGTCTGAGGTCTGCTGTTAATGATCTCAAAGCTGAGGGCTTATGCCTAATATCAGACATCCCCTCCCTGAGGGGATACCAGCCAAGATGATCCCTGTGTTTCTGAAATGTAGAAGAAATAAACCTCATTTCCATCTTTACCTCATGCTTTATAAATGTCAAGAAAGGCCCAACATTGCTCACATCCCCACCGCCAACTCAGATCCATTCAAATCAAAAGAGGAGATCAAATCCCCCACCTTGGAAAGCTTCTGGAATCCAATAGCCTCTGCCCTCATTGCATAATTGCATCCATCCCCACATCATAGTCAAGTCAGGTGTGAGTTTCAGTTAACCTGGGAGAAGGTATTAAAGGCTGAGTGCCCGCCAATTACGTCCATAGAGGCAGAGCCTAGGACCAGAGAATAGAAACAGCCATTATGTCAGGCATGTGTGATTACAGGAGAAAGGAGGAATTCAGGTGGGAGAATTATGGGGAGAGGAGGAGAAAGCAGAGCCTTAGGGATTATGTGTCCCAGTGGCCTTTGTAGGAGCCTGGCCGATCTTGCTGCCTCTGATCTGGTGACCACAGGAGCTGTGCCAGCAAGGCTCAGGACCACAGATGGCTCCAGCCTGGTGCAGTAGAAAAAGCAGGGTATTTGAAATCACCAAGACCAGAGCTAGAGTCATGGCAGGGGCTCTAGTCAGCTGCATGACTGTTCACAGATGACTTATATAAATCTTCATTTCCTTACTGGTAAAATGAGGCTAATAAAATTTACCTCCAAAGGTAGTAGGTTTTAAACAATATAATGAAAGTAAAGATGCAGGCATAGTGCTAGCTACAGAGACATAGCAGGTGATCAGTAGATGTTCAGGCATCAAGGAACAGACATTTACTGAACACCTACCAAGAGTCTCACCTGTTGGACTGACTGTCCCTGATCATCATTGTCCAAATGTATGTCATTCACTCACTCAATAAACATTTATTGAGATAAACTATATGTCAAGCACTGAAATATGCTCTGGGGCTGCAGACTCGTACATAATAGGTGTCTTTGTGGAGTTCACACATTATAATCATGAAGATTCTTTTTGCAGCCTTGTCTATAAATGTTGGAAATAACCTGGAGGCCCAACAACAAGGGATTAGTAAAGTAGATGATGGCTTGTCCAGTCAAAGAAGTATTCATGTATGGCAATACTGACAATTGCTTATCACATATGAACTGAAATAAGCAGGAAAAGAAATTCTAAATACAATTAAGCTTTGTTATTCACAATAGTTGTGTTTTATAAGTTTATTCGTCTGTTCTTACATTACTAACAAAGACACACCTGAGACTAGGAAACTTATAAAGGAAAGAGGTATAATTGACTCACAGTTCTGCAGGGCTGGGAATGCCTCAGGAAACTTACAATCATGGCAGAAGGGGAAGCAAACACATCCTTCTTCACATGGCAGCAGGAACGAGAAGAATGAGTGCCCAGCAAAGGGGGAAGCCCCTTATAAAAACATCAGCTCTTGTGAGAACTCACTATCACAAGAACAAGATGGGGGAAACTGCCCCTATGATTTAATTATCTCCACCTGGTCCCTCCCAGGACATGTGGGGATTATGGAAACTATAATTCAAGGTGAGATTGGATGGGGAAACAGCCAAACCATATCATTTTGCCTCTGGCCCCTCCCAAATCTCTTGTTCTCATGATTCAAAACACAATTATCCCCTTCCAACCATCCCCCAAAGCTTAACTCATTCCAGCATTAACTCAAAAGTCCAAGCCCCACTTTGGGAGGCCGAGGGCCACCGAGCTGTGCTGTTTTCCCATGGTTTCTGCCTCACCCTCTCTAGCCCATTTGTTGGAAGCATGAGAGATGAAGCTCCCATTCTGTGTGCAGCAGGTGGGCCAGGCCCTGACCTTTCAATGCTCATCCTACAGGTGCATGGGTAGATGGAACACCCCAGCTGGCCAGGCAGGCCCCCGGAGGGCCGAGCCACTCAGCCTGCCTCACAGTCAGGTAAGCCTGCTCCTTCCTTAGCATTAGTGGTGAGTGGCAGGGGGCCCCAGTGTCTCACCTCCTCATTGTTCCTTTTTGGGAGAGAATGCACAGGTTCCCCCAATGGTCACCAAGTAGGGGGCAGCCTCCTCTTATTTTGCCTTTAGTTTACCCTAAGCTGAGGGGCCTCATGCCATGTGCCCTGTGCACACGGGGTGCCCCAGCAGTGTAGACTGCATGGCCTGTGGTGCTGGCTTGAGCTGTGGTGGAAGAAGCCTAAACCACAAGTCAACTCACAAAGGGCTGATTCTTCACTGCTGTCCAGGGCTGTGGCACTGGGGAGCCCACCCAGCAGGTACAGCAGTTTGTCCTGAGAGCAGCTGGCCCCACCTGCTCTCCAGGTGGACTTTCAAGCCTCAACTCTTGCAAAGTGGCTTGTCAATGGGACACGCCCACTGGGTCCCCACTTGGTGTTCTTTTGGACAATTAATCTTAGGGCAGCTGGTGGAAGGAGCCTTGGAGAGCGGGAGCACAGGGTGGGATGGGGTGAGGGTGAGAGGAGAGTGTTAGAATCGCTCATTTGAGACTTTTTTTGTTGTGTTTTGTTTGAGATGGAGTTTCGCTCTTGTCACCCAGGCTGAAGTGCAATGGTGCGATCTTGGCTCTCTGCAACCTCCGCCTCCTGGGTTCAAGTGATTCTCCTGCTTCAGTCTCCCTAGTGGCTGAGCTTACAGGTGGATGCCAAGATGCCCAGCTAATTTTTGTATTTTTAGTAGA
>NW_012100543.1:5164294-5167061 GCF_000951045.1 Mandrillus leucophaeus | reverse complement strand
CTTTTCAAAGGTATTTGGCAAGAAACCAGCTTAGCCATCGACGGGACCTAGATGACCTATTGGATCATTCTAAGGGGCTATTTAAAGAAGATGTAGAAACTTCTTCATCAATACTTGCTGAAGCTAGGAGTATTGTCCTAATTCCTGACTATGGGGACAGGAAATTCCAGGCCACAAAGGTTGCTCACATTTTTACCTGATTTGCCTCCAGATTTGAAGTTATGTGAATGGCTTGTTTGTCTAACTCAGCTCTGCTCAAATCAATCTTTCACGGGTCCCCCCAGTAAAGATCACCTTGGGTCAAAGGTCATAGGTCATCATGGTTCTTAAATACCTACCCACTTTGTAGGAGTTCCAAAGTGGACAATTACTCAGAAATTAGTGAGGAATAAAAGCACGTATTTCAAAAGACTAATTGGGAAAAATGAGTATAGCATGTGCAGTAATGTTTCAAATGTTGTCTTTACGGCTATCCCAATTAATTTCCCGTGTTTCTCCAACTTGACTTTTAAAAAGATAGAATATAATAGAAAGCAACCTGCTATTGATGTGCAGAGTTGCCTATGTCACATCTGCTGTATAATGACTTGACCATTAGGATATTCATCCTTTTTATGTGCCTCGGTGCACTCGTGCACAGCACATTCTTAAATGTATGTAAGTCCAGACACATATATGCAAATTTGTGATCAAAAGATTTTCCCTAAATAATTAATTGGGCTACTGCTGAGAAACAAAGCAAAACTCAGAGGGGCTTTCAAAAAATATCATAGATTTGCCGTTCAGTAGTCCTGACTTCTTGCGGTGCAAATCTATTAATTTTGATGTAATAAAAAAAGTGTTCATAGAAACAAGCAAGAAATAAATAGGGACATTAAGATTGTATGAAAAGGTGGAAATTGAAAGGTGAGCTAGGGATTGTCCAGATGACAGGCAGAGGCAGTGGAGGCAACGTGAATGGAGCAGGTTGGTTAAATTCATGTGGGTTTTAAAAGGGTGACTGTTCGTTGTGCGCACGACTCACAGGCTCTGCTTCCTGGAGAGCCAGGTAGTTGCTTTTTTGATGAAAGAAAATCATTTCAATATGCGGAAGGAGAGGGCTTTTCGACTATAGCTTCTTCAAAGTGTGACCTCCAAATGGTCACAGATCAAGATGCCTCGTATTTACCTTCATGCCGGGCTTTCAAATCAACATTTGGCGACTTTCAACATTTCTATTGTGCAGTTTTAGGGCAAGGATTAAAAAGAAATCCATCTGTTAATATTTGTTTTTCTTGTCCTTTGTTAACCAAAGATTCTTAGGAACTTTCCCATTTAAAGGAGCAACTTTTATTCATCATCTTGGTTAGAAGCAGCTTCTGCACCTTGGGCCTTCCTCTTAGAGGGGAGCACACCTTAAATAAGGAAGGACTTGGTGAGTGATACTAGCCCTTCTCTAGTCAGCAGAGCAAGATGCGGAAAGGTACAGGCCTAGTTCTAAAGTGCTGAATGAATTAACTGCAAATGGTTGTTGATTCTTTTTGCTTGCTGGAGCACCCGCTGTGCACTGGACAGGGAGCTGGACACCTGATAAATCTTCTATAGTCTTTATAACAATGTTGCGAAGTGAGCACTATCAATATCACTGCTTAAATGAGGCAGCATGGAGAGGTTAAGTAACTTACCTAGAGCCACTCAGCTAAGTGGTTGAGCCGGGATTCAAGCCACATGGGTCTGCTTTGTGGCCTCTATTGGGTCACATTTCCCAGAAGCCCTGAAATCACCATGGAAAAGATGGCGTCTCCGAGAGCCCACCGAGGGGGTGGGGGACTTAGGCTCATCTCGCCAGGGTGGGGGAGGTAGAGGGAGCAGCCAGATGCTCCAGCCATCTCAGGTCAAATGAAGCCTGATCCTTTCTCAGCTTGATTTGACCTAGAACTAGGAAACAGATGGGTCCAAGCAGCCCCAGGGTCTGAGGACGGCTGGGCAGACACATGTGTCCTGGCTGCAATCGCTCTCATTCTGAGGGTCCAGGGCTTGGGGCTGCTCTGGGGCCCTAGCTCCAGTGTGGGTCTTTTGACTTGTAAAGCCTTAGCTAGGAATTCCTCTGTCAGGCTAGAGGGCTCGTTCTTTCTGAGGGCAGTAGACCCAGGGAGGCCCAGAGCAAATCCAGGGAGATAAGGCAGATGTCAACAGATGCATTGTAAACAATCTGGTGTGGATGCCGGAAGAGATAGCGGAGGAGATAAACAGGGATCTAGGACAGGTCCATGGACTTAAGACTAACTCAACCCCAAAGAGCTGTCCTTCATGCTGGGCCATGAAGCTGTTTAGGAACACCCTCCAATTGGATGAACATGGGACCTGGCTCACAGATTTTTACTACATGTGTGCAAAGTGAATGAACAAATGAATAGTGACCTAGGCATTTATTCATTCACTACTCACTTACTGATATGAGGACCAACAGTTCCGGTTTGTCTAGGACTTAGGGGTGTCCCAGGATATGGGACTTTCCGTGCTAAGACGAGGAATGTCCTGGGCAAACCAGAACTAGTTGGTCTCTGTAGTTACTGAGGATCCATGATGGACTGGGCCCTGGGCCCCCACTGGGCATATGGAGGTAAGTCAGACTCAGTTCCTGCTCTCAAGAAGTGCACAGCATGGTTACAACAGGTAGATAGAAGGCAGAGTGGCAAATGTCACGATAGGGCCATGAACAAGAGCAAGGCTGTGGAGCCTGACACTTTAGTGATGGCCTTTTTTTTTTTTTTGAGACGGAGTCCCG
>NW_012100543.1:5158383-5163719 GCF_000951045.1 Mandrillus leucophaeus | reverse complement strand
AGTCCCTTCTTCCTCTGAGCCTGTAAAATCAAAAGCAAGTTAGCTACTTACTAAATACAATGGTAGTACAGGCATTGGGTAAATACACCCATTTCAAGTGGGAGAAATTGGCCCAAACAAAGGAGTTACAGGCCCCTTGCAAGTATGAAATCCAATAGTGCAGTCATTAAACCTTAAAGTTCCAAAATGATCTCCTTCGACTCCACTTCTCACATCCAGGTCATGCTGATGCAAGGGGTGAGCTCCCATGGCCTTGGGCAGCTCTGCCCCTGTGGCTTTGCAGGGTACAGCCCCACTCCCAGCTGCTTTCATGGGCTGGTGTTGAGTGCCTGTGGCTTTTTCAGGAGCATAGGGCAAGCTGTTGGTGGATCTACCATTCTGGGGTCTGGAGGATTGTAGCTCTCTTCTCACAGCTCCACTGGGCAGTTGTTCTAGTGGGGACTCTGTTTGGGGGCTCTGACCCCACATTTTCCTTCTGCACTGCCCTACTAGCAAAGGTTCTATGTGAGGGCTCCGCCCCTGCAACAAACTTCTGCCCAGACATGAAGGCAGTTCCATGCATTTTCTGAAATCTAGGTGGAGGTTCTGAAACCTCAATTCTTGACTTCTGTGTACCCACAGGTTCAACACCACATGTAAGCCACAACGCTTGGGGCCTGCACCCTCTGAGTCAATGGTATGTGCTGTATGTTGGCCCCTTTTAGCCATGGCTACAGCTGAAGCAGCTGGGACTTAGGGCACCATGTCCCTAGGCTGCATAGAGCAGTGGGGTCCTGGGCCTAGCCCAGAAAATCATTGTTTCCTCCTAAGCCTCTAGGCTTGTGATGGGAGGGGCTGCAGTGAAGATCTCTGACATGCCCTGGAGACATTTGCCACATTGTCTTAGTGATTAACATTTGGCTTCTCATTACTTACACAAATTTCTGCAGCCAGCTTGAATTTCTCCCCAGAAAATGGGTTTTTCTTTTCTGTCACATCATTAGGCTGCAGATTTTCCAAACTTTCTAAACTTTTATGCTCTGCTTCTTGAACACCTTTCCACTTAGAAATTTCTTCTGCCAGATACTCTAAATTCAAGTTCAAAGTTCCACAGATCTCTAGGGCAGGGGAAAAATGTAGCCAGTCCCTTTGCATAGCAAAAGTGACCTTTACCCCAACAAGTTCCCAACAAGTTCCTCATCTCCATCTGAGACCACCTCAGCCTGGACGTCATTGTTCATATCACTGTCAGCATTTCGGTCTAAGCCATTCAAGTCTCTAGAAAGTTCCAAACTTTGCCACATTTTCCTGTCTTCTTCTGAGCTCTCCAAATGGTTCCAACTTCAGCCTGTTATCTAGTTCCAAAGTCGCTTCCACATTTTTGGGTATCTTTACAGCAGCACCCCATTCTGAGTACCAATTTACTGTATTAGTCTGTTTTCATGCTGCTAATAAAGACATACCCTAGACTGGGTTATTTATTAAAAAAAGAAATTTAATTGGCTCACAGTTCTGCAGGGCTGAGGAGGCCTCAAGAAATGTACAATTATGGCAGAAGGGGAAGCAAACATGTTCTTCTTCACATGGCAGCAGGAAGGAGAAGAATGAGTGCCCAGTGAAGGAGGAAGCCCCTTATTAAACCATCAGATCTCATGAGAACTAACACACTATCATGAGAACAGGATGGGATAAACTGCACCCATGATTCAATTATCTCCACCTGGTCTCTCCCACAACACATGGGGATTATGGGACCTACAATTCAAGATGAGATTCGGTGGGGACACAGCCAAAGCATATCGCCATGAATACTGAATTAGTGAATGCCGAACCACTGCCTCTAGGAGGAACACAGAGTCCTGAGAGCCTCTGGTTATAATGTTTTGTTAGTTGATTAATTCATAATTTTATTTTATGCAGGCTTCTATCCAAAGACAGAATCTTGTTGATTCACTAAAATGAAACTCATGGCCAATAGCCCTTGAAGTCGTGTTGAAATGAAGCTCATCTAATACATACTCTCTCTGTCAGGCACATCTCAGCCTCCTTACATGCAGAAACACTAGACAATACTTCAGCACTATGCTTAGGAGCCATTTAAAACAGACAGATTTCCAATAGAAAGCACAAAAATGCAAAAAACGTGGGCACTAAATAGTCTGTGAAAGGGATGCTCATTTACAGTATGAGAGCTGAAACAAGAAGGCAAAACTTGTCCTGTTCAAACTCTACTAGGAACATGCATGTGGAACTACTCAAAATTTCCACCACTTTGTGCATGTCTGTGGACGACCAAGACAGTGCCACAAGTATTGATTTTGGAGTTACAAATACATTTTAGCAAGTAGGTGAATTCACAAATACGGAATCCACAAATAGTGAGAATGTACATGTGGATAAAGCCTGGAGACATTGTAGAAGAAAATTAAAATGTTGGTCACAGGATTACTATTGATGCTTTTCTGTTTTAAAATTTTCATTAATGTCAGATTTTTTCCTTTGTTTAACAATAAATAACACTTTAGGGAAAACAAACAAAGCCTCCATCTGGCTCTTGCACCCTCCTCCTCTGCCACCTTGTTCTCATGACATGGGCAGTGGGCTTAGAAATGGAGGGAATGAAGCTTCAGGGTTAGGGGTTCCCAGCTTGGGCTCCTCCATGCCAAGGCTTCTGGAATGATCACTGACAGTTAAACATTTTACTCCAAGGTAGCTAAAATCATGCCTTAGGCTGGGTGCAGTGGCTCACACCTGTAATCCTAGCACTTTGGGAGGCTGAGACAGGCAGATTGCCTGAGCTCAGGAGTTTGAGACCAGCCTGGGCAACATGTTGAAAACCTGTCTTTACTAAAACACAAAAAATAAGCTGGGTGTGGTGGTGTGCACCTGTAGTCCCAGCTACTCAGGAGGCTGAGGCGGGAGAATTGCTTGAACCTAGGAGGCAGAAGTGGCAGTGAGCCAAGACTGTGCCACTGCACTCCAGCCTGGGCAACAAGGAGAGACTCTGTCTAAAAAAACAAAAAAACAAACAAACAAACAAACAAAAAATGCCTTTACTCAGCCTCTCCGGAGCACAAAGCACTGACTAGTTTTCCTCTGGTTGTAGTCATGTCCTTACCATGCGGCAGCTACAGTGGCCTCAACTCCATCAGAACCTTTTATGCAATTTCCTGTGTTTTGATGACAGAAAATTTGGAAAACAAGTTAGTGTAGTTTGTTTAATAGAGCCCAAAACTTGGGCTCTTTGGAGAAAAGATTGTTTTGTTTTGTTTTTTTTCAAATGAGTGATTGTGATTGAAATATTAAGAGTTGTTGCTCTAAATTATGTGAAAGGCACCCTTTTGGGTTCCTTTTCAAAGGTATTTGGCAAGAAACCAGCTTAGCCATCGACGGGACCTAGATGACCTATTGGATCATTCTAAGGGGCTATTTAAAGAAGATGTAGAAACTTCTTCATCAATACTTGCTGAAGCTAGGAGTATTGTCCTAATTCCTGACTATGGGGACAGGAAATTCCAGGCCACAAAGGTTGCTCACATTTTTACCTGATTTGCCTCCAGATTTGAAGTTATGTGAATGGCTTGTTTGTCTAACTCAGCTCTGCTCAAATCAATCTTTCACGGGTCCCCCCAGTAAAGATCACCTTGGGTCAAAGGTCATAGGTCATCATGGTTCTTAAATACCTACCCACTTTGTAGGAGTTCCAAAGTGGACAATTACTCAGAAATTAGTGAGGAATAAAAGCACGTATTTCAAAAGACTAATTGGGAAAAATGAGTATAGCATGTGCAGTAATGTTTCAAATGTTGTCTTTACGGCTATCCCAATTAATTTCCCGTGTTTCTCCAACTTGACTTTTAAAAAGATAGAATATAATAGAAAGCAACCTGCTATTGATGTGCAGAGTTGCCTATGTCACATCTGCTGTATAATGACTTGACCATTAGGATATTCATCCTTTTTATGTGCCTCGGTGCACTCGTGCACAGCACATTCTTAAATGTATGTAAGTCCAGACACATATATGCAAATTTGTGATCAAAAGATTTTCCCTAAATAATTAATTGGGCTACTGCTGAGAAACAAAGCAAAACTCAGAGGGGCTTTCAAAAAATATCATAGATTTGCCGTTCAGTAGTCCTGACTTCTTGCGGTGCAAATCTATTAATTTTGATGTAATAAAAAAAGTGTTCATAGAAACAAGCAAGAAATAAATAGGGACATTAAGATTGTATGAAAAGGTGGAAATTGAAAGGTGAGCTAGGGATTGTCCAGATGACAGGCAGAGGCAGTGGAGGCAACGTGAATGGAGCAGGTTGGTTAAATTCATGTGGGTTTTAAAAGGGTGACTGTTCGTTGTGCGCACGACTCACAGGCTCTGCTTCCTGGAGAGCCAGGTAGTTGCTTTTTTGATGAAAGAAAATCATTTCAATATGCGGAAGGAGAGGGCTTTTCGACTATAGCTTCTTCAAAGTGTGACCTCCAAATGGTCACAGATCAAGATGCCTCGTATTTACCTTCATGCCGGGCTTTCAAATCAACATTTGGCGACTTTCAACATTTCTATTGTGCAGTTTTAGGGCAAGGATTAAAAAGAAATCCATCTGTTAATATTTGTTTTTCTTGTCCTTTGTTAACCAAAGATTCTTAGGAACTTTCCCATTTAAAGGAGCAACTTTTATTCATCATCTTGGTTAGAAGCAGCTTCTGCACCTTGGGCCTTCCTCTTAGAGGGGAGCACACCTTAAATAAGGAAGGACTTGGTGAGTGATACTAGCCCTTCTCTAGTCAGCAGAGCAAGATGCGGAAAGGTACAGGCCTAGTTCTAAAGTGCTGAATGAATTAACTGCAAATGGTTGTTGATTCTTTTTGCTTGCTGGAGCACCCGCTGTGCACTGGACAGGGAGCTGGACACCTGATAAATCTTCTATAGTCTTTATAACAATGTTGCGAAGTGAGCATTATCAATATCACTGCTTAAATGAGGCAGCATGGAGAGGTTAAGTAACTTACCTAGAGCCACTCAGCTAAGTGGTTGAGCCGGGATTCAAGCCACATGGGTCTGCTTTGTGGCCTCTATTGGGTCACATTTCCCAGAAGCCCTGAAATCACCATGGAAAAGATGGCGTCTCCGAGAGCCCAGCGAGGGGGTGGGGGACTTAGGCTCATCTCGCCAGGGTGGGGGAGGTAGAGGGAGCAGCCAGATGCTCCAGCCATCTCAGGTCAAATGAAGCCTGATCCTTTCTCAGCTTGATTTGACCTAGAACTAGGAAACAGATGGGTCCAAGCAGCCCCAGGGTCTGAGGACGGCTGGGCAGACACATGTGTCCTGGCTGCAATCGCTCTCATTCTGAGGG
>NW_012100543.1:5150177-5157358 GCF_000951045.1 Mandrillus leucophaeus | reverse complement strand
CACCATGCCTGGCTAATTTTTTTGTATTTGGTGATGGCTTTTAAGAGGAGGAGCAAACACTGGCTTGAGTCTCATGGGAGAGGCACTCACCAGATCCCTACAAGAAGCTTGGAAAGGGCCTTGAGGTTAAGAGACAGCTGGGACAAAGGCCTACAGGCTCACACAACAATGGTTTGGTTCAAGAAACAGTAGGCAGCATATGTGCATGTTGGAGGGGTGGGATTGAGAGCATGTGGAGGTTGTAGGGTTGGAGAGGTATTTGAGGGGCCAGTTACAACTGGTGAGCTATGCTAAAAGATATTAAATTGATAATATAGGCAATAGGGAGCTGTTGAAGGTTTTCTGAGCATGGAGAGATAGAATCAGATATTACAAAACATTTCATTCATTCAACAAATGTTTACTAAGCATCTATTATGTGCCAGGCATTGTGCTGGAGGAATGAATGAATAAATGCATGCATGCATGGCTATCACTTAATTTTCCAATCACAGTGAGGATCCTTGAAATCCAGGGACCAGCTGATGTGACTTGTAGGCCTAAGATCTCTGTCAGAAAACCATTCTGCAATGAGCAAATCTAAGCCAGCCAGCATTGGCTCCCGCCACCACCTCCTTATCTGTTTTTCTTTTTGCAAAAGACCTTGAGGCCTGTAGTCGGTTCCACTACAAAACGGTTACACAATTTCCCCGGGAGAAGGCGACTTTCCACCTTTGGGGATGAATAAGCCCTTTCTTTTCTGGAGAGCTGGCCAATGAGGCACAGGCTGGGTACTGCAGGAGGGGCGGCTGAGGGAACAGCAGGCCTCGGTCTAATTTGGGGGTAACTATTTGTTTTTTCATTAAACAAAGTCTGCATGGTAGGAATTGTGGTCACAGGAGCCTCGGGAGGCCGATCAAGCAGGCAGGGCGAGTCTGCCGGGAGCAGCGGGCAAGGGAGCTGCTCTCTCTGATTCTGCTGCTGCCCAAAGCTTCCACTTTTCTGGGGCTGCAGGTCCTATAAATGGTGCCTTTGAGGAGGCTGCCCTGGTGACAGCAGGACCCTCCCTGAAGCACCCACTCGGCCACTGGCTTCTGAAAGCGGAATTGTCCCTCCCCAAGCCCTGCCCTCCTGCGACATTCCTCACGCTGACCATTGTCTGCAGAAAGAGGCCATTGTCTGGGGCTGACATATCTGCTGACCAGGCACATGAAACAAGCAGAGCTTTGGGGAGAAAGAAATCCACCCAAACCAACAAAAAACCTGAGCCTCGCCGGAGGGCAGGGTTTAGACCCGGCTTGCTGAATTTCCTGATTCACTGGTGTCCTTCCCGAGAGGAAGTACCCACCATTATGGGAGGATCCGAGTTTTATCTCTGGGCTGGAATGACACCATCCCTGCCTTTGTGTCAACAGCACTAAGAGGCCTTGTTTAGGATGATGTGGCCAGTGCTGAGAAGGGCTTGTTTGAAGAGAAAAAAGAAAAAAACAGAACAATGTTTATCCAGCAGGCAGCTCCTGCCAAGGCGGCCTCCTCGCTGTCCTCTCCGTAGGATGATGCTCGCCAGGCCTCTTGGCTGTTCCTCGGCCTTGGGTGCAGGCCGTGGGTGGGGGGACAGCCAGCTGGCAGACACCGGTGTTCGATGCCAGCTCTTACAACACGGAGGTGGGTAATCAGGCTGCCGTCCCCACCTCTCCCAGGCACCCCCTGTGGCCTTGACTGCCCAGCCCTCTCCCTAGCATCTTCTCCACCCACAACTAGGAGTTAACTCACACCAGGGGCAGCAGAGGCTTCAGAGCTGTGGCCACTACATCCATTCTGAGCAGTTGGTGCCCCCACACGTACTCTTCCCTTTGGATTTGGAACATCACCCCTGCATTCAGGCATGTTCCTGAGGCCAGCTGAATTGCCTTCGGGCATTAAGCCTCAGAAAGCCTCACTACTCAAATGGTGGTCCCAGGACCAGCAGCAGCGGTGCTAATTAGAAGTGAAGATTCTCAGGCCCATCTTGCTGCATCAGAATCTGCATTTTAACAAGATTGCCTGCATCTATTTACACATTAAGTTTGAGAAGCACTGGTCTAAATTAGTGGTTCTTAGCCGGGTCTGGTGGCTCACGCCCATAATCCCAGCACTTTGGGAGGCCGAGGCGGGTGGATCATCTGAGGTCAGGAGTTCGAGACCAGCCTCAACATGGAGAAACCCCGTCTCTACTAAAAATACAAAAAAATTTAGCTGGGCGTGGTGGTGCATGCCTGTAATCCCAGCTACTCGGGAGGCAGAGGCAGGAGAATTGCTTGAACCCGAGAGGCAGAGGTTGCAGTGAACTGACATCACACCACTGCACTCCAGTCTGGGCAACAAGAGCAAAATTCCATCTAAAAAAAAAAAATCAGTGGTTCTCAAACAAGGCTGCCTATTGGAATCGCCTGGGGAGCTTTTAAGAGTCTCAAAGACCAGGCAGCCTCTTGGGCCAATTATATGAGGATCTCTAGGGTGGGGGTGGCAGGGAGTGACTCTGGAATATCAGTGTTTTCTCAAACTTGCCAAGTGACTCCAGTGTGTCTCCAGGTTTGAGGCAGAGGAGCTAGGATGGGGCCCTCTTTTCACAGTCCTTGGACTGGGTTTCCATCAGTCACAATATTCTCACTTAGTGCAACCCAGCAACTTGAGCATTTTCTATGTGCAGGAATCACAGCAATTGCTGAGATTTTATCAGTGATGTTGGTACATGTTCACTTCTGCAATGCCTTTTTGGCCCAAAGAACTCCTAGTGATTCTTCAAAGCCCAGTTTAGAAACCTCCTTGTCTGTGATGTGTTTTTTGACCTCCTGAGATGGGGAAAATGCTTCTTCCTTTTAACTCACATTGTCCTCTGCGTTTTTCTATTATTGAATTTGTCGTGCTGAGGTATAAACATCTATTTGCCAATCGCTGGACTGGGAGCCTCGAGGACAGGGACTGTATGTTATTTTCTGTCGCCAGGCTGGAATGCAGTGGCACGATTTTGGGTCACTGCAACCTCCACCTCCTGGGTTCAAGTGATTCTCCTGCCTCAGTCTCCCGAGTAGCTGGGAAAACAGGTGCACGCCACCATGCACAGCTAATTTTTGTATTTTTATAGACCGGGTTTCACCATATTTTCCAGGATGGTCTCGATCTCTTGACCTTGTGATCCACTTTCCTCAACCTCTCAAAGTGCTGGAATTACAGGCATGAGCCTGGCCTGTATCTTATTTATCTTTGCATTCCGGGATCTAGGGCAGGGCCTGGGCATAAAGCAGGTACTTAGTACATGATGTTGACTGATAACATGAATACATGGGTGAATACTCAAAGGAATATACGAATGGGTGAAGATACATTCCCTACCCTTAAAAAACTGAAATTCTAGGAGGGGAGACCATCATGTGCAAAACTAATGTGACATTAATGTCTGATGGGTGTTTGATAGGAGTTTACCCAAGTTCTGTGGGAGTGGAGGGTTGGGAGAGGGTCATCAAGAGTGAGATCCGGAGTGGTCCACATTCTGCTTATTATCACGTTTCCGGTGTATATACCAGGGATGTCACTCGTGTGGTTCTCTTTGGCTCCTTTCCTTGTTGTAGTTGGAGACAAGAAAATAGTCCAATAAATGGAAGGTAAAGATATTTCTACATTTCTAGAAGGTGCTTGTTCTGCTACATGCAGAACAGGTGACTGTGGTTGGACTGTCAGGCCCTGGACACAAGCCTGGAGAGCCTCAGATGGAGGGAGGAGTCTAATGGGCCCCGACAACTGCAAAGAAGCTGCTGCAGTCCACGCTGGCCACTGTGCATCTGTAACAGTGTGGGTTGTTGGGTGGCTGGTCACAGCTAAGATCAGGGTCCTGGCAGAGTGAAGGCCTGGCCCATCAGAGGCAGGATGCATTGCCCAGGCAGTAGGTGTGCATCTGGCTCACGTGGGCTCCTTCCCCGCAGAGGCTTCGCAAAGCTAAGCCATCCTGTCCTGGAGGAAGGGCAGAGGCCAGTCGATCAGTTAAATGGGTACAGAAAAGCAACAGAGACAGAGCAAGTGTAGGGCAGGTGCTGGAAGATGGCGAGCACAGCAGAGGTCAGTGGGCACAAAGGTTTGAGCCAAAGGACAGCAGGCTGGAATAGGCAATGGGGAGGGGCTCCGGGACACCCAGAAGGGGGTTGTGACTCTTATGGCAGAGGTTTTAAGCCCCTAGGGTGGCATGATAAGGAAGAAAAGGGTTCAATGAGGGGTAGTAGAGACCATGGGTGATTCCTTTAGGAGAAAGCTGGGAGGGCTGACACTAATGCTATTATTGGCAGCTTGGCTGGAATTCTCGCCCTTAGAACAGCCCTGAGGGTCTCTCCTGGAGCTCAGTGGAGACACAGGCCGCATGGCTGCTTGGCTGCTCGCAGATTCTTGGGGGTCCTGGGATATTTGGGAGGAGGGTTTCCATTTCTCTGTCTTTTCTCATTTTCCTGCACAGGCCAGGAGTTCATTTTCTGTGTCAAAGATATCCATTCTACTCTTTAGCAATGCATCTCTCTCTTCCCTTTGCACCAGACACAGCCAGCTCCTGTGTAAGGAAGTCAAGATTTTCTCAAGGGAGACATCACCCTAGAAACCATCAACTCATGACAAACGTGATTTCCAAGGTTCATTTTGGAAAATAGCCTCAAGGATGAGACGATGAGGATTTTGAAGATGGGTGAGTAGGTCGTCCACTTCCCGGAGGAGAAGGAAGGCCAGGACTCTCTTGGGGCATGCCCTGAATGTCCTTCTTTTCAGTTCTGACTTTTCCAGTCTGTCTATTGCTGGGGCCGGTGAGGAAAGCTGGGCAGGATGGGCCCCCGAAGAGGCTGGGAGGGAGGATGCTGAATTCCAGGGGGCCCTACATCATCCTGAAGGTCAAATTGAGTGAGCCTAGTTCAGAAAGGTCCAAGGCAGATCACAGGGCTAGAGAAGGGATGGAGCTGCTGGGTGGACACTCTGTGTACACTCTGGGATGAACTGGGAATGAACTGGGAATGAACTGGAGCCAAGGTCAAGCCCAAGCCAGGGAGCCTGGTGAACAGCCTCCTTCGATAGCTGAGGAAGCCCAAACCATTCTTCTGTTGGCCACTGGGTGCGGGACGCACGTGGGACCGTCAGACTTGTTCAGGAAGTCGGCAGGGGCATTGCCCTTCAGGAAGTCTCTCTGATAACCCCAGAGGGTCATGGTCTCGGCCTCCTGGGATTCACTGTGCACTTGCACTTGCCCCTCTGAGGATAGGCATGTGTGTCTCTGCCCCTACCACACACAGGCCTAGTACCTTCCGCAGGGCTGGCCTGGTCTTGTCCCTTCTGTGGTCCTCTGGGTGTCCAGCTGAGGACCTGGCCTGCCCTGGATCACAGTAGGCATTTCCTAAATCAAATGGACAAATGGATTGACTTGCCTCTTGCTAAGAGCGCCTACCTTTGGGGTGTGGAGGTAGAGACAGGAGAGAAGCCCAGGACGCTGCTCAGAACAGCCGGTGACTCGGACTTCCCGTGGCTCGGACTTCCCGCCTGCAAGATAGGCAGATGGGCAGAAGAGTCCTCTCCTTGTCTGCCATTCGCGTGGCATGCTGTGAGAACCTGCCTGTCACCATGAGAAGTGCAACACCAACTTCAGGTGAAAGGCAGGGGCGAGGGATGGTCGGGGCTTTACCCTGTCACCGGGTTGCCAGGAGTGAGGCTGGCTCTGCTGCCTATTGTTGTCCAATCTGGGGCCAGTGACTGAGTCCTCATACCCTAGACTCCTCATCCGCCATGGGGGCTATTGTGAGGATTAAACGAATACACTTACTTACATAAAACCACGCAGGCAGGGAAGTGCGCTGTGTTCCAAAATTTGGGACCCTTACCTGGATTCCAGATTTCTTATGTTACCAGTCTTTAAAACATAATATTGACTTCTTAAAAAATTAACTTGTATTTCAGATCCAGGGGTTACATAGGCAGGTTTGTTACATGGGTATATTGTGTGTGCTGAGGTTGGAGGTACAAACGGTCCCAGCACCCAGGTGGTGAGCACGGTGCCCAGTAGGTAGTTTTTCAGCCTTTGCCCCCTCCCTTCTCTAGTAGTGCTCAGTGTTGATTGTTGCCATCTTTATGTCCATGAATACCCAATATTTAGCTCCCACTTATAAGTGAGAATATGTGGAGTTTGGTTTTTTGTTCCTGTGTTAATTCTCTCAGGATTATGACCTTCAGTTGCATCCGTGTTGCTACAAAGGACATGATTTTATCTTTTTGTGTGTGTGGCTGTGTAGTGTTCCATGGTGTATATAGACCACATTTTCTGCATCCAATCCATTGTTGATGGGTACCTAGGTTGATTCCGTGTCTTTGCTACTGGGAATTGTGCTGTGATGAACATACGAACACATATGTCTTTTTGGTAGGATGATCTATATTCCTTTGTGTATATACCCAGTAACAGGATTGCGGGTTGAATAGTAGCTCTGTTTTAAGTTATTTGAGAAATCTCCAGACTGCTTTCCACAGTGGCTGCGCTGATTTACATTCCCACAAAGAATGCCTTCCCTTTTCTCCACAGCCTCTCCAGCATCTGCTATTTTTTGATTTTTTAGTAATAGCCATTTTGACTGGTGTGAGATGGTTCTGATTTTCATTTCTCTGATGATTGATGATGTTGAATATTTTTTCATATAAAACATAATACTGACTTTGAAGGGCAGTCCTGCCCCATTCCACCAACGGCATTCCTTGTGGGACACAGGAATGGGATATGCTGTGGTCTATTTGCAGAAACTTTACAAATGAGTGGTTAGTAGGATTTGCCCATCATCAGAGTAAAGTCACTCAGGAACTTAAGGCAAAACAAAACAAAGACAAAACAACACACACACAAAATCCCAAGCTCTAATTTATTTATTATTTATTTATTTATTTTTATTTATTTTTTTGAGACAGAGTCTCCCTCTGTTGCCCAGGCTGGAGTGCAGTGGCGCGATCTTGGCTCACTGCAAGCTCCGCCTCCCAGGTTCACGCCATTCTCCTGCTTCAGCCTCCCGAGTAGCTGAGACTACAGGTGCCCACCACCACACCTGGCTAAATTTTTTGTATTTTTGGTAGAGACAGGGTTTCACCGTGTTAGCCAGGATGGTCTCGATCTCCTGACCTCGTCATCCACCCGCCTTGGCCTCCCAAAGTACTGGGATTAC
>NW_012100543.1:5137088-5149492 GCF_000951045.1 Mandrillus leucophaeus | reverse complement strand
AAAAAAAAAAAAAAAAAATGTGCGTTTGAGAATAATGGCGCTTTTCCCTCAACATCTTCGCAGATTTCAGAATATGGTGCAGTCCTCCAGGTAGGGGGGTTGTTGCTGAGTTGGCGTCATGTAGTTTTATCAATCAATCAGTCAATCAATCAGTCAACCATTGTTTGCAGCTCAAGAACCTGCTCTGTACTCAGCATTGTGTTCGGGCTGTGGAACACCACGGGGTGGATGCATGCTCTCACCCTTCAGAGACACACGGTGTGATTCTCACTCCTGAAATGAAGCCGGGCGTGCTTGGTGCCAAGAGTGTGACGCAGTTGGGCATTTAGGCCAAATGAGAACTGCGGGGGCCAGAGTTCATCAGGCACCCCTGTAGTAGGGATGCTGCTCACGGGAGGGGGCCTGCAGGCTCTGTCAATACAGATAGAGCAGGAGGACATTCCAGAATGGTGAAACATCGTAATCATGGCTAACAGACATAGAGTGCTTACTTTATGCTTTGCTCTGTTGGAAGAGCTTCTCATATCTAAGCTCAGTTAAATGTCACTGCAGCCCCATGAGAGAGCTACTTTCATGATTCTCATGTTACAGAGGAGGACACTGAGCGTTTCAGTGATTTGCCTAGGTTCGCGCAGCATGTAAGTAGCAGAGCCAGGATCAAACCAAGACTTTGATAAACTCTTTCTTCTTGCTTGTTCATTTTTTTTCCCCCTATTCCTTTTACACTTGCTGTGGACTAGAGAATTTGATAAACTCTTAACCATCCCACCAGACAGTCCCTCCATGGATGGGGTCATCGGACTATATTCATGAACAATAAATGTAGATGATTTTAGCAAGAAAAATGTCCAAAGCAATGTAAGCTGAGAGGTTAAAGTGAGATGTTTTGGTGAGTTGGGAAAGAATAAATATGACACATGATATGACCCTTTGACACGTAGCTGTGGTTCATACAGATGGAGTTAATGGAGAATGACTAGGACCTGGCATATGTGAAGGCCAGAGTCCAGGAACACGGCTTTTTTTTTTTTTTTTTTTTTGAGACAGAGTCTCACTCTGTCACCCAGGCTGGAGTGCAGTGGTGCGATCTCCGCCCACTGCAATCTCCGTCTCCCAGGTTCAAGCGATTCTCCTGCCTCAGCCTCCCAAATAGTTGGAACTACAGGCTCCCGCCACCACGCCTGGCTAATTTTTTGTATTTTTAGTAGAGACGGGGTTTCACTGTGTTAGCCAGGATGGTCTCGATCTCCTGACCTCATGATCCGCCCTCCTCGGCCTCCCTAAGTGCTGGGATTACAGGTTTGAGCCACTACGCCCGGCCCAGGAACACTGTAAATAATAAATGCCATTTACCAGGCACCCAGGACTGTGCTGGTGCAGGCAGGTGTCTTATCTCACTCCATCCTCAGAGGTGCCCTCGAGGGAGAAATAATCCCCTCATTTTGTTGATGAGGAAACTGAGGCTCAATGGGGTGAGGGGCTAGGATTTGAACTCCTTTCCATCTGGCCTCCATGCCAAGCCCTTCCCAGGGCTGATTTGTGTCTCCTCTCCCCAGCTCATGTGTTGCAGTCCCAGCCCCCCCGGTGCCTCAGAATGTAACTGTATTTGGAGATAGGGTTTTAAAAGAGGTAATTAAGTTAAAGTGAGGTTATTAGAGTGGACCCTAATCCAATAGACTGATATCCTTATAAGAAGAAGAGATTAGGACGCAGACACGCACAGAGGAAAGAGCAGGTGAAGGCGGGAGAAGACGGCCATCTATGGGCCAAGAAGAGAGGCCTCGAAAGAAACTGATTCTGCAGATACCTGGATCTTGGACTTCTTGCTGGTAGAACTGCAAGGAAGTAAATTTTTGCTATTTCAGTCATTCTGTCTGTGGGTCTTTGTGATGGCAGCCCTGGAAAGTCAACATGCTATCCTATTATGTCGCCTCCCAGCAATTCCAGGTCTTAGATAGTAAGGGGCACGCTGCCCTGGTACTTCAAGGCCCGGACCTACCATCTCAGATTTAAGATGACACAGGGCTCCCCTGCGTTGGAAGCTTAGCACATCTGGGCCACGCACCACCTTCTGCCTTGCCTTGGGAATGAGCTTCTAGTACACACAGAATAGGTGAGTATGTGAGAAAGTCCCATAGAAAGCCTTCCCAGGTGGGTACAGGGACCAAGGGGACTGGAGGCAGTGAGGGGAGCTGCAATGTGGAGTCAGTGCTCTCTGGGGGTCTTCAGGACTCTGGGATGCCTTCTACTCTTATAGCCCACAGCAAAGGGGAACGGTGCTTGGTTTATTATATGCTTACAAGCCAGAAGGTCATGGGCTGAAAGGACTGTAGAGAATAGAGCCTAAAGACTCCATCTGGCACTCCTGTCTTCCAGGACCAGGGAGAAGCTGAACATGCTCTGTCTTGGCAAAGCCAGGGCAGGCACCAGTATTCTGAGCCCTCACTGTGTGTGGAATAGGTCATGCCTGCATCCACCAGAGGATGAGTAGAGGCTGGAAGCAGGTCAGCTGAGGAACCAGGATGGAAACGGGGCTGCACCATCTCCATGGCGGGGGTAGGGGGATGACCTGGATTCTGACTCCTTCCAGCTCCAAGTCAATTATTCATGCAGTAGACAGTCTTTGTGTTGGAAAGTCAGGCCTCAGCACATGCCCTTTGGAAGAAAGCATCTACTTCTTGGCATTTCAGGCCTTTTATCATTTCCCCCAATCTTTCCTGTCTTACTCTTTCCCCTTTCCCTGCATGTCCTCTGCTCCTGCCACACTGTCCTGCTTACCATCCCTCCATCACACCTTTTCATTCACTCATTCTTGAATTCATTGATTTATTTCTTAAAAAATTTTATTGAGCACCTAATATGTGCTGTGCTAGAGAAGCTGGGAACTCAGAATCAAGCAGGACTTGGTCCATGCCTTTGTGTAGGTTTTGGTCTAGAAAGGAGGGCAGACCTATGTGTTCATCTTGTTGAGCACACAATACCAGGGTGCTGTGTTTTATCAGGAAGTGCTGAGTGTTATGAAAGGCTTTAAATGGCTTCCCAGGCTAGGGGCAGGGCACCAGAGAACACTCCTAGAAGACATATGGTAGAGTTGGTCAGAGGATGAAGTAGAGAGAACGTTCCACAGAGAAGGTCAGCATACACAAAGGCCTAGGGTCAGAGGGCCCTTGGTGCAGTTGAAGAACTGAGTGGCCACCACTTGCAGTCTGAGTGATACCCTGGAGCTGTGGGAAGCCTGTGTGCTTGTTTTGTATTTGGCCGGTGCTGATACATGACTATTCATGGAGCTTTCTCTTTTCTCTTTACCTACGGTCCTTGCCATCATGGAGCTTTTAGTCTGGAGTAGGGGTTGGCAAACCTTTTTCGTAAAGGACCAGTTCATAATTCTCTTAAGCTTTGCAGGCCACATAGTCTCTGATGCAACTCCTCAACTCTCCCATTGTCCTGTAAAAACAGCCACAGGCAATATATAAATGAATGAGTGTGGCTGTGTGCCAATAAAACTTTATTTACAGAACCTGGTGGTGGGTTGGATTTGGCTCCTGGGCTATAACTTCTGATCTAGAAGACAAGATAGACCTTGAACAAATCTTGATAACGTGGTGGCAGCTCTCAGCAGTGATTTTTCTTCCACTTTCTGGACCACAGTGCAGAGGGTTGAGTTACTCTGTAGTTCATGAAACATTACCTCATTGATTCATGCCAGGCTCCTCTTCTCATTTATCTACTTAAATTCCCATCCCATCCCCCTCTTCTCATAGGCAACTGCTCCAACGCATCTGCTTTGTATCCTTGAAATTACATGCATCTCTCTAAAGCACGTTGCCTTGTGTGATGTATTCTCAATTTATATAAACGATATTGTGGTATCAACTGTTCTGTTTCTTACTTTTTCCCCATTCAGCATTGTGTTTTTAAAATCTAAGCTGTGTGTACATTTAGTTAATTGTTTCCAAATGCTGCAAAAAATTTCACATCGTGCATCACTAAGTTTTCCTTACTCATTCCTCTGGTGATGGCCACTGAGTTTGCTGCTAGTTCCCCCCAACTCCTGCACATTACAAGCATCCTCCTGAGTTTCCTGTGTGGAGGCTGCACACCCCTGGCTTTCCCCCTTGGCATGCCCCCTTGTTGCAACATTTGTCCACTGGATGGGATCTGGTAAGCCTGGTGCTTAGTAGAGCCAACAGTATTGGGTGAATGAATGAGTTTCCTTGGAAAGGACTCTGCCAGCTTCCTTTTTGTCTGTCAAACAGTCTAGTAGAACACTTGGTTTGTCTTGGTTGCCCCCAAACAGCAGACTGATGACAGCCCCCACCCTGGCGGCACTGTTCTGTGGGGTGTCTTTTCCCTGGCAATGGGAACATTCCCTGGCAATTTCCCAATAATGGGAAAGTACAATAAAGTACTTTCCCATTATTGCTTCTTATGTAGTAACTGACTGATTCTTTTTCATATTGCAAACTTGGGGAGCAAGATAGCTAATTTTGTTCGTCAATGTGTCCAGGCTACGGTGCCCATTTGTTTGATCAAATGCCAGTCTAGATGTCACTGTAAAGGTTGTTTTTTTAGATGAGAATAACATTGAAGTCAGTAGATTTTGAATAAACATATTATCCTCCAGGTCTTAAGAGAAAAGACTGAGGTCCCTCGAAGATGAAGAAATCGTCATGAAGATGAATCCAAAGGCGGATTCAATTCTAGCTGTCTTTGGACTCAAGACTGCAACATCAACACTTCCCAGGGTCTGCAGCCTGTCCGCCTCTCTCGCAAAATTCAGATTTGCCAGTATCCAGAGTCATGAGCAATTCCTTAAAGTAAATCTTTTTCTGTTTCTTTCTGGATATGTATAGGTTGTGTTTCTCTGGAGAATCCTGATTAATGCACGAAAGGTCAGGATGAGTCTACTCCAAGGTAAAATCTTTCTCATGATATTTAATACTTGAAAGGGGCTTCAGGAGACTCCGTCTGCGACAGCATCTAGGAGTGACTCCCAGCCTGCCACCCTACACAGACGTGGGAAGTGCCAGCTGATGTTCCTCAAATCTGAGTTGAATCAGTGGGCTTTAAACTCCATGAAGACCCACATCATTTCTTTCCTCTGTCTGACTTTAGAATGTGAAATCCCTCCAATGGATTTGGGGACCAGGCCTCACTTAAGCCTTGGTCATTATGAACCACTCATCAGACTAAGCTTAGCCATCCTAGAAGGATCACAGCAGCAAGCCACATAGTGCTTTACTGCATGGCTCTCAGAGCACACAGCACCATACAATGGTTCCGAGGGGAAAGCCAGTCTGCCATCTGATCCCTGTTATTTTTCCAATTTATGCATCACCTATTACTGGGTCCCAGACACTCAGTAAACTGCTTCTAATTTTCACAACAACCTTGCAAAGCAGCCACCTTAGTTCCATTTTACAGATGAGGAGATGGAGGCCGGTGTTGTTAAGTCACTTGTTTGGAGCATTCAGAGGTGGGTAGTGAAGGTGGATTCAAGCCCAGGTTTGGGTTGTGAGGCCAAGACTTGTGATCATCCCATTGTGCCTCAACTTTTATTCATTCATCCATCCATCCATCCATCCACCTACCCACCCCCACCCACCTCGCCATCCATCCATCCATCCTCTCTTCAGTGCCAGGGTATGTTCTAGGAGTAAGAGGGTCTGGAATAAGACATTTCCTCTTTCCTCAAGAGGCTCACAGGCACACTGAACAATAATGGGATGGTGAGACAGACCTGACTTGGGGGTGCGGGCAAAATGAGCGTAGAAGTGAAGACACTGTTCTTTCCTGGGGTTGTTGGGGCAGGCTGGTAGTTTCAGCAGGAGACTGGCAGAGCTCCCAGCCCTATATGTATACAGGGGGCCATTGGTGGCATTGGAGGAGGGGCTGCCCAGGTGGAGTGGGGACCCCAGAGGCAGCAAGGACATTCCCAGAAGACGGAAGAGTATGTGGAGAGGCTGTTTGGAGAGCTGGTCACTGGGCTGGAATGGGTGTGCAGAGCCTGTGCTCAGGGAGGAGGTGAATGTGCCTGGAAATGCAGGCAAAGGAAAGAGCTGAAAGGCTGTGCTGAGTGTCCTGGACTCAGTCATCATCCCGGGGATCACCTGGGGCTTTTGTTGTGGACTAAGACAAGGGTGAGGTGAGCGAGACACTCATTTTCGGTGTAAATTTTAAGGAGAAGCCAAAAAAAAAAAAAAAAAAACTCAGTTATCAAGATAAATGCTATAAAAATCAGTGCAAAAATGTCCATGATGAACAATGGAGCAAAGAAACTTTGAAATGAGGACGGGAGTTGACCCTGCACTTGGATGGCTCACCTTGCTCATCTCAACCTAAACCTGGCCCTGCTTTTGTTAAAGACCCGGATTCCTGGTTTTCCCCATGGACCTGCTGACTCAGGCTTTGCAGAGGAGAGGCCCTGTTAGTTCCTAGTGCTCCAGGTGATCTTCACGGTGGTGTTTTTTCTTTCTAAACTGGTTCCTGGTTAACAACCACCTGTGGGAACTCAGTAAAAACAGAGATTCTTGAGTCACTCCCAGACCTTTTGCCTCTGAATCTGCCATAAAGCAGCCCAGAAGGCTGGAGATTGAGCACGGGCCTAGGGAGCTTCACACTGTCTGGGCAAGAGGGCAAGCAGTGGGGAATGAAGAGGAGGCTTTTAGGCTAACGGGTCTTGCTTTGGCTGGCCCAGATACGGGCGCCATTCTGGCTGAGTTTTCCCACTTTTCAATTTCCAAATGGGAAAACGTCCTGGTTGTTAAAGACTGCACACTACACTCCTACAGCAGGTATTCTAAGAGATGCTTACACAGAAAGCCCCAACTCCTGGCCCAACTTTCAAGGCCTTACATGTGTGGCCCTCCCTCTGTCTCCAACAGGCTGTCAGCCCAGGAGCCTCGTCACTGTCGCCATCAGGGCTTCTGGCTTGAAGCCTCTTCCCAGGCAGGTCCCCCTGCTAAAGCCCCTCGCCATCTCCCCTCTACCACTCTCAATGCTGCTCCATCCTTAAGGCTCAGCTGAGGCCCTTCCTCTCCAGGAAGCTCCTCCACCCCCCGGAATGCCACTGCCATGGCAACAGTTCTGTCTTCTGAAGTCTCCACCTCTCTCTGGCAAGAACAGTTCTGTCTCTGCTTTCACATGTTCTTGTGTCTTTGTCCTACCCTCGAAGCTTCCTCTCGTTCTTCTGCCTTCCAGGGGTGCTCCTCGGGAAGCAGCGGGGCACTCGCCAAGTTTCGTGGCTGCAGAGTCCAAAAACTTGGCTCTAAGTCTTGGCTCCACTTCTTCTGGTGACCTTGGACCCATCCTCTGCCCTTTGGTTTTTTTGGCACAAGATCTAACTACCTCAGTGGGGGCGTGAGAGCCGAAGGAGATGGTGTTACTTGCAGGGGGAAGTGCGTGATGCCATTTAGGTCATTACCATTCCTAAGTTAGAAACCCGCAAGCATTTGCCGAGGGCAGGGTGGGCATCTCAGGGCTCCATCTTCCCCTCCTCATGGACAGCAGTTCCGTGAGCACCAGCTCACTGGCCGGGGACTTGCGTCCCAAATCAGTACCTTGTCCTCTTCAGCAGGAGGTCAAGGGGGTGATTCTAGCCATCCATTCTTTCCACACATAGCGCAAACTTAGGCTGGAAATGTTTTGAGAGGGCTTGTTGATAGCTTACTTTATTCTACAATAAGAGATTTTACAAAGATTCAAAGGGAGGTAGAGAAAGTTCATTTTAAATTGTCTTTGATTCAGTTTTTAGGATTCCAGGAGCTTCCGGAAAGCAGGCTTTTATGGAAGGACACTTGGAAGGAGGTATGTGTTTTAAATTGCTCTGCAACATGAACATCTTTCAAAGAGACACAGTTCTCTCAAGTGACACGCTAGGAGGAACAAATGCTGTCTGAGTCAGGTACTCTGTCCTAGGGGCATGGGAAGTGCTGGGAGGCCCAGGATGGAATGGGGGAGCTGGGACCCGGATCCGACCCTCTTGTGTGTTCCGGTACCGGATGCTGGTGTTGGCTGAACAGACCCCGCTCGTGGTTTCATCTCGGTAAAGACAGAGTAAGCGGGTGGGGGCTTGTTTCTTTGTGTAGCGAGCCTGCTGGTGAGTACGAATGGAAAACTCAATTATCAGTGAGGTTAGGGGCAGGGTGAGAGGTCAGGGCCGAATGCCCGCGCTTCCTCTGGGTGCTGAGAGAGTTGCTCCTGTCTGCACTGCTTGGGAGGAGGATGCATTGATCAGGGTCAAAGGTTGTGTGTCATCAAAGGCGGTCCAGGAATAAAGGGAGCCCTTCCCAGGGATTCTAGGATGGCCTGTGGAAACCCAAGGCAATTCATGCTCAGATGTGCCTCGTGCCCAACAAGTCAAGAATTCTTATTACAAAATTCACAAGAGAATGTTGCTTTATCTTAGGATAGCTTTCAAAGACTTCGGATTTGAAGGTGGAGAGTTTGGAAACACTCTCCGTCTATCCTCCTCAGCCAAGAATTCTCCCCCTCTGGGGCAGAGGCTACACATGTCTTCCTTTTTTGAGAGAAGAAAACAATTCATTAACAAGTTCTTTGTATAAGTCTGGACACCCCAAAGATAGGACCCTGGCTGCCCTTGTTTCACACTTATCTTTTCCCATGGGAATCATTTCTTCGTAGACAAGAAAAAACCACACACACAGTAACTTGAGAATTGGAAGTTAAATTTGAACAATAACATGGCTAAAGGATTGTGTGGAAAAACCATAAAGATGGGAAGAAAAAAAGAAAGGCAATCTACCAAAAGACAGACAGAGAGGTAAAAAGAAAGACAGAAATTTAGAGGGAAGGAAAGAAAGAAAGTTTATGTGTGAACCCAGACGAAAAAAAAAAGTACCACATGGGCAGATGCAGCCAACTATCATCTGCTGATTTAAAATATGACAAACATTCCCAATTGCAAGATTCTGAACTAGAGGGGAGAAAGGAGTTTTCCAGCTGTTATATATATATATATATTTTTTAATAATCATTTCTTGTTTTTTACAGCGAAGTGCAAAAAATGAACGAAGAGGCCCGATGATGCATCTGCTGAACTTTTCAGTTGTCAAATGCAAATTGAGCACAAAGAGGACAGAGTTGATGACATAACAGGAACATTTTTTATTTCCAGAGCAGGTCTGAGTCCCAGCGGAAGACTGAGGCTGACTGAGCCAGAGGTACCACTTCAACAGGTCACTGGTCTCTGCAGAGGAAGGAAAAGGTGTAAGAGTTCTCCCTGTATAGATGCTATTTGTGACTTGGATGTTTTCTTTCTAATACAAATGCATCAAAGTGTTCACAGGAATCTAGCTATCTGCAAGAAGTCTGGATTTTCTGCCTGAGAGAACTGGCCAGTATCTCACCCATGGGCACCAGAACCCATTTCTAGATTACTAAGAAATGAGCACAAGAATACTGTGTATAAGGCACTGTGTTCCTAGACCTTTCCAAATTTTACTTAATGCAGATTAACTTCATCAACCCTCGTGAAAATGCCACCTCCTCTAGGAAGCCTTCCCCATTTGTCCTGTCTCAGAGACATTTGACTCCATGGGCTTCTCTACAGTTTTGTTCTGTGTAGGACTGCCTAGTGCCTAGCTTTCTTGTGGTGTTCCTTGCTTATGTCTTGTCTCCCCATTTGATTTGGAGGGTCCTGGGAAGGGACCACTGGGTTGGGCTATAGTAGGTCCCCTGTAAAGACCTGTTGAGTAATTAGAAGAGACAGTGGCCCCATCTGGGTGAATCCTGAATTTAATCAATTCCCTGGATCCCTGTTTATCTTGCAAGTAGGATAAGAATGTCATTGAAATCCTATAATGTAGTCATGGAAGGGCTAATACAGTCAGTGTACTACTACTAGTCACTAGGCATACTGTTTAGCTCAGCGGTTTTTTTGTTTTGTTTTGATAACAAGACTGTCTCGATGAAGGAAGCTGGGCATTGTTTAATATTCTAATGCAGGCTCCTTATTTCACAACATACTGGTAGTTACACTTGGAGTCGCGGTGAAATAAAACATCTAGGCCAGCGCCGTGGCTCACGTCTGTAATCCCAGCACTTTCAGAGGCTGAGGCAGGTGGATCACTTGAGGTCAAGAGTTCGAGACCAGCTTGGCCAACATGGTGAAATCCCACCTTTACTAAAAATACAAAGATTAGCCTGGCGTGGTGATGCGTGCCTATAATCCCAGGTACTCGGGAGGCTGAGGCAGGAGAATTGCTTGAACCTGGAAGGTGGAGGCTGCAGTGAGCCAAGATGGCACCACTGCACTCCAGCCTGGGTGACAGAGCAAGACTCTGTTTCAAAAAAATTAAAAAAAGAAAAAAGAAATAAAACATATAGCATCGCCCTCTTCATTTGACAGATGTGGACTTTGAGGCTGACAGGGAGGTAACTTGTCCATGATTACACAGCAAGAAATAGAGCTGCAGTTGGTACCAGCGCCTTATAACACTGGATCTATAATAATAATAAAACACCACCAGTGTCAGTGCGTGTAAATTTCACACCGCTTATCACACTACATCTACAAAGTAGTGCTGAGAATTAGGCATGGCGGGCATTAGTCTCTCCACAAGGAAACAAGCTCAGAGACTCTAAAGATCCATCCAAATGCATAGAGTGGGGAAGTGATGAAAAGAGGACGGTAGGACATCCCAGCCCTGCCCATGTTCAGAGCTTGTTCCAACACATTAGTCTTCAGATGAGCTCATATTTTAGTCTTACATGCTCCAGCAATGGCCTGAGAGGTGTAGGTACATACTGAATGTCCAGGCCTTGTTAGAGGTAACTGCAGGATGGGCCAGGTGTGGTGGCTCACACCTGTAATCCCAGCACTTTGGGAGGCCAAAGCAGGTGGATCATGAGGTCAGGAGTTCGAGACCAGCCTGACCAACATGGTGAAACCCCATCTCTACGAAAAATACAAAAATTAGCGAGGTGTGGTGGTGGGTGCCTGTAATCACAGCTACTCAGGAGGCAGGAGAATCACTTGAACCTGGGAGATGGAGGTTGCAGTGAGCCAAGATGGCACCATTGCACTCCAGCCTCGGCAACAGAGTGAGACTCCATCTCAAAAAATAAAATAAAATAAAAAATAAAAGATAACTGCAGGATGAATACACAAGTGCTATGTTTAGAAATTGAAATGCTCCAAATTTTTAGCAGTTTCATCTGTAATAGAACTCAGTTTCTAAGAGGCTCCACACCTGTGTCTTCTGGTAACATACCTACTAGCTATCTCAAATCTGTTTTTGAACAAAGTATGGGAAAGATAATACATCAAAATGAGCCTTGATTTACACAGCAGCAGGCAAGTTCTCTGACAGAAAATACTTTGTAAATCACGAACCTCATGCAAATGCTAGGTATTACTTATATTTTGAAGCCTGGAACAATCAGATGTTTGACATTTTTCAATTAGAAGTATGGGGATGAGATACTTGTCCATTGAAAACATAACACAACCCATAAAATCTTAGTTTTTAAATTGTCTTTTCTTTTCCTTTCTTTCTTTCTTTTTTTTTTGAGACAGAATTCTCACTCTGTCACCCGGGCTGGAGTGTAGTGGCACTGTCTCGGCTCACTGCAACCTCTGATTCTCAGGTTCAGGTAATTTTCCTGCCTCAGCCCCCTGAGTAGCTGGGATTACAGGTGCCCGCCACCGTGGCTGGCTAATTTTTGTACTGTTAGTAGAGATAGGGTTTCACCATGTTGCCCAGGCTGGTCTCAAACTCTTGAGCTCAAGTGATCTGCCTGCCTCGGCCTCCCAGAGTGGTGGGATTACAGGCGTGAGCCACCGCATCTGGCCTAAGTTTCATTTTTAACAACACAAATTAATTCAATCAAATATCTTAAATCTTAAAATGAAATCTTTTTGAACAGAAAACCAAATACCACATGTTCTCACTTACAAGTGGGAGCTAAACATTGGACACTCATGAACATAAAGATGGGAACAGTAGACACTGGGGACTGTTTCGGCGGTGAGGAAAGGGGTGGAGGGGGCAAGGGCTGGAAAAGTGTTGGAGACTATGCTTAGTACCTGGGTGACAGGATCAATTGTATGCCAAACCCCAGCATCACACAATATTCCCAGGTAAGAAACCTGCACATATACCCTAAGAATCTATAATAAAAGCAGAAATTAGTAAAAATAAAATAAAATAAATGTAAAAAAATAAAAAATACTTGAAGCAAACCAAGCCACACACAGGAACCAAGAGGATCCTTACAAAGATTGTTTCTTCGTCTGGAGCAGACACCCACCAAGCCGACAGCCACAAGTAAGTTTCCTTGCAATTTTTAAAGCCAAGGATTTGCCACACTTTCGTAGACCTCACATAAGCTCTTCATTGCACATGGGAAACCTATGAACACTTTATTTCTGCTCACAACTT
>NW_012100543.1:5133183-5135828 GCF_000951045.1 Mandrillus leucophaeus | reverse complement strand
TTGGAGACAGAGTTTCACTTTTGTTGCCCAGGCTGGAGTGCAATGGCGTGATCTTGGCTCACCACAACCTCTGCCTCCCAGGTTCAATCGATTCTCCTGCCTCAGGCTCCTGTGTAGCTGGGATTATAGGCATGCACCATCACGCCTGGCTAATTTTGTGTTTTTAGTAGAGACGGAGTTTCTCCATGTTGGTCAGGCTGGTCTCGAACTACCGACCTCAGGTAATCTGCCCCCCTCGGCCTCCCGAAGTGCTGGAATTACAGGCGTGTGTCACCATGCCCGGCGTTTGATTTTAATTTTAACAGTACTTTGCAAACTCAACTCACACGTTTTCAGAAAGATTTCAAGGTCTGCTGCCTCTGGGATGAAATGGAAACTCCTAGGCTGGGCCTGAGTGAAAGCAGCATAGCATGGCCATAGGCAGAAGAGCCAGGCTGTGGAGGTGGCTGGAATTTGGTCCCAACCTTGACCGGGTACATCCTAACAGTGAGCCAGGAAGCCTGCCCCACTTCCTGGAGGTTCAAGGTTTTGATATCTGAGATGGGGCCAATGCTAACATCTAAACTCTTAAAGTTATTGTGAAGATTAAAAGAGATAATGAATAAAATGTCTCTTACCCCCAAACACTGATGACCTCGTCCCTCACCTCCTTTTCCTCTTTTTAATTATCTTCCCTACGTTTTTCTCGCTTCTTAATTCATTGAGGTCATACTCAGAGGAAGGCCCTAGACACGAGGGGATCGTGTTGAATTCCATGAGGTTCCAGTCCTCAAGGAGAACATCTCCTGGGGCAAACACACAAGTGAATGGAAAGATGGGGTACACAGGCTGCCCACGGGCTCGGAGGAGGACCAACTAACCTGGCAGTTCCCACTGTCCTTCTGGGTCTAGGTGACTCCTTTCCCAGCTTTGTGTCTACAGTTTTATCCATACCTATTGTCTGTCTTGCAAGAAATATCCTTCAGGCATTTGGGGGGAAATGGGTGTGTACACAAAGAGAGGGAGAGAGAGCCAGAGCAAGTGCGAGAGAGAGCGATAGCGAGAGAGAGAGAGAGAGACAGAGACAGAGAGAGAGACTAATCCTCTGTTCCCTGACCACCCAGGGCTCCAAGGAGAAATTGAATAGGACATGGCAGTCACTGTCCTTCCACTACTGGAAGCACATGAAAGTTGTCCAGAGAGCAGGTCAACAGTCATTCGTGGGTGACAACATAGGACTCTGGTGCAGGGAAGAAAGGCAGGTAGCAGAGTTCTTATGATGTGTGGGTCACAGAAAGGAGGCTCCAACAGGCTAGGGCTGGTGAACTCTCAACCCCTCCTTTGGGTCTCTGGAGGGCCCCAGAAGTGGCTACCTAGGTATTGAGCAGACAGGGTCCTCAGCCAGTCCTGGCCCCACCAAGGTGAGCCACGGGGGCTGTGACCAGGATTCGGGGGCCTTCTCTCCACCCAGCCTTTCGGGCCTTCAAGGGCTGAAGCAGCAGTGGGGCAGGCCACGCCCAGTGGATACGGCTTATCAAGTGTCTGGCCCCCATCTCTCTCCTGAGCACAAAAGCCTCTTGTGTGGCTGAGCACAGAGAGCGGACACAGACCATCCTCTCTTCTCTTTGTCATTAACGTAATCTATTTGATCTTGAGGGTGGTTTTGTTTCAGTCTTCCACGGGGTAAGGGGGACAGAGGGTGGCATTTCTTCTGACTTTGAAGAGTAGAATGAAAGGGTTAAGCAGGAAAATTAAGCCCCGGAAAAAGATGCATCTGAGATCCTCTTTACCTTGTGAGAAAAGAGCTTATGCTCAGACCTACAGGAAATTCACCTATTCTTTGGAAAGAAAGTGATTTTGTTATTATTGCTGCTACTAATATGATTATACTTGTCTAAATTTCTTTATGTACCTTTTACCTCTTTTTCAAAAGGATTTTAACATACCAGTAAAACAAGTTTACAATGATTAAATAAAGGAATGATGGTTAAGAGAAAATAAGGATAGAAGAACTAAGATAACAGGTAAAAAGTTAGAAGTTAACATTTTCCCTCTGAAGGCCTGGGGAATGACTAGATGTAGACGAGGACTCAGTTCTGAGCTTCCTAGCAGCCACATTAATGAGGGAAACACTCTCATGGTTCACAGCATCAGCAAGAAACAAGCTGTGTCAGTAAAAGACAGCACTGTGTGATGCATCAAAAATATGTATTATCAATAAAATCCCTCTATAGATTTAAATATTAGAAGATATGGCCCTTTGGGAACTCCCAGCTACCTCTAGAACAGCATTTTCTGTTTTTTTGTTTTTGTTTTTGTTTTTCTTTTTCTTTTTTGAGACAGAGTCTTGCTCTGTCTCTGTTGCCCAGGCTGGAGTGCAGTGGTGCGATCTCAGCTCATTGCAACCTCCACCTGCTGGGTTCAAATGATTCTCCTGAGTAGCTGGGGTTACAGGTGCCTGCCTCCATGCCTGGCCAATTTTTTTGTATTTTTAATAGAGACGAGGTTTCACCATGGTGGCCAGGCTGGTCTTGAACTCCTGACCTCAAGCAGTTGCCCACCTTGGCCTCCCAAAGTTCAGAGATTACAGGTGTGAGCCACCATGATAGGCCTGGAACAACATTTTCTTTTCTTTTTCTTTTTCTTTTTCTTTTTCTTTTTCTTTT
>NW_012100543.1:5117726-5133133 GCF_000951045.1 Mandrillus leucophaeus | reverse complement strand
TTTTTTTTTTTTTTGAGACAGAGTTTCGCTCTTGTTGCCCAGGCTGGAGTGCAATGGCGCGATCTTGGCTCACCACGACTTCCACCTCCCGAGTTCAAGCGATTCTCCTGCCTCAGCCTCCCGAGTAGCTGGAATTACAGGCATGCACCACCATGTCTGGCTGATTTTTCGTATTTTTAGTAGAGATGGGGTTTCTCCATGTTAGTCAGGCTGATCTCAAATTCCTGAGCTCAGGTGATCCGCCCGCTTCAGCCTCCCAAAGTGCTGAGATTAAAGACGTGAGCCACCGCGTCCAACCAAACATTTTCTAAATTGTGTTTTCTGAAACACTGATTCTGTGAGACACTAAGAGGTATTTCTCAAAAGCAGACACTGTTGCCAGATACGCATGGCGAGTCTGACACTGTAGTCCCCTCTCCAAGATTTGCAATGTAGTCTACTGAGGACTCTGAGAAGTCTGCAGGAAAAAAAAGACCTGTTTAATTTTGTTCAAACAGTCATTTTCCAAACTCTTGTGATCACAGAGCCAGAATTTGGAGAAATCTCTAAATTCATGTGGCAAAACTGGTTTTCCTAGGACGTTATCTGGGAAATGCGGCACGTCCTTTCTGGTTCCAATTTCCACACACACATACCAAACAGGTTCTATCTTTTTGGGAGAGTTATGGTGCACCTAAGACTCCCTTGCCCTTTCCCATGCTCTGCCTCCCTCAGGGACTGGACTCCACTCAGCCAGAATGCTAGAAGCCAGCTGGGCTCTGATCTGAGGCGCCTGCACCCTGGAGAGACAGAGAAGACCTCAGGGCCTTTGCACAGCCTTCCAAACTGAGCACCGGCAAGATGAATGGATCTTTCATTTCTAATATTTACCCCCTCTCATTGCATAATACCTATGCCAGCAAACCACCATTTCTATTTTACCAAAGACTTCCCAGTGCACCCAAGGGCTCTGGGGTGGGGGTGGGTAGTGCCACCGCATGGGTACCAGGCAATTGCATTACAGCATGATAAATACAGATATCTCTGGGCTCTTGGGAGAAACAGAGCCCTGTGTTTCCAGGTAGGTAGGCTTCCTAGAGGAGTTGACACTTTAACAGAGATTTAAAGGATTGGCACAAGCTATATGGAAGAGGAGGTGTGGGGTTGCATATGAGGCCTGGATGGAACAAATGGTCAGAATTGGCTCTGGGTAGAACAAATGGTGGGGCAGAGGGTGAGACTGGGGAGCAGGAGGAAGCCAGCCCCGCAGGAGGCGGTGTGAGCTTCCTGTCCAGGGTCCTGAGGAAAGGCATCGAGGGACCCCTGGGAGCCATGGCAGGGCTTTCCTGTTAGAGCCTGTTGGCGATGATGGACTGTGGTGTGGAAGGATGCATGCCGGCCGCCGGCTGAGGCTGTGATCCACAGTGACAAGCACCCACCCAGGGCAGCAGCTTTGGGGCTCACGGCAGAGTCCCGGCCCTCGGCTCCAGTGGGATAATAGGGCGACATGACAAGCTCTTCGTGCTCCCTGGAGGCGTGGTGCTCCCCCTGGCTGGACGTCAGAACAAATTAAGGGCACTTGTCTCACAAGCCCCACCTGGCCGGCAGCGTTGTGGGGCCGGCTGGCAGGGGAAATGTGTCACCAGCAGCATCTTGGACCTTGGCCATTGGCCTCAGAGCAAGAAAAGCTCTCTTTGCCCTGCCTGTTTAGTGAACAATGTACAGGAGTACAAGAGACTCTATGGCAACCAAAGACCTGTGTCAGGGTCATGGTTCGAGGTTTTCTGTGCTCACTAATGTGGAAAACAGAAGCCTCACACTACATCAGCATCGCGGCTGGTTTACATAAGCAGTCGGAGGCCGCACAGAGCCAGAGCCGGAGCTGGGGCCGGGCAGCTCCACATCTTGCATTTGCATGTTGCTAAGTGTGCATGTGTGCATGATCTCATTTGACTTCACAATACCCTGTGACTCTAGGATTCCTTGTTATCCCCATTTTACAGACAAGGAAACCCTCTAGGTTCCAGGGAGGGGCAGGGACTTACCCAAAGTCTGATTCCAAGTTCAGTGCTCTCTCGAATTGACTAGATGTGGAAGCGTCTCAGAGCTTGGTGTAGCGTGAGCTGGTGGGCAGAGTCCCCTTTCCCACCAGTGTCTCCCTGAGTCCTGATGCCAGGAGGGCATGGCCCCCTAAGGTAGGGCACCTTGAATGCATCCTGGGCTGATTCTGGGGTCTGAGGACCAAATGGCTGGGAATGAAACAGGGACAATGAGTTGGATGTCTTCATCCGGTGCTTGGAAGCTGTCCTGGAGTTACTACTGACAGTGCTGAAGAGTGGAGAGCCTCTGGGTTCTGGAGAAACACCGGGACCCATGCCGTCCCTTCTTCCTGAAAGCGCCTCTTCTCCTGTCCATGCATGAGGCTTCGCCCCTTCACGCTTGAGCTAGCATATCCTGTTATCTGCAGAGGGTCCTGAATCTCTCATCTGGGCTGGGTTGGGTGCCTCTACTCTGTCTGCTCACTTCTCTTGGGACACCCCTCCCACAGTGCTTATGCCACTCTCAGGTCACGGCTTCATTTGTACTTTTCATTGCGCGAGGACAGAGACCTCGCATGGGCCCTCAGATGTGTCCCTAGCACCTAGTATTGTGCCTGGCACACAAAAGGCTCAATGAATATTTGATGAATGAACAAAGGAAGAAATGAACAAATGAAGATTTCACTCTCCAGTGGTAGAAAAACAGACCCTAGGGCTCAGGAAAGCTCTCTTCATGGCTGGGGCAGCTGGGCTGGTGGCTTTAATTATGGGTAAATCTGAGTGTTGGATCCCCTGAACTCAACTGAGGTTTGCAGTGGCTCCTGGCATCTGCCTGCCAGTATAAGCTTGTCAGGGTTCTGAGGCAAACAGTTATTTTGTTGAATTATGCAAAGAGTCAGGTTGTTGGAATTCCATGTAGATCTCAGCCAAAGCCTGGTGATGCTTTGAGAAGATGGAAATACAAAATGGAATTCAGAAACAACTATTTTTTAAAAGTAATACGTGTTTGCTATAGAAATTTTAGAAATGTGGGCATACACAAAGAATGAAATAAATAGGCTGGGCGTGGTGGCTCACACCTGGAATCCCAGCACTTTGGGAGGCTGAGGCAGGATCAGTTGAGGCCAGGAATTTGAGACCAACCTGGCTAACATGGTGAAACCCTGTCTTTACTAAAAATACAAAAAATTAGCAGGGCATGGTAGCTTCCACCTGTAATCCCAGCTACTCGGGAGGCTGAGGCAGGAGAATCTCTTGAACCCAGGAGGTGGAGGTTGCAGTGAGCTGAGATCACGTCACTGCACTCCAGCCTGGGCAACAGACCAATACTCCGTCTCAAAAAAAAGAAAAAACAAAAAGAAAAACAAGAATCAGTGAAATAGACAAAATGATTATCTCACCACCTAGTGGTATTGTGCATTAGTAGCTGTGACCACCTGTGAACCTTTCTTTGATTCCATGTGGCCTCTCCACATGGTCTCTCCAGCACCGTGGCTTTAGCGTAGCCAGACTCCTCCCGTGGCGGCTCAGGGCTCCAAATGTCCAGGTCCCAGTAAACAGACCCAGGTGGAAACTGAAGTCACTCAGACTCATTTTTGCCAGATTTCATTGCTGGAGGCAGTTAGGTAGCTCCACCCAGGTTCAAGGAGAGGGAGTATGAATCCAGTATAAGGAGAGTTTACCAGATGGGATATGAAATACATTGATGTGCTCATCTTTGGAAAAGATGACTTGTCACAATTAAATCTCAGTGTTTATTATTACACTATTAATTGAAGCCAATGTTATTTCAATTAGGAGTCCTTTATTTATTTATTTATTTATTTATTTATCTATTTTTTGAGACAGTGTCTTGCTCTGTTGCCCAGGTTAGAGTGTAGTGGTGCAATCTCGGCTCACTGCAACCTCTGCCTCTCGGGTTCAAGTGATTCTCCTGCCTTAGCCTCCTGAGTAGCTGGGATTGTGGGTACACACCACTGTGCCTGGCTAATTTTTGTATTTTTAGTAGAGACAAGGGTTCACCATGTTGGCCACGCTGGTCTCGAACTCCTGACCTTGTGATCTGCCTGCCTTGGCCTCCCAAAGTTCTGGGATTACAGGCGTGAACCACCGTGCCTGGCCTGAGACCTTTATTGTTGCCCTGAAGTCAAAAAAGAATTCTTGGCCAAACGATGTATAAGCACCTTACATTGTGTGGTGTTTCTCAGGTACCAAAAATCTTAGCAGAACTCATTTCATTCAGTGCTTACAATTTCCTGGTAGGGATCATCAACCCCATTTTACAGTGACGGAAACAAATCTAGAAGGGAATTAACAAAGATTTCTTCAGTGTCAGCAACTAATGGAGCTGGAGGTAGATCTAAATAGCTTGTTTCAAACCCAGAATTCTCTCCTCTACTCCAGGTAACGCCACTTGTGCGCAAAATCCACCTGGGAGCCACAGTCTAGTCTTAGGAAATTGTAAAACGGATGCAGGGAGTGAAATTTCCTTTTTAATGTTTTAACTTTAGCTTGGCCTTCTGCCTCTGACTCTAGAATGGTTTGTACTGAGTAAATATTAACCCAGGGCTCCATGGCCAGTGTTTTATGAGCTAGTGGAATGCCCCACAGCAGGGGCTGGGGAGAGAGGAATTGGTTGGCCCCACATTTGAAGATGGCACCTGATGCTTGGGTCAGCAAATGTCTGAAAGGCTTTGCAGCTTGCTGGGCAGCCCATTTGGGAACTTATGTCTTGGTGAAAGTATCAGGAATCCCTCAGTCCCTCAGGAAACCCCGATCCCTCAAAATAGATCAGATGATGGCCAGGACTTGTATTAGTCCATTTTCACACTGCTGATAGAGACATATCTGAGACTGGGTAATTTATAAAGAGAAAGAGGTTTAATGAACTCACAGTTCCAAGTGGTTGGGGAGGCCTCACAATCATGATGGAAGGCAAAAGGCACGTCTTACATGGCAGCGGCAAGAGAGACTAAGAGAACCAAGTGAAAGGGGTTGCCCCTTAGAAAACCGTCAGATCTTGATCGTGATCAGTACCATGAGAACAGCAGGGGGAACCTGCCACCATGATTCAGTTATCTCCCACCCGGTCCCTCCCAATTACGACAGCTATAATTCAAGATGAGATTTGGGTGGGGAAACAGCCAAACCATATCAGGACTCTTTAAAAACCTCTGTAGGCCTTCAGCATTCTTTTTTTTTTTTTTTTTTTTTTTTTTTTTTGAGATGGAGTTTCGCTCTTGTTGCCTGGGCTGGAGTGCAATGATGTGATCTTGGCTCACTGCAACCTCCACCTCCAGGGTTCAAACAATTCTCCTGCCTCAGCCTTCCAAGTAGCTGGGATTACAGGCATGCGCCACCACACCGGATAATTTTGTATATTTAGTAGAGACGGGGTTTCTCCATGTTGGTCAGGCTGGTCTCAAACTTCCAATCTCAGGTGATCCACCTGCCTCGGCTTCCCAAAGTGCTGGGATTACAGGCGTGAGCCACCGTGCCTGGCCTAGCATTCTTATTTTTGGAGATTCTGCCCAACATCACAGCAAATATGTTATGATACACTTACATTGCACATCATGTTATTTATTTATTTTTGCTTTAGAAAAAGCTTAAACCAGGCCGGGCACGGTGGCTCAAGCCTGTAATCCCAGCACTTTGGGAGGCCGAGATGGGCGGATCACGAGGTCAGGAGATTGAGACCATCCTGGCTAACACAGTGAAACCCCGTCTCCACTAAAAAATACAAAAAAACTAGCTGGGGCAGGTGGCGGGCACCTGTAGTCCCAGCTACTCAGGAGGCTGAGGCTGGAGAACTCCTCTACCGGGAGGCGGAGCTTGCAGTGAGCCGAGATGCGGCCACTGCACTCCAGCCTGGGAGACAGAGCGAGACTCCGTCTCAAAAAAAAAAAAAAAGAAAAAGCTTAAGCCTGGTGTGTTGTCACATACCTGTAGTCCCAGTTACTCAGGAGGCTAAAGTGGGAGGGTCGCTTGGGCCCAGGAGTTGGAGGTTGCAATGAGCTGTGATTGTGCCACTGTGCTCCATCCTGGGTGACAACAGAGAGACATCATCTCTATTTTTTTTTTTTTAAGTTTAAAAGAAATTTTGTAATTTTACCTTTGAAACTATTTGGCTATAGATACTGTACGTTCACAGGAAGTTTTAAAGTTTTTCTCAGTCTATTTGGGTACTCATGTAAAGTAATGAAATATAATCAACAAACTGTTTTTGAATGTAATGAAATTTTCATGAATGACAAATTCATCAATTAGGGAAGTGGCGTATGAAAGAACTTTACATTTCTCAGACATTTGACTTACCATTCATCTGCTTTGACCTTGCAGTTTTATTTTGTATTGTAGCGCCAATCTTTTTTTTTTTTTGGCAGAGTCTTCCTTTGTCACCCAAGCTGGAGTGCAGTGGCGCCATCTCGGCTCACTACAACCTCCACCTCCCAGATTCAAGTGATTCTCTTGCCTCAGCCTCCTGAGTAGCTGGGACTACAGGCACCTACCACCACACCCAGCGAATTTTTATATTTTTAGTAGAGACGGGGTTTCACCATGTTGGCCAGGCTGGTCTCAAATTCCTGACTTCAAGTGATCTGCCTGCCTAGGCCTCCCAAAGTGTTAGGATTACAAGCGTGAGCCACCATGCCCAGCCCAGGGCCAATTATTTTTTGTTTTCAGATCTCAAATAATTTTGCAGCACTCTAAAGAGCTGATAACCCAGTCCTGTAGCTCTAGCGCCTAACAGATAAAATGATTCTGATTGTAATGATGCTGGTGTTTCCTTGAAAAAAGAGCCCCAAAGTCTCTATAGTTGTGTCTCCAAAGTGGCAAAGTGGAAGGCACATAAAGCAATCACTCCCCATAACGAATTGTCTTTTCAAGTGTGTCACTTACACTGCTCCGCTGCTGCTCAGCCCATGGAGCATACTGGGCAGGGATGATTACCAAATAATTCTGGAGGCTCATGGCTTTGAAATACCAATGAGGCAGAGAACCTGATGGTGGAAAAACTCCTCCAGAGAAGAAAATAGGCCATAGATGGGACTTGCCTAAGTCTTCCTTAGGGAGTGGGAAAGAGAAGGGAGCTCACACTGCCAAAAACCCAACACAACCCATGGTATACTGCGGATTTTAGGAATTTCATTTGTCCCTCTGATATCTTTTCAAAGTGAAGATTCACTCCATTCTACAGAATAGACCACTGAGGCTCAGAAAGGCCAATACTTGACCCCAGTGATATAGGGACAAGACCACGGACCTGCCTAAGTCTAAGGCTCTGCTTTGTCTTCCTGCCATTGTGGATGGACAGAAGTGCATGTCATTTTTAGAGGAAATTAGTACTATGCTGTGTAGTTTGTGCTTGGAATACCAGCAGGATTAAGGAAATTGCAGGACCGATACCTTTTAGAATTTTCCATTTGCAAAAGCCACAATCCTGTAACAAACACCCCATAACAAAAACTCAAGATGAAAGAGCCAGAGAGAAGCAAATTAAAGGCTTGGAAAGATGCAATCAAGTCTTTGTCTAGAGTAGTGGAGCCAAGAACCTGGTGGCTTTACTCAACAGGTATTCATTGAGCACCTACTCTATGCAGGAGGCCCTGAGAGATGATAACCTCTCAGTCTCTTTTCTTTTTTCCTTTAAATAGAGATGGGTTCTCGCTATGTTAACCAGGCTGGTCTTGAACTCCTGAACTCAAGTGATTATTGCCGGAACTCCTGGCCTCCCAAAGTGCTGGGATTACAGGTGTGAGCCACCATGCTTGGCCAACCTCAGTCTTAAGTCTTCCGTTACATACAGACACCAAGGCACAGTGGAGAGAGAGGGGGCAGGAGAGTTGGCCTATGACACAGAAGACTGGAATTCTCAAACTTTCCACTCCCTTGCTGTGTGGCCTTAGGCAAATGATGCATCTCTGAGCCTTAGTTAACTATTTGGTAAGATACAGGTGACCATTCTTGCTCAGTCTACCTCATGGGCCTGTGATGTTCTCCCAGATCCCGGGTAAACAGGTGTGTGGAGAATCCTCATTATGGCTCTCCCTAGAGTAGGCCCTTTTAGAGGGCAGGAGTGTCTGTCTCTGTCTTCAGCACAGGCCTGGCAGAGAGCACGTGGGCCCTTGTGAGTATGGGAATCAATCTCTCAAATCTTAGCCGAAATACAACATTTGTCAGGATCTTCCTACTCTGTTCACACTTTACACAAGAATCCAACCTCATGTGGCACTGACCAGGGCTCCCTTCTTTGAATGTGCAGAAGATGCTTCATTAAAGGTCAACTTTGTTTGCAAAATAACTTTATGGCTCTTTCTGTAAAAGCCGAAGGACTCCAGTGGTCATCTCACTGAAAAGGAAGTTTCTTCCCTAGCAGTTGAGTCTTCACAAATAGTATTCTCTTTCAATTCACACCGCGGATTAGGCAAGGATGCTTTGTAATTCCCAGGACCACAGAATCCTGGACTATCAGGTCTGAAAGGGCCCTTGGAGGTCACATATTCTTATTTCTTTATTTTATAGATGAGTTGGCTGCAGAGTGCAGAGGAACTTGCTCCAGGTCATAGATCAGGGCTGGTCTTACAGTTATGTCTCCTTCCTTCAGCTTGATGAAAACTGCTCTCTTGGGACTTCTTTGGAGCAAAGCTGGTGGTCCTCCTTGGATATGGCGAGCCACCAAGCTGGGCTCTGAAGCAGGTGGACAAGTTCAGGGCCCCCTGTTCTGATGGGCTCACAGTCATTCCGAGGCTTTTGCAAGTGTTTTTCTGGTGCAGGGCTCTGCACTGGCCCTCCAGAGAGAGACACAAAATGGCTGCTTTCACAGACACACTCATGGTGGGAGTGGCCATCAGCCGAAATGGCCCTGATGTGCTTCTCAGAGTGTGTGGATAGACCTCCCTTCCTCCTCCAGCCATGAACTCACAGGGCCATGGGAGAAGACGGGTGTCCTGCAGGTCAGGGCTGAGAACAGTGGCTGACTGATGGCGACAAGGGCAATCCTGAGTGGCCTGCACAGCCCCTTGATCTGGAACCCAGAGGAGTTGTTGGCTGCAACCGCAGGTTAGTGAAACTCCCAGATGGCATCTCCAAACCGGGAGTTTGAGGTAAAAAGGCCTGGACTTCCTTCCTCCTTCACTAAAACAGGTCTGGAGAATGAGGTCCTTGCACTGTAATTATACTCTGGCAGGAAACAAATAACGAAGACATTTTTCTAAGTGAGGAAGGAAGGAAAACATCCAAGGCTCTGGGGATCCTTCAGCTTCTGCTCTTGCGGCATTGGAATGATAAGAACAGCCATCTACTCTTCAATCTTTGCCAAGCCCCATGAAGTAGGTATTTTCCACCTTAGTCTACAGGCGCAGGAATGGTGGGTGGCCCACAGCTGCAGTGCTGGTCAGCGGTGTCACAGAGCTGGGACTGAATTTGTACTTGGGCCCAACTCAGAAGCCCCGCAGGTCTCTCTGCCTCTTCCGCTGTTATGTGGAGTGGGCACTGTCTCTTATGAGCTCAGCGTAGTCACAGTTGCACAGGCATGCCCAATGAGGGAGGCTGAAGTCCACCCTTCACTTTCCCTGGCACCTTGAGTGCCTGGGTGCGTTTCTGCATCTGACCAGAGGAAAGGGCTCCTGTTCCTTCCTACAAAAGTGCCGTCTGTCCACAAGCCATGCCCCCTGGGGCTGCACCCACCCCACGGGGGCACCTTTTTTCTAGTTCACACGAAGGGAACAAATAGGCTAGTGGTGGCCTTATATTAGCTGTTGTCAATTGAACTTCTCTGGGCCTGATTTTTTTTCTCCTGAGAAGTGACGCTCTTAGGATGCTTTCTTACTTACAAAGTAAGTGTTGGGGCTGCAGGACCCGTGAGATGTTGGCAGATGTTTGTAGGCTGGCGTGTGTGTGTGCAAATCCCTGCTTAGATTCCTGTCTCCCTGGGCTCATGGTACTTCTACTGGTCATCCCAGTTCCTGGGTTGGGGTTCACCCAATACAGGCTGCCTCAACCTGAACTTTGCAGTGATGGGTTGGTGAGCAGGCTCTCACCACAGGGCTTCCAGGGACCACCAGTCTGTGGTGTAGGCATATACTAGGAGGAAGGGATTGAGCAGCCAGCGGCCCTGTGCCCTGTAAGGACCCATGGTGCACCCCCACTGCAGCCACTCTGGGGATGGGCCCTTACCCACCTCTTTCTCACTGCCCGGCTTATGTAAATGTCCCTGGCCTCTTCTTGGCCCAGCGGATTCCTGTTCTGCTTCCTCTGTCCTATGCTGAGCACACAGCATGGAGCACAGCCCTGGGCACACAGTAGGTGCTCTGCCCTGCTCCCTGAACTAGTGGTCAGGTGAATGAGTCTTGACTTTGCTCTGCCATTGCTGGGCTGTGTCCGTTGGATTGCTCCCCCTTTCCCACAGGCCTGGGCCCATTAAGCTTCCATCTTCTCTCACCTGGTTATCGCCCGGACTTGGGAGTTCTTGGCTGGGAGGTCGTGGGAGGTCGGAGGTGTCCCAGCTTCCCCCTAGGCAGAGCCCCTGCAGGTCATGTTTAGGGAAACCCCCACACGCAGAGGGGCATTGTCTCAGTGGGTTGAAAAGGCCACTTTCCTCCAGCTCATTGATCAGATCCCAGGGAACAGTGGGGAGCCTGAGCCCAGGGGCCGAGGCATCATGAGGGACTGGGGCTTCTGAGAGCCTTTATCTCAGCACAGGAGATAAGACCTCAGTGGCTGCAGGAGCCATAAAGCAAGGAGGGGCTGGCAGTTGAGGATCCCGGGGAGCCGGGCTTTGAACTCTGCCCTCCCGGGGGTGGGAAGCCTTTATGGTGGGGCTGCTCTGGGGCCGAGGTGGCAGCAGAACCATTACAGGAGAAAAGAGTCCCCAGAGCCAGCCTCCTGGCACCCAGACTGCATGGTGAGACAACGGAGCCCGGAGAGGTGGGACCAGCGGCGGAAACAGCGCTCCATCCGGGCTTTATTGACTTGTAAACGGCACCATTAAAGAGGAAGGCCTCACCTTGGCTGGAAGCAGCTGTGTGCGCTGCCGTAAATCTAGGGTGAGCTCCGAGGCTGCAGCCGGGCCTGGCAAATGCCAAGCATGCCCTGGGCAGAAGAGGGTGCAGGCCAGGGATCCCCACCACACCCAGCCCCTAGCTCCACTGAGGCACTGAGTGTGGGAATTTATAAGAAGGATGTTTACCAGGGGAAATATCAGTGGCGAATTAGACTTCGCAAATAAAACTTTTCAAACTTTTTCTTTTCCACCTTTTTTTTTTTTTTTAAGAGAAGGGATCTCACTTTGTTGCCCAGGCTTGTCTCGAACTCCTGGACTCAAGCAGTCCTCCCGTTTTGGCCTCTTGAATGCTAGGATTACAGACTTGAGGCACAGCACCCAGGTATCCAAAAAAATATTTTTTAAAAAGAGGAAAATTTCTAGACATCTTTGAGTCTCCATTTGTAAAGTCAGCGCAGAAAGAAGGACATTGAGAAGATGAGGCTTAGAGTGGCCTGCAGAGGAGTGAGTGGAAGTCCATCGCGGCTTCTTGCTCATTGTGTATCCAGGACTAGCTCCTGAGAAGCCCAGGTCTCAAGGTTTGTTTTTTTTTTTTTTTTTAACATAAAGAATGAACATGATACCAGCTCTCAAAGGTTGGCTATGATGAGCGAATGGGATGAACATAGAACCCCTCACCAGTGGGAGGTGCTCGACAAGTAAATTTTCTTTCTCCTCCGATTGACAACAAAACAAAATGGAAATTTGAGATCTTGGCCCTCTTTCCGTTTTGTTCCCATGGAATTAGCTAACCTTGCACAACAAAAGAGTTGACTGCTAGCTGCCCAGGGGCAGGGACAGCCCTGCCTGGTTCACTTTAGTAGGCTTCGTTATTAGGTAGGAAGCTGGTGTAGAATTCTGAGAATGCTTTCTACAAATGTTGGGTGAATAAAGAAAACAGGAGACCAAGAAAAAAGAAGGAAAGAAAGAGTGGAAGGAAAGGAGGGTGGAAGGAAGAACACAAGGTCCCTTTTCCTCTGGACAAAGTCCGGAGTTTTTGGAAGAGAAGGAAAGGAGAAGCAACATTTGCCGCCTCCCGCTGTGAGCCCAAATGTTAGAAAACTTAGTTCTCACAACCACCAGGAGGGCCCTGAGGATAATTGCCCAAGCTCTGCTATTTACTTATTAACCAATAAGTAAATCTGTCTTCTGGGCAAGTTATTTGCTCAGTGGGTGAGTAAGTTCTTTGTGCCCCTGTCTTCTCCTCTAAAATGGTGAGAATTAAATGAGATAATAAGTGTAAACCCATTACACAGTTACTGGCAAATACTAAGTGCTCGATACATGTTGGATATTGTTTATGCTTCACGATGGAGTAACAGGTTAAGTAGCTTGGCCGATTCACAAATCTGAGAAGCACGTGGCCGGATTCCCACTTTGCTTCTAAAGCTCACACCAGTTCTCCTGGGTCTGCAGCTGTTGAGGCATCACAAGGAGTGGTTTGTGGAATCTCCACTCCGCGTGGTCTCAGAATATATTACTAGACAGAACTACTAAAAGGAACTCTTTACGGGACATAATTTTTAGGCTGAGCTGCTGGAAAGGGTTAAATGGGCCACTGGGATTCTTATCTTTGTGTGAGGGATTCCTTCATTCATTAAATAACAAACAGATAAATAAACAAACAAAGCCAAAAGGAGGTAAGATCCTTAATGCTTACAGAGCACTTACCCAGCCCAGCCTGAGCCAGGAGCTGCAGGAAGCTCAAAGCTCTAGGACAGGGTGCCTCACCTCCCTGTCTCCAGGGACTTAGTATTTGCCAATCACTGCTTGTCACAAGTAGGACATCCTTAGTGCTGTGTGTTGGTGGGAATCAGTTTCTTATCGTATAACAAGGAGGCTGGATGGTAAGTGGCATTTTTCACCATTTAGAATTCTCGAACGATTCACAGTGAGAGAGATCTCAATCCAGGAACTACCGTGGTCCCTCTGCATCTGGGATTTCAGCCTAGCCTTTGTAGGTGCTTGAGTATTTTGGATCGAATGCTTAGATAGCTGTCAGGGCAAGGCACTGTTCTGTATGTCCACACATACTAACTTATTTAATACTCACCTCAGTTCCACTCCTTTACTGTCAAGGAACTGAGACACGAAGTTTAAGCCCACACAGCCAGCATGTGGTGAAGAATTTGACTCTGCACAGCCTGGCGGCAATGTCGGTGCCATGCTATACTGCTTCCCTGCAAAACGGACCCCAGCAAAATGGAATTCAGTTTACAAAGTGATTATTCATCTTCCAAGGAGGGAGAGAGTGAAGGAGCTAAAGACAGAGGGAGAGAAGAAAGAAATGCAGAACAGGGAGGGGAAACGGGGGCTCCTTCCTTGTAGCACCTGAGACACGCGATCTCTCTGCCTGTTCCTTCCTCCAGCACCCAACCCCCTCTGCCCGCAACTTCCTGATAATCCCACTAAGAATTCCAAGCAGGTCTCACTGCTTCTTGGAAAGCAGCCGGCAGAGGCCCACACCCTGAGCCTGCGAGTCCGGTTCTGAGTCCTGACACCAGCAGAGAACGCTCCTGGGAGGGGCCGGGCTTCCCATTCCCCTGAGTCTGGGCCCGGGCCTGCCACATTCCATTCTTCAGGTCTTAAAAGCCTCCTATTCTTTTACAAATCACTGGTTCAGACCTAAATTATCCAGATAATTGAGCCGCCTGGCCCGTCATTTTGTTGGCATAGACACCATTTATGTGTAATCTGAGAATATTCTATCTGCCGTGGAGTTTCTTCCAAAGGCATTATTTCTAACCTTCTTTAAGAAACAAATTTCCTGTTGCCATGGAGATCATCTTTTGGCTAATTTTATCAGGCTCAGGAGCCAGGCTGGAAGCAGCTCTCTCCTGTCTCCCAGGTTCTCTACTTTGTAGAGTCCCAGGTTGTCTGTCAAACGAGGCTCTCGGATCTCAGCAGCCTGCGCATGAGACAATTCAGATGATAGCTACATTTTGGTTTGGAATTTTAAAAGCCTTGACATCATCTGCACAGGCATTTTTGATTTGTTTTAATGAGAAAACGCATACAATAAAGATTCAGAGCTGATAAATTTCATAAATGCATGCTTTCTGGAACCTGACTGTGAGGAAACTGTTAAAATGAGAAGTTTCTGAGCTAGCAAAGACTTTAGAAAATTCAGAAAGAGGAAAAGGCATTGCTTGGGCACCAAGCCTTTCGCTGCCCTGAGGTGTACTAGGGGAATTGGGGAATGGAGTGTGCAATCTGCCTCTTTCCAGCTATCTGGGGATAATTAAATTGCTTCAGCGCTTCGAGGGACTGCAAGGGTCATCTCTTTTAAAACTCTCATTTTATAAATTGGGAAATTAATCCAAATTCTCTGGAGTTAGACTTGGTTCTTGGGAGAGTTTGTAACCAAAGTCTCTGGACTTGTGGTCACTTGGGATAAAATCCAAAAGAAATCCTCCCAGGCTGGACCAGGCACAGCTGCCTCCAGACTCTGAGGCACTCGCAGCTCCCGTGCAGCCTGCTTCTCTCACCTCCGTGTCTTTGCACATTCTACCTCCCGCTCTTTGGAATGCATTTCCACTTTCGTACCCTCTTGGACAGTTTTTGCTAGCCTTCAAAACTCACCTCAAGTGTCACCTTTTCAAGAATTCTCTAGTCTGGGTCGAGTTGTCTTATGAAGCCCTCACACTGTGCAATTATTTGCACATGTGCCATTTTGTCTACTGGACAGGGAGCTCTGTGGGGATCGTGTTCTAGTCACCTCAGAGTTCTGGTGCATAGGACAGCACCTAGCTTGGAGGAAACACTGAATGTTTGAAGAAGTCAATAATCTCAACAGTTAACATCGGAGAACCTACTAAGCACAGGTATTGTATTACTGTATTAGGTTACTTAATATGAAGTGATATTAATATTAGACGGTTGATACCTCCTAAGATTAGTGGGAATGTTAAGTGAGCTAATACATTAATAGCTAATACATTGTTTGTGAAGGAAACTGAGGCATAGCAAAGAAACTTGCCAAAGGCCACCCAACTAGACAGTATTGGAACCAGGATTCAAACTTTGGCGATTTGTGTCCAGATTTTTCACTTTTAACAGTTATGGGCTCAGGATATGCTACCCCAAATATGGCACCTTGGCATTTTAGAAAACACCTGAAGCAGGGAAGTCTTCTGACCTTCTGCCATTCTCCCCTGGAGCAGGCCAGAAAGAATTCTCTGACCTTCCTCTAAAGTGGGTCCAGAGGGAACCTCCTCATACCCAGAAGAAAGGAATGAAGAGACACAGAGAATAATCTGGATAAATGGGTCTCACTAAGATCCCTGCCACTGCAGTTTATTCACATTATTTTTAATTTTTATTTTTATTTTATTCGAGACAGAGTT
>NW_012100543.1:5105394-5117449 GCF_000951045.1 Mandrillus leucophaeus | reverse complement strand
TCTGAAGCTCCTGACCTTAGGTGATCTGCCCACCTTGGCCTCCCAAAGTGCTGGGATTACAGGCGTGAGCCACCATGCCCGGCCGGCTTGTTCACATTAGATCAGACCATTTTGTCCTTCAATCTCACTTCGGGATGACTGTCCATAAAAATACAGTTCTCCTGGTTTCTTTGGGTCATCATTTCTGAAGGCTTTGTGTCACGTAAAACTTACATAAATTTGTACGTTTTTCTCTTGTCAATCAGTCTTTTGTTATAGGTGCCTCAGCTATGAATCTTGTGATGGGTGAGGAAAGGTATCCTTTTTTCCCTCCTGTAACAGGTACTCTAGATGCCTCTTGGATCAGTGAGCAGCCCTAGAGTGCGGTATAAACCACATTTTGTAGCTGAGGAAATGAACGCGATGGTAAGATGCCTCTTCCCAGGTCACGTGGGCAGTGAGTGATGGAGCTGGATTCAAGCTGGAATGTCTGACTTCAAAGTTGATTCTCTTGCCGCTTCACTGTACTGTCCGCAAAATTAGGTATGAAATTATGTGGCACTGACCACAAATGTTGTAGAGACCACTTCTCTTGTGAGACTTCTAATTTTCTCTTATGATTTCTATTTAAAATACTTCAATTCTGGGATCACTCCTACTCTCTAGCACAGAAAACCCCCAAAGCTTATCTCTTCTTTATACCTCTGAGACGTGTAACAAGTGTCAGGGTGACAGAGGGCTGTTCTCTCCATCGCGGGGGACATTTCCTGGCACCAAGATTGGGAGCAGATGGTTTTTATCTTAGTTCTGTTTCTTCGATTTAAATAATACATGAATGGGTCATTTAACTTGAACTTTTCAATCAAATGAATACATGGAAAGGAACCGAACTCTCTTCACTCAAGAGACAAAGATGCTGATGCCTATTTGTAGAGATGATACCTGCAGCAGTTAAATACTTGCAATGTGTCCTTGGGATGTGATCTTCTTCCTCAGCAGGAGGTTGGGCATTTCCTCTAAACTAGAAGCAGAAGGCTGGCCAGAGGCACTGTCGGTCTTGGCCTTGCCATTGGTGCCACCACCTCGTGGGGGCTCTGTGTGTTCAGGTCAGGCTGGTTACTGTGTGCAGCAGAATGGTACGTTTCATGCTGCCACCCTTACTTGTATATGTACAGCTTACGAAGACAAGATTGACATGCTCATGGCCTCGGCTGCAAGGTCTTGGAGCTACACTGACCAGAGCATCTTTTTGGTAAACCCTTAATTTGTCCCAGTGGTCACATTCCTGCCATCTGCTCTAGCCTCTAGCTCTCAGTGTTTCCCTGAGTCTTTAATTTCAGCCTATGAAAGGGGTCCCTGTCAGACTGACTGGCCAGGGGCAGATTTCAATACATATGGCCCTATGGCTGCCTTTGATTCTCCCGCATCAGACTTCCCCTTTGTTGCATCACTGATGCAGAGGTAGGTACAGCTCCGCATCAGGTGCAAATGCTGGAACCAACCTTCAGTGGCATGCCCCAGCTGCAAAGCCCGATGGGGCTTTTATATCCTTAAATCTGCAGTGGTCTTGAGTGCATGGGCACCTGCCCAGCCAATCTTTTGTTTGTCTTTCTCTGAATTCCCAGAGCACATATCTAGGCTCTGTTGCACTTGGTATGCTCTGATTTGTCTCCCATTTCTCCGGGTAAGGGTCACGTTCCTCTTGGGCCATGAGACACCCCAGGCAGTGACTTTGTGTCATCCTCTCTGAGTCCTCTGTGCCTGACAGGGAACCCGGTGTAGGATGAGTGCTCAGAATGTACTTGGTGAATGATTGAATAAATGGATGGTAAAACAAGGGACGATAATGGCAGGTTCTCTTTTTCATTTCAAAGCTAAACTTAATGAAAACTAGGTCTTTATTCAATAAATTTTAATTGGAAGCCTTTAAAAATTTGAAATGAAGCCCCAAGGTCATGAGTTTGCCTGTTTTATTTCACTTATTATTCTTTTTTTTTTTTTGGTGGGGGAGAATTATTTAGTTTGGCTTTCTTGTATGCATCGGTTGCCTTTCTGCTTGCTTTAATTCAGCTTCCATTTGGGATGTGACTCCTTTAGAAAGTGCTAACTTCTGAGCTACTGGAAGAAGTCCACACCAAAAGCCTGGATGTCTGGGTTTGAATTTCACTCTGCTGACATCAAGGTGGCCTTTGGGACAATCATTTCTTCCCTCGGCATGTTATTGATTTATCTATTCATAAATCTCTAAAATGTGGCGGTGAACTAGATAATCTGTAAATCAGCCTTCCTCTATCTCAAATGTTCTCTGACTATACTGCTGATGGTACAGTTTCATTTTTGATGCCTGATTAGGTAGAGAGAAAACAGATCTTCATTGTCAATGCCATAGTTATTCAAGCACAGCAGTGGTTAAAGGGTCTGAGGAGGAATTCACCCAGCCAAGCTCGAGGAGTGGGAGGAAGAGCCATTCTCTGGGAGGGTCTTCTCCACCCTCCAGATTTTTCACTTTTAACGAGTGATGGGTTCAGGATATGCTACCCCCAAATATGACACCTTGGTATTTGAGAAAACAGCAGAAGCAGGAAAGTGTCTCTGTCTGACCTTCTTCTGCCATTGTGACTTGAAGCAGGTTAGGAGAGAATTCTCTGACTTTCCTCTAAAGTAGGTCCAGACAGCAACATGTTCAAAGGTGTGGTGTCCTGAAGCAGCTCAGTGTTGCTGGAGTGTGAAGTGTGAGGAAGGGGAGGAGGCCAGCAAGGTGTGGCTGAAGCCCCAGGCCAGGAAGGTCATGGAGGTCCTTCACCCAGTGGCTGGGAGGTTGGGCTTTGTTGCAGAGGCAATGTGGAGACTCCAAAAGACATTCAGTGGAGGGGGGCAGGGAGGAGCCTGGGGCGAGGAGTAGCCTATTGTAGGGGAGGAACTGTCATGGAAGACCAGGAAGTAGGGTGGCCAGCCTGGAGGGGGTTGCAGAGAGTGCAGGTGAGAGGTGAGAAGGGCTTGAATGGGGCAGGGATAGAAGGAGAGGAGAGGCTGACAAGGCTCCTAGAAATAAATAGAAAGTGAAACAGGAGTCAGCTCTGGTTTGGATGTAGAGTTTGGAGGAAATTTGCAGGGGCCTCTTTTGGCTGCTCCACCTCACGCAAAGTACACAGGGGCACAGGAGCCACCATGAGTTCAGTGTTGGGCGTGTGGAGGTGGATGGAAGGTCAGTGGCCTGTCCTGCTGGAGCTGTCTTGTCATCGAGTTGGAATTCCAGCAGATCACAGCTGGGAATGGAGGCCTTGCAGCCTCCTCCCCTTCCTCACACTTCACACTCCAGCAACACTGAGCTGCTTCAGGACACCACACCTTTGAACATGTTGCTGTCTGGACCTACTTTAGAGGAAAGTCAGAGAATTCTCTCCTAACCTGCTTCAAGTCACAATGGCAGAAGAAGGTCAGACAGAGTCACCCATGTAAATTGTAATGGAATAACCAAGAGTGAGCTTTTAGGGCAAGAAGACCTTGGTCCAGAACAGGGCTGAGGAGACAGTTCTGTTTGAGGGATGGACAGAGGGACTGTTCACTGAGAAGGAAGCAATCCCAGGGGGTCTGACTTCAAGAACTCTAAGAAAAGAGCTTCAAGATAGAGAAAGTGGTCAACAGAGTCAGATACGGTGGAGGGGTGCCGTGAGATGAGGACTGAAACCATTCCACTGGGTCTGATGCGTGAGTGGTACCTGGCGGGGTTGGAAGAATGTAAGTTCGTTGGAACACTAAGAACATCGTCAACTTGGGATCTGTGAAACCCAACTTAAGAGTGTAGACTACTCTTTTTTGCCTGTTGAAAAATGAGAGAGATACATTAGAGATAGAGATGTGGTGTCAAGGAAAGAGTCTTTCGGGGTGGAGGAGATCTGAGCCCACTGCATCCTGGAGGAGCAGGGCTGCAAGAGAGGAAGCAGTTAAAGGCACGCTGTGTGCGCGTGTGTGTCTGTGTGGATGTGTCTGTCTCTCTGTGTCGGTGTGTGTGTATGCCTGTGTGTCTCTCTCCATGTCTCCGTGTGTGTGTCTGTGGGTTTGTGTGTCTCTCTGTGTGAGTATGTGTGTATGTGTCTGTGTTTTGTGTGTCTAAGAGTGTGTCTGTCTCTGTGTTTGTGTCTGTGTTGGTGTGTCTGAATGTGTGTCTGTGTGTGCCTGCGTGTATGTCTGTGTGTGTCTGTCTGTGTGTATGTCTATGACTGCATGTCTGTGTGCCTGTGTGTGTGTCTCTGTATGTCTTTGTGTGCATCTGCGTGTATGTGTGTATCTGTGTGTATATCTGTGTGTGTATGTGTATCTGTGTCTGTGGGTGTCCCTGTGTGTGTCTGTGTCTGTGTCTGTGTATGTCTAGAGTGTGTGTATCTGTGTCTGTATGTGTCTCTGTGTGTCTTTGTATGTGTCTGTGTATATCTATGTCTATGTGTGTTCCTGTCTGTGTGTGTCTATATGTTTGTGTCTATGTGTGTCTCCGTGTGTGTGTCTGTATCTGTGTGTATGTGTGTCTATGAGTGTGTCTGTGTGTCTGTGCGTGTGTCTCTGTGTCTTATGTGAGTGTGTGTCTATGTGTGTCTGTGTCTATGTGTGTCCCTGTCTGTGCGTCTGTGTGTTTGTGTGTGTGTGTGTGTGTGTGTGTGTGTGAGATGGTCAATATTCCAGGGGCGGCAGGAAGAGAGGAAGACCAGGGCACGGGCGGAAGAGTTGGGCAGCACACAGGGACCCTCAGGATGGAGTCGAAGAAGGGCCTAGTCTGGTAACCTGTTCTTCCTGATGTCATAGATGGCGAGGACGTCTGTGAGGGTGGGGTGAGAGTGGAGCTGAGGGCTTGGGGTACAGGCTTAGACTCATCTTTGAGGAATGGGAGGGAGCTGTCTAGAGACAGGTGGAGAGGCTCCTCAGGGATCCCCGAGGTTGGCAACCACAGGTCGGTATTGCAGCGGTTTACACAGTTGTGAAATTCAATGTTCCCTGTAGCTGTTGGCCTGCAGCTGTGGGAGTAAAGAGGGTCAGCAGTGACGCTGGCACAGGACAAAGCTTTGCTGGGCCCATTCAGGGGATGTGGAAAGATGCTGGCATGGATCGTTCGGAAGCTCCTCTGCAGTGCTGGTGACAGCTGGAGACATTTACTCAGGACCCACTGCTTGCCAGGCCCCGCGCGGGGTGTCACGGTGGTGAGATGGACAGACCTGAAACTGGACTCTGGGGCGATGTGGCCTGGGCAGCTGTGGAGACAGCACCAGCATTAAAGTCACTGGACCCGGGTTCCAATGCTGGCACAAGCACGCTCAGTATGGACTCTCCTCTGCTCCAGAGTCCTCCTCTGTGATTGATGTTAATAGTATTTGCATAGTCATTATTGTCAGGCAGGAATCGATGGAGCTTTCTTTGACCCTGTTGGAAGCAAGAGTGAGGGGTGAGTTCGAAACTCAATGCTATACTTGCTGGGCTCCTTGAGGGGTCTGCATGTGCTCTTTCTCATCATCCTGGTCATCATCAGACCTGCCCACGGCGGGCTCAGCTCCCAAGTCCTTTCTGAGCCATGTGGCCCCGGTCTATGCTATGACGTTGTGCTGTGCAGATGGGCTTGTGGCGCTGGTCGAGGCCCAGCTGAGCCGTGAGATGCTACCGGCCCGGATGATGGGTTATCAGAGCCCTGTGCAGACCACACAGATGGCTGCCCAGAACCCCACTGCTGCCGGCTCTACCACCCAAGCAGTCGCTAGGCCCCCCTCCAGCTGCTCTGACATTCCCTTCCCAAGGCCTAAGAAATGCTCTGGCCAAACTAGATGTTCACATGCTTCAGTGGACTCCTGGTGCACTAAATGAAAACACACACAGCATTAGGGCTACGGAGGGCATGGTCCGATGTTTGAGGCAAGACTGCTGTTAACCTAGGAGGAGAGGAACGGGCCGTGTGGGAAGAGGGAGGACGTCCTGAAGGATCCAAAGGTCAAAGGAAACAAACGTTGAGAAGCAGCTACTTTAAGCCAGGAATTCTGCAGTGGTTGTTTCTTTGGTCCTCTCTGAAATCCCGTTAGGCAGGCATTCTCATTTCCAGTTCACAGATAAAGAAACTGAGACCCAGGGAGATTGTGCCGAGTCTGACTCCAAAGCCTGTGCCCTTTCCACTATACAACCCTTGTCAGAATCAGCCCTTAAACAAGGTTCACATTCCAAGTCATTTATTATACATGGAAAGAGCTTCTGAGGCCTGTTGAGGCTGATTTGCATAATTCATTTTTAGAACATTAATTAGCCGGGATGTGTAATAGTTCTTGTGCCAATTTGTGTTTCAATTTCAAATGCAAATACAAATTAGCAAATGTTATTCCTGTGGCACCTTAAGGATGAAACATTTGCTGCTCGTCGTATTAATCTTTACATTTCTGAAACTATCACTGATAGAAGCAATAATATCCTCTAATTTGCAGGATTGAGAAAAAAAATGTAGTCTGGTGGGGGCTGGGGTGGGTGAGAGGTAATTCTCTTTCAGGGAAAGAAAACTGCATCCATCCATCCATTAAATAGTGCTGAGTACCTACTAAGTGTCAGACGTTGTGGTAGGAAGCAGAGATAGGGCCAGGGAGCACCCACACTTAAGAGTTCTATAAATACACAAGCATGCTATGTTGTGATGTGTATTAGAACAGGCCTACACTTTAAGTGCTGGAACCGAAAGATCGGAAGGCCTGAGATTGCTTCCCAAAGACGGGATGTGGGGCCAACCGAGTCTTGGAGGGAAAGCTGGAGGAATCCTGGTCAGAGTGGGTTGTCCTGGGTGGTGAAGGGAGCGATGGTGGCAGTGGGGATATGATGAGAGAAGACAGAGACAAGAAGAGACATGAGAGCTGGTGTATTTGGGGAAATCCAAGCCGTTCTGCACCGCTGGAACTCAGGATTATTCGCAGGTGTGACAGCAGGGGCAGGATGATGGACAGAATGCGTGCTGGCTGTTCTTCGGAATTCACTCTGCAAACCTGGGGGAGCCATTCACAGAAGCAGCTGGTCAGACTGACATTTTAGAAAGCTCACCCTGGAGGCTGTGTGGAGAAATTTTGCAAAGGGGGATTTAGTTAAGGAGTAGAGAAAGCATTGGGATAACCCATCAGTGGAAGAGGAAGTAGAGATGGGGGGTGGGTGACACTGTCAAGGGATATTTTAGGAATATCACTATAGGGAGGCAATGTGGGGAGGTGCTTAGAACTCATCCCACCCTCTTGCCATCTTAGCTCTCACCTTGGGCAAGTCTCTGACCTTGAGCGGGTCTCTGCTCTAGCATGCTCCTCTGTAAAACAGGCATGATGATAAAAATGAGCCCCATCTCATAGAGTTGTTTTTCATAAAGGAAACACTCACGAATTGATAGAGATGATAGGGATGATGATGGTGGGATGGTTTCTAACTGGATGTGGGGGCTGAAGGAGAACGAGGTCCAGATAAATGTCCAGATTCCTGACTGGGTATGCTGAAATGGATGTGGTTACTCTTCATTCAATAGAGAACCTATGGAGGCAGAGGTGTGAAAAGGAATGAGTCAGTGTAGACAGGGTAAGGGCAAGGATTTGGTAGACAATCGATTCAGGTTCTAGAAGCGGTCTTCTAAAGGCCTCTCATAATCATCAGCCCTTGTGTCCTTCTCAGCAAGTCCAAGGTTATTCTCTTCAGCGTCTCTAAATAAGTACATTACAATACAGTACAATACATTATTGTTGACTGTAGTCACCCTGTTGTGCTAGCTAATACTAGATTTTATTCATTCTAACTACATTTTTGTACCTATTCACCCTTCTCACCCGCCTTCCTCTGCCTCCACTTTGGCCCATTTTGTTGGCTAAAACAATTCACAGAGGCAACCCACATTGAACGTGGAAGAGTCCCCAGAGGGGAGTGACTATAGTAGGATGTGGTTCATGAAGGGCCATTTTTTGAGCACCCCCGTGACAGATGCGTACACAGGTTGTCTGTCTTCACAATGATAAAGTAATCGTTATGATGGGCCATGCAGCTATTAGGTGGCAGCCACTCCAGCAGACCCTTTGCATACAGTTTCATCTTTGCAACACCCCTTCAAGGCTGTTGCTACTCTCATTTCACATTTAAGGAAATTGGAAATTGAGGTTCTATAACTAGACTTTGGTCACAAAGTTAGTAAATAGTCTAAACTAGATCTGAATATGGATTTACTCTGACTATAAAACTCATGCTTCCTTCTCTTCCTCCGTGACAGATGCTGTAACAGATCTTTAGAAGCCCAGGGATAGCATCTAACCTAGTCCAGTGGTGATGAGGTACACTTCATGGTGGTTGTGATACTTGATTGCCAACCTTCCTTCCAGTCCTAATATTTCATGTAGGTCAGTTACAGTCTAGTGTAAATGGGGTTTCATTGGGTGTTAACTTTACATAGGATGAGACCAAATCACTTTGGTACTCTGGGACTCTGGCTAGAACTACAGGCTTTTGTTACTGTCCAGCATCCAAAATAACCTTTTTTTTTTTTTTTTTTTTGAGACAGAGTCTCACTCTGTTGTCCAGGCTGGAGTGCAGTGGTACGATCTAGGCTCACTGCAACCTCTGACTCCTGGGTTCAAGCGATTCTCCTGAGTCAGCTTCCAAGTAGCTGGGATTACAGGCATACGCTACCACAACTGGCTAATTTATAGTTTTAGTAGAGACAGAGTTTTGCCATGCTGGCCAGGCTGGTCTCAAACTCCTGACCTCAAGTAATCCACCTGCCTGGGCCTCCCAAAGTGCTGAGATTACAGGCACAAGCCACTGTGCCCAGCCTAAGATAACTTTGTTATCCTTAAGTTAATAACATATATATATATAAATATACCTGGACATCATTACACAACACATGGTGGAAAATGTTCTGTACCAACTTCTATGCTTCTAAGATGGAGACATGAAGCATGAGCAGTCGTTTGGTAAAGGAGAGTGTTGATAGATTAGTGATATCAAGTTTAACAGTGACTAAATTACCTCCTATTGCCATGGAAAATATACAAAGTAGAGCAAATCTACAAAGAAGTGAAGTTACAGTATCACATTGAGGCTGGCACACCAGAAATGTAGTTGAAAGAATATTTGTTTTTAGCAGATGACAGCTACTCAATTACTGGAACATCATGCTGGGCAAGGCCAACTTTCCCTGTGAAAGTTAAAGCTGAATTTTGTGTTTTTCCACAGAGAGTGATTGTCCACCTTCTACAGGTATGTATCAGAATTTATAACCTTTGAATAAGTGTTTAGAAACCCAAGCTAGAACATATGCTAAGAAAATATAGCAGTTTAATAGTGAGAGTTGACAAGCTAATGTCATACTACTGTGGGATTTTTGGTAATGATTAAACTGAGAAATGAGCAACAGAGAATCTCCCTTGGGTGAGCCTGATGAAAGCGCCCTCAAGCCTAGGTAACATAGTGAGACCTCGTCTCTACAAAAAAATAAAAAAATTAGTCGGGTATGGTGGTGTGCCTGTGGTCCCAGGTACTCAGGAGGCTGAGGCAGGAAGGTCTCTTGAACTCAGGATACTGAGGCTGCAGTGAGCTGTGTTCCCACCACTGCATTCCGGCCTGGGCGACAGAGCAAGACTCTGTCTCAAAAACTAAAACAAAACAAAACAAAAAACAGTGACTCAATTTGAACCTACAAACTTTTAGTTCCCCTTCCATTTGAGGAACATGATGGAGGAACTTGGGTTCTCTGGAACTCAGTTTACCTAACTGTGGACTAAGGAGGATAGATGGGATAATTATTTTTTAGACCTCAGTCTGTTCTTTCTACAATTTCTTTAGAAATCCTTTATTGTGAAAATTATAAATCCATCAGTCTATAATTGTTTTATGTATTATATCATGATAGTGATTTTGGATTATTGGGATTCCTCAGATATGGAAGGACAGGCTGCCTCTACAAAAACCAAAACCAAAACCAAAAAGTCTCAACAGTATTTGATAGGACTAGATTTTCACATTTATTTAAAGCTATCTGATATAATTTGGCTGTGTTCTCACCCAAATCTCATTTGGAATTTTAATCCCCATATGTCAGGGGAGGGACCTGATCAGAGGTGATTGGATCTTGGAGGTGGTTTCCCCCATGCTGTTCTCATGATAGTGAGTGAGTTCTCATGAGATCTGATGGTTTAAAAGTATGTGGCAGTTCCCCACTCATTCTCTGTCTGTTTCCTGCCACCATGTAAGATGTGCCTTGCTGCCTTATCTGCCTTTCGCCTTCTACAATAATTGTGTAAGTTTCCTGGGGCCTCCCCAGCCATGTGGAACTGTGAGTCAATTAAACCTCTTTTCTTTATAAATTACCCAGGCTCAGGTAGTTTTTTATAGTAGTATGAAAATGAACTAATATACCATCTAAATGTATTTGTTCTAATTTTCTGAATTCCACTCTTTCTTAGTCAATGTCATTTACTAAACTTGGCAAGGCTGTGAGTTCAACTTCTGTTGTAATTCTGCAACCTGTAGGATTAAATTTTGGGTTTCACTTTCATCTGTATCCGTCCTGAAGATATAATAAAGCGGAGATTCCTTTAGGGCTTACATAGAAGTTTTCTGGTTTTCACATTGTGCTTTAAGCTAGGTGTTTAAAGTCAGATCTTTTCATTCTCTTCATGTAAACTCTTCAATGCAATCAGAAACGGCTCCTCTCTACCCATCCAAGTTGTTGTAATTATTATTCTCTACATCAATAATAACTTGATCTCTTAGAACTTTGCTTTCAGTGAGGACATTATCACAGACAACCACCCGTAGTAACATAAGCAACTGCTTCGTCCCTACACGGTTACAGTTGTGGTCTACTAGTATTTGAAACTTGTCTGCTGGTATGCCATTTTCTTTCTCTCTCTCTTTTTTTTTTTAGATGGAATTTTGCTCTTGTTGCCCAGGCTGGAGTGCAATGGCACAATCTTGGCTCACTGCAACCTCTGTCTCCTGGGTTCAAGTGATTCTCCTGCCTCAGCCACTCGAGTAGCTGGAATTACAGGCATGTGCCACCACGCCCAGCTAATTTTTTGTATTTTTAGTAGAGAATCACTGTGTTATCCAGGATGGTCTTGATCTCCCAACCTCAGGTGATCCACCCACCTTGGCCTCCCAAAGTGCTGGGATTACAGGGGTGAGCCACCACACCCGGCTAGTATGCTGTTTTCACTAGACATCTAGATAACGAATCTCAGGTTCTCAATTTTGAAGTTGGTTACCAGGGTCCAAGACTATTGATGCCACAGAGCTGTTGGAATGACTGCTGCTATTGCTGCAAACACATTGCTTTCCAGGAAATCAGATGCCTGCTGCTGTTAACAGCACAGGCTCTTGGGAGGCCATGGTGGCCTGCTTCTGTTCTGTTCCTCCAGGGTTAGAACCCTCAGGTACCAGGACCCTCAGATTGCTGACATGCTGCTGCCACTGCTAGAGTCAGAGTTTGTGAGTGCCATGCTGCTGGCACATCCCTTCCATAGTGTCATTACCAAAGGATCTGTGCTGCCTGAGTATCAGAAACCCAGGATCCACACTTGCCTGCCACTTTTGTTGCTGCTGCTAGAAGCAAAAGTAGGAAAAACAAAATAGCTTCTCACTTTCTCCTGCCTTTCAGGAGGAGTGTCTCCAGGCAGTGTCTCCTATCTAAAGACCTATCTAAAGCCAGCTGGCAAGGGAATATGGGCTGGGCATGTATGTAGTTTTCAGGCTTCCAGGCTTCTGCAATTCTGAGTAGAGAGAGAGAGAGTGAGGGGCAGGGTAGGGGGGGAAGGAACTGGGAACGGAGCTGTTAGCAATCTGTAAAATGGATGGTGCCTATATTATACACCAGATACGTTACTAGGCATAATATAGAATTGAAAAAAAATTGAGCCTCATCGCTCAAGGATCCTTCCTTTATCCATGCAATCTGACTTTTCAGCTCCTCTCACTAAGAGATCGGCCCTACTTCTTCATTTCATGAATCTTGGCTTGCCCTGTGACTTATTTTGGTTAATAAAATATAGCAGAAGTGATAGTGCCGGTTCTGAGCCTAGACCTCAAAAGGCCCTCTGTG
>NW_012100543.1:5101592-5104529 GCF_000951045.1 Mandrillus leucophaeus | reverse complement strand
TCTTTCACCTACATAAATATTCCTTGTTGGGCAATAGCTAGTCTTGTCAGAGTAATGAAATATGTGAACAAACCCATATATTTTTGAAACAAGTTAAATTACTATAAACATCTTTCAAACTAGCACAAAAGTCTGTAGTTTTTGAAGAATAGTTGGAAATTACAGAAAAGAAACATTTCTCATCTAATCTATAATCCCACTTACAGAAGCAGTCACTATTACTGTTTGAATATATTTTTCCAGTCTTTTAAAAACACATATTTACATGGTAAGTATCAAATGGTAAATATAATTTGTGTAATTCTTTTGCCCTTTTTGTTTTAGACAGGGTCTTGCTCTGTCACCCATGCTGGAGTGCAATCTCAGCACACTGCAACCTCTGCCTCTCAGTTCAAATGATTCTCCTTCCTCAGCCTCCTAAGTAGCTGGGATTGCAGGGATGTACCACCATGCCTGGCTAAGTTTTGTATTTTTAGCAGAGACAGAGTTTTGCCATGTTGGCCAGGCTGGTCTTGAACTCCTGGCCTCAAGTAATCTACCCACCTCTGCCTCCCAAAATACTGGGATTACAGGCATGAGCCACAGAGCCCCGCCTACCCTTTCTATATTAATAAACATTTTCACATTTATTAAATTGTTTAAAAAAACGTAGTTTTTAATGACATCATAATATTTTACTTTATTGATGTACCGTTATTTATTTAATCTTTTCCTTTTTTTGGACAATTACGTTGTTTCCTGTTTTGTTTTATTGTAAGTAGCTCTAGGAGAACCACCTTTCTATACAAAACATATTTAGATTATCTTCTTAACATAGCTTGATAGAACAAATTTTTTGCATTTTTAGGGGGTGGTGGTATATATTGTCAAATTTCTTTCTTTTCCAGGCACTACTTATTTTATTGCTTCTTTCCTGAGTTGAACACAGTCAAATATATACATGTTTATAGAGTTACTTTAATAAACACAAATCGGAAAACCTGTTGTTGTTTTAATTTGCATTTCCTTGAGTATGAGATAGGCTGAACATTTGTCATGCACTTATTGACTTTTTGCTTCCTTTTTTTTTTTTTTTTTTTTGCGTGTGAACTGACTGTTCATGGTCTAGAGAATTGATATTGACATCAAAGTTCTTTTGTGGATGACCAGCTGCTCCTTGCCTCCCATGGGATGTGGGCTGTGCAGTAGGGAAGCTGTCATCTCCGATAAAAATGCCTATAGGACAGGCTGCCTCACATGGCCATCACCGCAGCTGTCGCCAGGGTGGCATTGCCAGGGCTCTGCTAGAGACAGCCCATCTATGTGGGAGGACCTGGAATCTCCGACCTGAGGCTCCATTCATGCAGTCGCCTCCAGGTCCCTGAACGCTACAGCACTTGTGCCCTGGGGGTTATTTGCTATATGTGATAGAAGCATTTTAAGGGCTTTCAATTTTCCAGTGGTATAAGGCCCTGCTGTGACCAAGAGGAAAGTGGGTACCGTAACGCCATGTTGCACTGGGATATTGTGGGCTGCTTGGCCTGAACTTGCCCCTTTTTTCTCTGGCTCCATGTTGTGTAATACTGAAGTCTCTAGTAGTGAGCTTTTGAGCCTCATTACCTATCTAGAGTACCATGTGGTTCTGCAGCAAGCCACCTGTTAATGTCAAAAGAAACCCAAATTTGTGCATATTCCACTGGAGGCAATCTATCCATTTTGGGTCAGGTCGAGCTTGGTAGTGCGAGTGATAACGATAACTCAGAGATCAGCTTGTTGCTGTTCTGTACCCTATAGCATTCAGGACACCCTTTTATTACAGCATTTATCTTTCAGTGGTTTAATTATCTACTCACTCAAATGCTTGTGCCTCTGGAGTCTGAGCTCCGAGTGGGAGTGGGAGCAGACAGCATTTTATCCATTGCTGTATCTCCAGTGCTCTGTGCAGGAGCTAGCACACAGCAATTGCTCAGGAAATATTTTTTTGAACCAGAGGAATATCATCATTTGGATTCCGAGAAAGAGAAAAGCTTGCAAAACTTTAGGTGAAAAGGTCATTTGCCAACGAAGTTTTCAAAAGCAGCTAGCAACAGGATGGCTCTGGTCCCATTGCTACTGCAGACTCCCTGCCCAGTACTCTGTCCTGTGCACGCTCTGCAGTCCTGAGCCAGAAGGCCCTGCAACAGAGAGGCAGCCACAGTCCTCGCAGTGGGAGAAGAAGGCCAGGATTCACTGAATCTTGCCCAACTCTCATAACCAAGATTTTTCCATTTGGTATGTTGTCACAGATTGAATTACGTCCCCTAGGCCAGGAATGGTGGCTTACGCCTGTAATCCTAGAGCTCTGGGAGCCTGATGAGGGCAGATTACTTGAGTTCAGGAGTTTGAGACCAGCCTGACCAACATGGTGAAACCCCATCGCTACTAAAAACACAAAAATTGGCCAGTGTGGTGATGCACACCTAAAGTTCCAGCTACTTGGGAGGCTGAGGCAGGAGAATCTCTTGAACCTGGGAGGCAGAGGTTGCAGTGAGCTGAGATAGCCCTACTGCACTCCAGCCTGGGTGACAGAGTGAGACTCGGTCTCAAGCAAACAAAAACAAAATTATGTCCCCCAGAAATATTGTTGACATCCTAACCCTCACTACTTCAGAATGTGGCTTTATTTGGAAATAGGGTCATAGAGTCATTGCAGATGTCATTAGCTAAGTTGGGGTTACATTGGATCACGTGGACCCCTACTGCAATATGACTGGTGTCTTTATTAGAGGAGGGAAATTTGTACATGGAAACAGAAAGGGAGGACAGAGGCAGAGATTGGAGCGGGAGCCGCGACAAGCCAAGGAATCCCTGGGTCTGCCAGGAACTGGCAGAGGCCAGGAAGGATCCTCTCCTGGAGGCTTCAAGATGGAGCATGGCCAGATGACATCTCGATTGTAGACTTTCATCCTTTAGAACTGG
>NW_012100543.1:5096736-5101542 GCF_000951045.1 Mandrillus leucophaeus | reverse complement strand
TAGTGCGAGTGATAACGATAACTCAGAGATCAGCTTGTTGCTGTTCTGTACCCTATAGCATTCAGGACACCCTTTTATTACAGCATTTATCTTTCAGTGGTTTAATTATCTACTCACTCAAATGCTTGTGCCTCTGGAGTCTGAGCTCCGAGTGGGAGTGGGAGCAGACAGCATTTTATCCATTGCTGTATCTCCAGTGCTCTGTGCAGGAGCTAGCACACAGCAATTGCTCAGGAAATATTTTTTTGAACCAGAGGAATATCATCATTTGGATTCCGAGGAAGAGAAAAGCTTGCAAAACTTTAGGTGAAAAGGTCATTTGCCAACGAAGTTTTCAAAAGCAGCTAGCAACAGGATGGCTCTGGTCCCATTGCTACTGCAGACTCCCTGCCCAGTACTCTGTCCTGTGCACGCTCTGCAGTCCTGAGCCAGAAGGCCCTGCAACAGAGAGGCAGCCACAGTCCTCGCAGTGGGAGAAGAAGGCCAGGATTCACTGAATCTTGCCCAACTCTCATAACCAAGATTTTTCCATTTGGTATGTTGTCACAGATTGAATTACGTCCCCTAGGCCAGGAATGGTGGCTTACGCCTGTAATCCTAGAGCTCTGGGAGCCTGATGAGGGCAGATTACTTGAGTTCAGGAGTTTGAGACCAGCCTGACCAACATGGTGAAACCCCATCTCTACTAAAAACACAAAAATTGGCCAGTGTGGTGATGCACACCTAAAGTTCCAGCTACTTGGGAGGCTGAAGCAGGAGAATCTCTTGAACCTGGGAGGCAGAGGTTGCAGTGAGCTGAGATAGCCCTACTGCACTCCAGCCTGGGTGACAGAGTGAGACTCGGTCTCAAGCAAACAAAAACAAAATTATGTCCCCCAGAAATATTGTTGACATCCTAACCCTCACTACTTCAGAATGTGGCTTTATTTGGAAATAGGGTCATAGAGTCATTGCAGATGTCATTAGCTAAGTTGGGGTTACACTGGATCACGTGGACCCCTACTGCAATATGACTGGTGTCTTTATTAGAGGAGGGAAATTTGTACATGGAAACAGAAAGGGAGGACAGAGGCAGAGATTGGAGCGGGAGCCGCGACAAGCCAAGGAATCCCTGGGTCTGCCAGGAACTGGCAGAGGCCAGGAAGGATCCTCTCCTGGAGGCTTCAAGATGGAGCATGGCCAGATGACATCTCGATTGTAGACTTTCATCCTTTAGAACTGGGAGAACATTCAAACCCTCATGTATCCTTTAGAATTGGGAGAACAGAATAAATCTCTGCTGTTCGAAGGCCCTGGGTTTGTGGTGCTTTGTTCCAGCGGCCCTAGGAGATAAGCACACATGGTCTGGTATTGCCTCCTCTCCTGTGCAGCCAGCGTGGGGCCAGCGTGTGTGGGTCATGTGCCTGCACACACCGATGCAGCAACGCTCTTCTACGGCGTGGGTCTCACTTCTGAGAAATGATCAATACACCTCAGGTGTGTCTCTGTGTCTACCCTGGAGTTGCATTTTATTTCCCTTGTGTGGGTCAGATAGAGAGCTTGTTTTTCAGCCTGAGCTTGATTTTGACGATCTAGCCCAGCTTGTGGGAGTCTGAGATTGTCTCTGCTACCGGGGGTAGGGAGGGCCCCGGTTTTGCATAGGCCACTGGGGAGATATTCTTGGCCTCTTGGAAGGCACAGAGGTCCTGGCAATTGCCTTTTATTTTGGGGGCGGAGGGCAGAAACGCAATCAGCTGTACTTCCAAATTGGATGTTTTAAAAACTGGGACTGCGGTCTGACACCAGAGGCAGCGCTGTAAAAAGAAAGGGGAATTAGGATCTGAAGTCCAGGCTGTTGGATCCCACATTTTTCCTCTCTGTGTGGTCTTGGACAAGCCACTCCTCCTTCCTGGACCTCAGGTTCCCCACAGATATGATGGTCGCACCTGTGCCCTGTCAGAGCTCATTCCTCCTCGGAGTCCCAGTGGGGTACGGCCCCTCTGATGGTCTAGGCAGGGCAGGGATGCCTGGGACTAGGCTGGGAGGGCCAGAGGTGGAGGCAAGGATCTGCTGTCACACAGGAGCCACCTCCCCAGTGACTGTGGCACACCTGCCTTGGGGTAATAGCGATAAAGACGAAACCATGGTTTCTTAGTGAAATCCTTCTGCTTGAAAGACAAATTCAGCACCTGAGGACCTGGTGTGAGGTCTGGTTTGAATGTGGTCAAGAAGTGCATCCTGTGGCAAATCCCTGAGCTTCTCTGAGCCTCGTTTGCTTCACCTGGAAAATACAAATGACAACATGCACCTAGTGGTGCAGTTTTGACCTCAGATGAGAACGTGGGCGTGAGCCTGCTTGGCTGGCCTGCTGCTGGGATGGGCCAGAAATGCTGTCCAGCCCAGCCCAGAGCCTCCGTGTTTTCTCCCCTTCTATGTCTCCTTCCCCCATCCGTGGACCTCTAATGGCTTTGCCATCTCTGTGGTCCATTTCCTGGAGGGTGTAAATTATTTATGGGACAGACACATCAGCCAGCAGGCGGAGGGTGCTGCATCAGAGGCAGCATTGTGCCTGCAGGAGGAGGCTGGGGGTCAACCCGACCTGGCCCTGTCCCCCGCTTCCCACCCCACGGAGGCTGCCTCCAGCCCTGTGCCCCTACCACCGGGACTTCGCACTGCTTCCCGGGCTGTCCCTGGAGCCCTCCTCCCCTGGCCTGAGCCACTGCACTCTGAGCCAGTGGGTTTCTTTCTTGGAAGGAAGCTTTGCCTCTTACTGGCCATGAATAATAGATGAGCGCTTAGGGAAGGGGTCGGTGAGGACACTCCCCCCATTAGTGACCCTGATATCACCCCTGAGGAGCCCCCTCTCCATGCAGCTTCTGCCCCCCGGCACACAGACTTGGACTGGGTTGAGTGTGGGAAGCAGGGTTTTTCTGAAATGTTGATAGAATGGCCGAGAAGAGGCTCTGAGCCCACTCAGGCTGCTGCCTCACTAGGGAGAGTCCAGAGTGACTCTGGTTACCCACCTGACAATGCACAGGATGGTTTCCCAGCAGGAAATGGTGTGTCAATATCCCTGTGCAGTTGTTCTTGGCCTGGGGGAGAAGAGGGAAGTAATGGATTCTTTTCAGTGTCCAAGGATGCTACAGATGCTCCCCAGAAACCACACATGTGCACAAACACAAAGACTTGCAAGCAATCTCGGCAGGTCCCGGCGGGTCCCCGACCTCCTTGCTAGTGGCCTCTTATACTGAATTGAGCCCAGTTTCTGAATTCAGACACACTCACATGTGAATCCAAACTTCACTAGCTCTCCACCCATCTGCCTGGAACACCTTCCCCCTAGCCTCTCCCTGCCTCAATCCTCATCCTTCAGGTCTCAGCAAAAGCCTTCTCGGGCTCCCAGGATGAGTTTAGGTTCTGGCACTCTTTATTTGTCTTTCCTTGACATTTGTGACACTGGTTCTTCTGGTTTTATTGTTGGTTTTCTCTACAAGGACAGCAATCACTCTGTTTTCTTCACCATTGCATGCCAAGTGCTTAGCACGATGCTTGTTACCCAGCAGGCACTGAGCCAATATTAATCTCGGATTAGTCACTCAACTTTTCATACTACTCTGCCCACATAAGGAATGGTTGGATCTACTTCCTAAAATAAAGCTAGGTTATATACTGAGAGAGGATTTCCATTTATCTTATAATGACTTTGAGATGAGTCCTTATTTTTATCTGGTCCTCTAAGCTTGAGGGTTTGTGGATCAAAGGTGATTTGCATGGTCCTACCCCATACAAACACTGGAGGCAGTGTTTAGGCCCCTCTGTCACTTATCTTGACTGACTAGTTCTGGCCTTTTTACTGGAGCAAGACGAGTATACAGGTACTAGACATAGCTTTTCCTAATCAAGGAAATGCATAATTAAACCCTGGATAAAGGAGACTGAAGAAGCTTTTCAGGTTGCTTTGTAGTTTACCAAAGGTCTGGGGCAGCAATGTAAGGATTGAAACCACCTTGGGGGCAGAGTAGGGGACGGGAATGAGAGGGGAGAAATGAGATCACCACTTGTGAAGCAGCTGCCATGGACCAGGGATGGTGCTGGGTACTTTCTTTATTAGGTTATTCATTTCATGTGGGCCCGGGGATTAAGTACTGTAATATCCATTTATAGAAGAGGACACTGAGACTCAGAGTGGTCATACGCCTTGCCTAAGTTCACCCAGTTCATACACCGGGAAAGACGGGGCAGGGATAATATTTTAGCATGCCATGTGTGCTGAGCTTCTTTCTTTCAAAGCACCTGTGCATCTTGTGAATGGCCTTAGCCATAAGTTCACATGCTGGGTGGGGCAGATATCACTGTGTCCATCAGATCGGTGAGGGGTGGTGATGCTTGAAGAAGTGAAGTGGCTTACTAAGGATTGCATGTCTTGGAGAGCCTGTGTGGCCAGGGAGGGAGGACTGCTGGTTGAGTGGAACCCGAATGAGTGTTCCGAGATATCAATTCATCCTGCCCGGCCCTCCCCTCCTTTGATGTGCCAGGCCTGAGAGCCCCTTAGCCGGGGATCTCTACTGTCATCAAAGTAATGTCTCCTACAGGGACAACATTTTGCGATTTCCAAAGTACTTTTATATCTACTAGCCCCTTTAACCTCCGAACCGCCCTTCAGTGTAGCTACTATTGTTCACAGTTTAGAAGTGAGGAAACTGAGGCTCCACAATTTTGTGCAACCTGCACAGGAGCACACCGCTAGGAGGTTGTGGAGCTGGGATTCCCTCTGACCCATCTTCTGGTCTTCCACAGTCGAGGTCAACCCTGGACCGTGCAGGCCAA
>NW_012100543.1:5090004-5094811 GCF_000951045.1 Mandrillus leucophaeus | reverse complement strand
GAGGGAAGTAATGGATTCTTTTCAGTGTCCAAGGATGCTACAGATGCTCCCCAGAAACCACACATGTGCACAAACACAAAGACTTGCAAGCAATCTCGGCAGGTCCCGGCGGGTCCCCGACCTCCTTGCTAGTGGCCTCTTATACTGAATTGAGCCCAGTTTCTGAATTCAGACACACTCACATGTGAATCCAAACTTCACTAGCTCTCCACCCATCTGCCTGGAACACCTTCCCCCTAGCCTCTCCCTGCCTCAATCCTCATCCTTCAGGTCTCAGCAAAAGCCTTCTCGGGCTCCCAGGATGAGTTTAGGTTCTGGCACTCTTTATTTGTCTTTCCTTGACATTTGTGACACTGGTTCTTCTGGTTTTATTGTTGGTTTTCTCTACAAGGACAGCAATCACTCTGTTTTCTTCACCATTGCATGCCAAGTGCTTAGCACGATGCTTGTTACCCAGCAGGCACTGAGCCAATATTAATCTCGGATTAGTCACTCAACTTTTCATACTACTCTGCCCACATAAGGAATGGTTGGATCTACTTCCTAAAATAAAGCTAGGTTATATACTGAGAGAGGATTTCCATTTATCTTATAATGACTTTGAGATGAGTCCTTATTTTTATCTGGTCCTCTAAGCTTGAGGGTTTGTGGATCAAAGGTGATTTGCATGGTCCTACCCCATACAAACACTGGAGGCAGTGTTTAGGCCCCTCTGTCACTTATCTTGACTGACTAGTTCTGGCCTTTTTACTGGAGCAAGACGAGTATACAGGTACTAGACATAGCTTTTCCTAATCAAGGAAATGCATAATTAAACCCTGGATAAAGGAGACTGAAGAAGCTTTTCAGGTTGCTTTGTAGTTTACCAAAGGTCTGGGGCAGCAATGTAAGGATTGAAACCACCTTGGGGGCAGAGTAGGGGACGGGAATGAGAGGGGAGAAATGAGATCACCACTTGTGAAGCAGCTGCCATGGACCAGGGATGGTGCTGGGTACTTTCTTTATTAGGTTATTCATTTCATGTGGGCCCGGGGATTAAGTACTGTAATATCCATTTATAGAAGAGGACACTGAGACTCAGAGTGGTCATACGCCTTGCCTAAGTTCACCCAGTTCATACACCGGGAAAGACGGGGCAGGGATAATATTTTAGCATGCCATGTGTGCTGAGCTTCTTTCTTTCAAAGCACCTGTGCATCTTGTGAATGGCCTTAGCCATAAGTTCACATGCTGGGTGGGGCAGATATCACTGTGTCCATCAGATCGGTGAGGGGTGGTGATGCTTGAAGAAGTGAAGTGGCTTACTAAGGATTGCATGTCTTGGAGAGCCTGTGTGGCCAGGGAGGGAGGACTGCTGGTTGAGTGGAACCCGAATGAGTGTTCCGAGATATCAATTCATCCTGCCCGGCCCTCCCCTCCTTTGATGTGCCAGGCCTGAGAGCCCCTTAGCCGGGGATCTCTACTGTCATCAAAGTAATGTCTCCTACAGGGACAACATTTTGCGATTTCCAAAGTACTTTTATATCTACTAGCCCCTTTAACCTCCGAACCGCCCTTCAGTGTAGCTACTATTGTTCACAGTTTAGAAGTGAGGAAACTGAGGCTCCACAATTTTGTGCAACCTGCACAGGAGCACACCGCTAGGAGGTTGTGGAGCTGGGATTCCCTCTGACCCATCTTCTGGTCTTCCACAGTCGAGGTCAACCCTGGACCGTGCAGGCCAATGACCTTGGTTTCCCTCTGATCTCCCCCTGTGCTGGGCTCGTTGTTCCTGGATGGAGGGCTGGCTCCCTCACTTTGTTAACCCAAGTGATAAGAGGAGAGCTGCTTTCCAACAAACTGGAGACTTGCTTGGGGTCGTGCAAAGGAAACATTGACTCCCTCGTGTCACAAGGAGCCTGTGGGACCTTGGTTTGTGGCCACATCTCTGGATAGCGACTATCTGGAAATGTCTCGTTAGCTTCCTGCAGCATGCCAGGGCAGAGCGTCAGCCAGCCGTAGTGAGAAAAACACACTCAAGTCACTTGTCCCTCACAGAGTACATAATCTTCACTCAGATGCAGTTTAACAGCTGCCCAGAATGTATTTGTTTCTAGTGTGTCTTAAAATTTTCTTTGTGCTGCTAGATCTAACAGAAGTGATTTCTGCGTGTGAGTGACTAATAGATCCTTTTACTTTGTGATTCACTTTTTAAAAATGATTTGCCAACAAGAATTGCATTTGGTGTATAATAAAAGGAATGTCACAGAAGCTTGGAAACATACAAAGATAACAGGCTGACTAATGAAGACCACAGAACACGTCTAAGCTGTGGACCTTTGGGCAAAGATGTGCCCCTTCTTAGTTTTCTTGTTTGTGAAAGTAGAGGGAAGGGAACTAGCTGACCTGGACACAGATGGCCCAGCTCCCCTTTCTGGCTCTGATCTGTACAGGACAAATGAGTATTTCCCTCAGCCATTACAGTTGAGACCAGGCTGTTGTAGTCACACAGACCTTACTCATAACGTCTCGGGGATAACACCAGGGACGCAGACATGTAAAGACTTGTGTGGAGGTAGCCTGATGTACAAGGCCCACCCATTCCCTAGGACTAGAAAATTCCATGCCACCCCAGCTCCCTATCTCCTGGGCACTGTCTCAGTTTCTACCCAGGAGCTCTCCTCAGCTCAAAATATGGCCCTGAGACAGTGGGACCTGGAGAACCCTGAACTTCATGGAAAGCAATTCCCTGTGCTTTGTCTCCAAGGCTTGGATTCTGTGTCAGAGTGTCCTGTGTGAGCCCCACTTCTTCCTAGGATGACCAGCATGAACATATCTGTTCACTCCTTCCAGAGAAGACCCTTCCTATGCACTGGGGTGTAGCCATAGAGATCCCTATAGCATAGTCCTCAGAATACAGCCCAGCTGTGTCCACTTGCAAACAAGACACCCACCCAGCCACGCCCACACACACCCTGGCAGGAAGTGCTCCCTTTTACTAGTACACTATCACCAAGAGCACCATACATTCTAGCTTGCCTGGGACAGTTCCATTTTGTGCCTATTGCCTGGGTGTAAATCAATAGCTCCCCTGTTACTCCCAAAGTGTCCTGATACGGTTTGGCTGTGCCTCCATCCAAATCTCATCTTGAATTGTAGCTCCCACAGTTCCCATGTGTCATGGGAGGGACCCAGTTGGAGGTGGTTGAATCATGGGGGTGGATCTTTCACATGTTATTCTCATGGTGATGAGTGAGTCTCATGAGATCTGATGGTTTTGTAAAGATGAGTTTCCCTGTGCAAGTTCTCTCTCTTTGCCTGCTACCATGTAGGACGTGACTTTGCTCCTCTTTCAGCTTCCACCATGACTGTGAGGCCTCCCTAGCCATATGGAACTGTGAATCCATTAAAACTCTTTCCTTTATAAATTGCCCAGTCTTGGGTATGCCCTTATTAGCAGCATAAGAACGGACTAATACATGTCTCATTTGGGGTGATAAATTGTATGTTACCCTATTTATCATTATTATAGTGAGAGAGCTTCCTGACCCTCAGTGCTCAGCAGAAACCTTACTCTCTCCAGGAAGCCCTCCTACCAGATACCTTGCACTGATCTGTTCTTCCAGGCAACTAACTACCAAAGTGCTTAGGCATCTTCTCCATCCTGACTCCTTTACCAGCCTTTCCCCCACTTTAGTCACTCAAGTATTTCATGCCCCTCTACAATGTACCAGGGAGTAGTGAAGGCATTGGGGAAAAATAGGAGTACCAAAAGGAAGACTGACAGGAAGTCTCTAGCTATATCTACTTATTTATAGCATACACTGAACACTATATGAATAAAGACATGAACACATACATTTGTATTTTTAATATATACTTTATTATATTTTATGTTTTTAATATTTTTATATTATATCATATTGTGTATTATAATAACACACATTATTATATTTATATGTTTATAATATATATTTATATGGTATATATACACATACACACACACACACACATATATATGTATAAATACTTCCCGGTGGTAAGGACTGTGAAAAAAGGAGAACCAGGCTGAGGTGAGGCAGGAGTGATGGGAATGTTCATGCTATCTTTTATGGGATGGGCAGAGCTGGTTTCTCTAATAAGGTGATAATTGAACGGAGGCCTGATTAAGTGAGGGAGTGACTTTGGTGTGGACAAAGCATTCCAGGCCAAAGAACTTCATGTGCAAAAGCCCTAAGAAGGGAGGAACAGCAAGCTCACTTGTAAGGCAGAGGCCATTGATGTGCACGTGGATTGGGAGTGTCTGAGGCCGTCTTCCTCTGTCCTGCCCACAGCCTGGCCAGGCACTGATGCCCACGTCCCGAGGACCTTGGTAAATGTTGACTGGTTGATGATTGACAGGTCACACATTCCTCTGGTTCTCTCGGTCACTGTGGCACTGGGTCAAAGCTTCGTGGATCAGCCTGTTTCTAGCCACACCAGTGTGGCTGGACTGCTTGGACTCTTGTTATGGGCGATGGAGTTTCCCAAATGATCTGAACCCATGGCAGAAAGGCCCATGCCGCCTCTGTTCAGCTGAGCCCACTCCACAAAACTACCCGAGGCAGAGGTCTCAGGGACATACCATCTTCACTCAACACCGACCTGTGTAATTTTATAAAGCCATACAACAGGCTGTGTATTCAGAAGACAGAGAGCGCGGCTCAGACCTTAGGAGAAGTCCCATAGTACATGTTTGCTTCCGGATGTTACATTTGTTAATGTTGCATTCTTGTTTGTTGGTGTATTTCAGTAGGTGTTCCCTGGACAATACAGACTTTAAAGCTGA
>NW_012100543.1:5085705-5089280 GCF_000951045.1 Mandrillus leucophaeus | reverse complement strand
GCTTCAGAGTCCCTGCCCTCCAGCTGAAGTTCCTATTTGTCTGTCCTTTTCTCATGGGTCAGATCTCAATGAATGCAGCCTTCTACAGAATGAAGAAACTGACCTCTAAATTCCATCCCTCAAAAGGATTAACCATTAGCATAATTTACTTTGTTTTAATAATGGGGTTGAGCCTAGTACCTGCAGAGAGGAAATAGATTTTTTAAAAAAGAAGATGGTTGGGTCGTCATTACTTCAACATGTCTGCTTGTGTCTTTGTCTTGAAGGGAATTAAGAACCTTGGTGTGAGTTTTTAAATGTCTGACCAACCATCCCCCACACTTTCACCCAACATGGCCACAAAGGAAGGTTGAAACTAATTCAAACCAGCACTCAGCTGCCTCATACAGTCCTATGCATGAGGGGGGAGGGAAGGGGTTTGGGGAGAGAATATATTGAGATCTGCCCTTTGATCGTGTTCAATGCGACTTTGCATTTACCTGAGGGATTAAAAGTTCTCATTGACCAAGGCTCCTGGCTTCCTACTCAGCCTTTGACGGGACAAGTGTTAATTGGACAATATAATAGGGACAATGTTAATTCCCCTCTTAGAGTTCCTTTTCTTGTTCAGTCAAATAGAAAGGCCCTTTTAAATGGCAGAGAGAGGAAGAAAGGAGCTGGTTTATAAGGGTAATAGACTGCACATCTTCCCCCTTGTCTCAAAACAAGTGCAATGGAGTCAGCATAAAGGCAGGCCCCTGAACAGGGAAAGAAAGGGAAACGACATGGTGGTTTGCCTGGAATGTCACCCTGGATTAGGGATCAGGGAAATACAGCCAGTAGGTTCTGTCTGTTTTTATAACAGCAGTGGTGGTGGGGAGGGATCGAGGGTGAGGAGGGGGCAAGAGTTGCAGAGGGCAGAAGCTCATGAGACTCTGGGGTAAGGGAAGGGCAGGTTAGTAGGGGTGGGGGATGCGTGGCGGGGGTTGACAAGGACAATCGAATGTAAACAATCACAAAGCTGATTGGGACCCCGTGAGCATTTGGGCTGATGCTGATGCTCCCAAACAGCAGAGAGTTCACCACTGTGCATGGAAGATGGGCGAGAGTCAGGGATTCTAGAAGCAACACTCTGCTTTTAGGAGTTTCTGTAATTAGAATCTTCCTCTTGCCAGATCTCAAAATAGATGGATGTTAGTTCCCTGTGGGTTCTGGGAGCCACCTCCCTACTCCCTCACATGCATGGGAATCAGGATTTCCCTGCCAGCTTCCATCTCCACCCTGTCCTTATGACTGGTTTCTCTCCTAACAAAATCTTCTTCCCATTGAACTCCAAGTCTGACGCTTCCCTCAGCTCTGGTTTTTATGAATGATGACTCTGGCCTATTCAGTTTTTTATTTGATCATTTATTCAATAAAAACTTTCTGGGCATCTCTTATATGGTAGGTACTTGACTGTGTGCCCTTGAACAAGTTACTTAAATTTGCTGTGCCCCATACACTTGGAGATGGGAATAACTGCCTTGGCCTTAGGTTTACAGGATTCTCTTTGGGATCAATGGAGATAATGGCTGGCAAAAACATCTTATAAACTCTAAAATATGTAAAATGGATTATTCTCTTTCTTATTTTTATTCACTGGCAAGATAAAAGAAATGCAAAAGTGGTGAGGAAAAAAGACGGTCTGTGTTAAAAGACAAGCTTGCCCTTGTCAGGCATGACGCAGTACAGGTAAGGCCGGAATGGTCAGAGTGGGCTGCGGCTGTCCAGGCTAAGTCACCTGAAGTCCTTTGCATGCAGTTCTTTTCTGGCAACTAAGGTTTTTGATCAGAAAATGGACAGGTTGAGCTGCCTCTCTGATGGAGCATTTATGATCCTACCTGGGCTGACCTCTTTCCAAGTTTTTCTGTGCAAGTCTTTCTTAGTAACCACATCAATTTGGGATGATTTGAGACTTGCAAACAGAAATGAAATCTGCAAATTTTAACCAAATTAATCATTCTTTTGGTTTTAGGGTTGATCAAAAAAAGAGAAGTAGCTAATCCCCCATATTTTAGGATCAAATCCTAGAGAAACTCCACAAACTTGTGAAGGTTCCATTTTATAGTAAAAGAGCAGAAAAAGGTAGGGGAGGCCAAGCTTCACTTGAGCCTGGAGTGATTTGCCTCAGGTAGCAAGGGGTCAGTGCTTGCGATTTACGTGTTATTTCTTAGTTCCACACACTTCTTTTTATATTCTCTTGGAAATAGAAGTCTGCAGACTCCATTTCTTAGGTTTCTTCGCCAACAGGCCTCTGTCTGCTTCTGCTAATAGGCGATGCAGATGGGAGATTGACCTGAGAGGGAAGGAAGAGAAAGATTCTGCTGTGACTTGGGATGGTGTTGCTGGCCACGCTGCTGGCTGATATTGTGGCAGCAGGAGGGGGTGTCTGGCTGGAAAGAATCAGTGTCTTTTCAGCAGCTGCAGTTCTAGTTGAGAAGATGTGTCTTTGGCGGATCTAGAACCCACTGAGACACCGTCCCAGAACTCAGCAGTGAGAGCAGGCTCTGATCTCTGAATATGTCCCCCCCATCCTTTTGGTCACATGAATGCCAGTTGATTCTCTTTTTTGCTCTTCCAATTCTTCCAAACCTTTTGTAACCAATTTTGTGTATTAAATTCCCTCCATGTAAAACTGGAGAGCAAATGATATTTTACTGATGCAAAGACTACACAAGAATTATTTATCTCTGGTGCTCTTAGGGCCGAGAAGACAGCAATTTCTCCACACGGGTGAGTCCAGGAATTTAGTTAAGGTCCACTCCTCGCTGACACTAAAACCTGGGGTGATTCCATCCGCCTCCCTGAACCTCAGCTCTCCCATCTCTGAAATGCACAAAATCAATTCGGGTCTTCATTCCTCATGGTAGTGAGTTGTTACTCACAAACGGACCAGCCCTGTATGCTGTCCATGATTTCAGCACTTTGGAGCACCCGAGGGCGTCTGGGCGTACTTGAGCCTGGCACAGTTCCTCACCAACCCATCTTCATGCATTTGCTCCATCATCTGGTATCCAGCCTTTGACAGGGCTCTTTCCTGCTCTGGGCAGAAAGCTGCATGCTTCAGACTCACAAGCCCTTAAATATTTCATAGCAGACTGGCTGGGAATTAATATTTAATCACAGACTCCTTGGCACTTAAATATTTAATCACTGATGTGGCTGATGAGTAATGAATCAGCGCCCAGAAAAACTTTTGGTCTCTGGTGCCAGTTTTTTGTTTTTTTTTTTTATACTTTAAGTTCTAGGGTACATGTGCACAATGTGCAGGTTTGTTACATATGTATACATGTGCCATGTTGGTGTGCTGCACCCATAAACTCATCAGCACCCATCAACTGGTCATTTATATCAGTTATAACTCCCCATGCCATCCTTCCACCCACTCCCTCCCCATAATAGGCCCCAGTGTGTAATGCTCCCCTTCCCACGTCCAAGTGATCTCATGGTTCAATTCCCACCTATGAGTGAGAACATGCGGTGTTTGGTTTTCTGTTCTTGCAAAAGTTTGCTGAGAATGATGGTTTCCAGCTGCATCCATGTCCCTACAAAGGACA
>NW_012100543.1:5071976-5084924 GCF_000951045.1 Mandrillus leucophaeus | reverse complement strand
TTAGGTCTAACATTTAAGTCTCTAATCCATCTTGAATTAATTTTCATATAAGGAGTAAGGAAAGGATCCAGTTTCAGCTTTCTCCTTATGGCTAGCCAATTTTCCCAGCACCATTTATTAAATATGGAATCCTTCCCCCATTTCTTGTTTTTCTCAGGTTTTTCAAAGATCAGATGGCTGTAGATGTGTGGTATTATTTCTGAGGGCTCTGTTCTGTTCCATTGGTCTATATCTCTGTTTTGGTATCTGGTGCCAGTTTTAAAGGATCTTTGGTTCTGGTCTCAGAGAACAGATAGATACTGGACAAGTTTATTTCTATCCCGAGTTTATTCACATTTAATACTTTTCAGGGTCAAAAAAAATTTGCTTCAATACCAACCTGAGACTCTGGATCAGAAAATCTCATCGTGGAAGACCATAAGCCATTAGGAATAGCCATGGATGGCTAAAGTAATAAACATTTGTGTCAGTTCACATCCTAAGAAAAGAGAGGTGCTGGGATATCCTCAGAAGCACAAGAGTTGGGGTGGGAGTGGGAACCAGAACTCCTTATATTTCCAGTGGTGATTTAAAGTATGGAGTGAAGAGAAGGTTTCAGAAAAAAAAAAACCCAGAAATTCTTGGGATCAAAACAGTAGGTAGAGAAAAGAGAAAAAAGTGAGGTTGGAAAAATTCATGGAGCTCCATGTTGAAAAAGTAAGGGACGCGAACATTGTACGAGTTGAACATCGAAAACCACTGATACTCATGTCTGCGATCAGAGGAGCTCCATCACCAGAATGAAGGATGTTTCTAGAATTCAGACTTAAAGGACTTTATTTCTCAACAGTGGCAGATACTTACCTTTGTTACTCAACAGTCATTGTCCCCATTCCTCCTTATTGCTAGTAGAGCCCTAAATTTGTTCAGAGACTCAACCGTCCATGTGCTTTGGAGAGAGGGACGTTCTGTTGCTTAGGATGAATATTGATTAATCCAACTGACCAAGGAAACTCCATTCCCCTTTCTTGTCATTCCTTTAGCCGTGAGCGTGTAATACAATTCTGACCAATATGGTATGAAGGAAAGCAGGGACACCTGGTCAGAGGGCCTCTGGGGAAGGTATTTCTCACTGAAGAAGAGACACAGGAGGAGGACTTACCTTCCTGCCTGTGGGTGAGATTGTGTGGAGTTGTGGGGCAGTGAATTTGCTATCATTAGGAGACAAGCTGAATACCAAAGCTCGCGATGGTGAAGAAAACTGGAAACACCTGGTCCTAGTGCCACTAAATTGACGATTGACCAGCTGTAAAACAAACCCTACCTTTAGGCTTCTTTTTATGTGTTTCAGCTGCTTTTGAGTGTTTTATTATTTGTAGCCAAGAGTATCTAATTAATGGACCACATGAATAAGGGAGGTGGCAAGATAAAGATTAAAGGCAAATAAGGAGTAAATGAGAAACTGTTTCACACCCATTGGATTGGCTAATAATTAAGCCTGATACATGCTGACCTTGGGTGAGCGGTGCAGCCACGGGACCTCTCCTACACTGCCAGCGGAAGTGTAACTTGCTCGATAACTTCAGGGAACCAGTTGGCAGAATCCAGTGAAGCAAGAGATGCATGTAATCCATGATCAAGCAATTCTCCTCTTTGGCTTAGAGCTGGAGATACTGTGGTCCATGTACGGAGAGAAATATCGATAGTCATGCTTATTACAGCATTCTTTGTGATAGAGGAAATTGGAAACAAATCTTAATGACCATCAACTAAAAAAGAAATAAATCACCTATCCAGTCTTTGGGATACTACTGAGCAGGTATGATGAGTAATTTATAGCCACATGTATCAACACAAATATCAAAACAGTTTTGAGTGAAAAAAAAGCTATGTGCAGAGGGATATGTAGAATCTGAAACTATTCATACAAAGTTTTAAAACTCAAGCAATACAATGCAGTAAAAATATAAATAAATGCATTGGGATGATAAATAACATGTTCAAAATGGCAGCTTCCTTTGAGGAAAGAGGTGGTACAAAGGAGGGTGTAGAGGAGGCTCCAATCAAACCCGAAGTATGTGCTTTCTGAAGCAGAATTGTAAGTAGATGGGTGGCTCATATATATATATATATTATATACATAAAAATTTTTCTTTTGAGGGGATGGAGTCTCACTCTGTCACCCAGGCTGGAGTACAGTGGCACCATCTTGGCTCACTGCAACCTCCGCCTCCCGGGTTCAAGCCATTCTCCTGCCTCAGGCTCCTGAGTAGCTGGGATTACAGATGCCCACCACTGCACCTGGTTAATTTTTTGTATTTTTAGTAGAGACGGGTTTTGCCATGTTGGCCAGGCTGGTCTCGAACTCCTGACCTCACGTGATCCACCCACCTCGGCCTCCCAAAGTGTTGGGATTACAGGCATGAGCCACTGCATCCGGATATCTATAATTTTGAGCATGTTTGAAATAGTTCATTAAAAATCCCTGAAGACTGAGATTACTGGTTAGAGTCAACAGAGGGAAATTGAACAGAGATAAACATACAGTCCTGGGCAGTAACGCGGCGAGTTCTGTTTGAAAGTGTGGAATGAGGAGTTTCTCTGTGCTGCATAGGGACTTACAGGATGTTCCATCCCAGAGCAGCAGTCAATGAGCTGTATCTGTGGAGAATGTCACACAGAAAGTGAAATAAAATCCAGGAATCCAATCAGATGCAGAAAATGAGGATACAAAATAGTGTAGAAGGAAAGGACTAAAAGATTGGCAAGTTTGGATGCTTAGTGAAACATGAGAATATCTTTTTGTTTGTATGTTTGTTTGTTTGTTTTGAGAGGGAGTTTCGCTCTGTCGCCCAGGCTGGAGTGCAGTGGCGCAATTTTGACTCACTGCAACCTCTGCCTCCTAGGTTCAAGCGATTCTCCTGCCTCAGCCTCCTGAGTAGCTGGGACCACAAGCATGCACCACCATGCCTAGCTAATTTTTGTTTTTTAGCAGAGATGGGGTTTCGCCATGTTAGTCAGGCTGATCTCAAACTCCTGACCTCAGGGGATCTGCCCGCCTCGGCCTCCCAAAGTGCTGGGATTACAGGCGTGAGCCACTGTGCCTAGTTTTTTGTTATTTTTTGAGTCAGGGTCTCACTCTGTTGCTCAGGCTGGAATGCGGTAGTGCGATCACAGCTCACTGCAGCCTTGACTTCCTAGGCATATGCCATCTGCCCGCCTCAGCCTCCCGAGTAGCTAGGACTACAGGTGTGGGCCACCATGCCAAGCTAATTTTTGTATTTTTAATAGAGACGAGGTTTCACAATGTTACTCATAGCTGGTCTTGAAATTGTGGGCTCAGGTGATCCACCAGCCTAGGCCTCCCAGAGTGCTGGGATTACAGCCACGAGCCACCGTGTCCAGTCTGTTTGTTTGTTTTTGAGGTAGGGTCTCCTTGTGTCACGCAGGCTGGAGTGCAGCAGCACAATCACAGCTCACTGTAGCTTTGACCTCCTGGGCTTAAGGGCTCCTTCCACCTCAGCCTCCTGAGTAGCTCGGAGTACAGACATGTACCATACCACTTGACTAATCTTACAATTTTTTGTAGAGACAGGGATTGTGTCTATGTTGTCCAGGGTGATCTCCAACTCCTGAGCTCAAGTGATCCTCCCTGCTCAGCTTCCCAAAGTGCTAGGATTATAGGCATGAGCCTCTGCGCCCAACCTCAGAAAATACCTTTATTTTTATTTGAATTTGCTGTTAATGTTTCTCATTGCCATATAGCTTTCAGTTTAGCATACTTACCTTTATGAATACAACTTTATACATATGCTTTTATTTTATTTGTAAAACCATATTGTATGTCTGTATCTATTAATACTTTGTATAAAGAATTTTTGGGCCACATGCAGTGGCTTATGCTTGTAATCCTAGCACTTTGGGAGGCTAAGGCAGGTGAACTGCTTGAGCCCAGGAGTTCAAGATCAGCCGAAGCAACATGGTGAAACCCTGTCTCTACAAAAAATGCAAAAATTAGTCGGGCATGGTGGCATGTACCTGTGGTCCCAGTTACTCAGTGGGGCTGAAGTGGGAGGATTGCTTGAGCCTGAGAGGCAGAGGTTGCAGTGAGCTGAGATCGCGCCACTGAACTCCAGCACTCCAGCCTGGGTGAAAGAACGAGACCCTGTCTCAAAAAAAAAAAAAAAATTGTTCAATTAAAAGAAATATGTTGTCTTGAATTAGGTCCTCAAAGTGAGTTTTAAAAGATTGGGTGGTAGTACTTGACTTAATAGCAGTTTATACAAAAATAAGTTTTTGTTTGTTTGTTTGTTTGTTTTTTTCCACAAGACTACTGTGAACCAATAGGGTAATGTAGTTTCTAAATAAGTTCGTGTAAAACTTGCATTTATAATCGAATTATGGTAATGACACCAGAGGAAGTAAAAATCCAGCTTTATTTTGCACTGGCTAGACCTTGTCTGGAGGATGGTACTCTGTTTAGATTCTTCATATCCCAAAGGATGGAAGAGGAGAAGAGTGAATGATTAGATTAAAACTCCTCTAACAATGTCATCTGAAGATGAAGGGTAAAGACATGATGCTGGGGTAGCCCAGGCACTGTCGCTGCTTCTTTGATGGGCTGCCATGGAGCAGAGGGACAAGGTATGTCACATAGGGCTAGACGGTAGAGCTGCACCCAATATTGGAAGGCATTGGGTGCATGTATTAAGTGGAGGGATAATTTCAGCTCATTAGGCGCTAAAGCTATCTAATGTTAGAGGCATCCTAGGATGGGATCAGTGGTCTCTGGAGGTAGTAGGCATCCTGTCACTTGGAATGTCCAGGAGGGTTCTGCAGTGGGAATTTCAGCGCTGAGTAAGTGGTTGAGCTAGACAACTTCTGAGATCCCAGTTTTGAGGCTGTACAGTCACGGGACAGAATGTACAATTCGCCTATTACTGGGAGATGCCAGAAGGTCATGTGACTAAAAATGAGTTTCAGGTCCGCCAAGGAGAAGAATCCTAGACCTGGCTTGTACGTCGGCTCTGTGATTAGAACCATCAGTTAATCTTTGGCCTTTCTTTTTGCTGAAAGGTGGAAGAGAACATCTTGGACATAGATGAAGGGTTGTTTCTTCCAGATGAAGCTAGTTGATGTAGAGGTTTAGGGGGAAACGGCCCCATCCTCTGTTAGTGTTGGGATCTCATCCCATTGGGATGAGAATGTTTATGTGATATCCTGGTGTTTGAGGATGGTTGATTGTAAGCTACAGCCAATGAGATGAAGTCTTGTCTTATGGCTGACTCCTCAGTGTTGAGCGAGTGAAGTCCTGGGACCTTAGATAGCAATAGGCACCTGCCTAAGTAGGCAGATAGGACTCAAATAGCCTTTTTAGCTATTGTAATTGCTGGAAATTGAGATTTCTATACAGGTACTCTAGGGTTCTGGGTTCCTGGAGGTACAAGGAGGCAGTGTAAAGATAAATATGTCTTTTTTTTGTAAATGAAATTTTGTCAGTGGGTAGTGTTCTATGTTTCTTTGTGATCTTCCCAAAATCTTTAGTAAAGTGTTGTTTCTCTGTTCTATTCAGGTCTCCGCTGTGTTTGGTAGAGTGTTAAAAGCAGAGTGCCAAATGCCAAAAAGCATTAGGAAATCAGTGAAAGATCCCCCCCGCCGCCCCCAATGGGATGTGAAATCTCTGCACTAGAGGGAAGAGCCAGGGTCTAGCAGTGTCTCCTTCCCATGGCAAATGTAGAGGGGATGGATGCTATTTTTGCTAAGGACAGAGACATGTTTGTATACTCTCAGCATCTTGGTCTGCTTCTTCATCTGCTCCTTTTGTGGTGGGGTGGAGGGAGGTGTCATCCCTTTTCTCCAGTGAGGGATCAGAGATCATGGCTGGGGGTTGGTGGCCATTAAGTAGGAGTGTATTAATTATTTATTGCTGTAAAACAAATTGCCCCAAAACTTAGCGGTTTAGAACACCCACAATTTATTTTTTTCCCATAGTTTCTGAGTGTCAGGAACTGGTTGGGGCTCAGGTGCGGACTCTGGCTCAGGATCTCACATGGGATTGCAGTCAAGCTGGGGCTGCAGTCTCTGCAGGCTTGAGTGGGTGTGAGGATCTACTCATTTCCAAGCTCACCCATGTGGGAGTAGGCAGGAGCCCCAGGAGATTCCAGTTCCTCACTAGGTGGCTCTCTCCTTAGGGTTGCTCGTGAAATGATTTCCCTCAGAGCAAGTAACCCAAGAGCAAGGGAGTGACAGAGCAACAAAAATGGAAATTGCAGGCTTTTATAACCTAGTCTTGAAAGTGACATACCATCACTTCTGCCATATTCTGTTGGTTACACGGACTCACCTTGATTCAAAGCATAAGGTGTAAATACCAGGAGGTATGGATCACTGGGGATTTTAACTCTAATTGCAAACATAAAAGTTTAAATTAGCTCCAGAAAGATCCATAGCTGGGCAGAAGGAATTGATTCATTCAGCAGACTCATTAAGCACTTCCTTTGTGCCAGTCACTGTTCTAGGTGCTGAAAATACCACGATGAACAAGACTTTCAAAGTCCCTGCTTTCGAGGATTTACATTTTAATGATAGAGACAGAAAATGAACAAATACAAAAAATAAGCAGTTTTTAGTGCTGTAGAGAAAATAAAAGATAAGCTAGTGAAGAGGAGCATACATCTGTATGACTTGCTTACTTTCAACTTGGTCTTCCGTCACAGGACCTCATGGGGTGGTGGTATCAGTCCTTTGCCCCCTTCGAGGCCTACCGGGGCCACTTCTGGGTGGCTCAATCTATAAGAAGTTTGAGCCTACCCTAGACCTGGGTAGGCACTTTATTTATTTTTACTATTTTATTTTATTTATTTTTAGACATAGGATCTTGCTCTGTCATTCAGGCTGTGGTGCAGTGGTGTGATCAAAGCTCACTGCAGCCTCTAACTCTTGGGTTCAAGCAATTCTCCCTTCTCAGCCTTCCAAGTAGCTAAGACTATAAGCACATGCCACTCTGCCGGGCTAATTTTTTTATTTTTTGTAGAGATGGGTGTCTCACTATGTTGTCAGGCTGGTCTGAAACTCCTAGCCTTAAGCAATCTTTCTACCTTGGCCTCCCAAAGTGCTGAGGTTACAGGCATGAACCACTGTGCCTGGCTGGGTGGGCACTTTAGAACATCTGTTGAAGCCCTACTGTAGAACGAATTTTATTAGATTGTAGGTTTCCTGAGGGCAGACTCTCTGCTTTCTTAGTTAGTCTGTGTATCCCCTAGACATCCAGGGGATATTGTCAGATGGCGTGGCTCCCAGTCCTGTGCACTTCTTAGGTTCTGTTCTGCCCATGTCCATCATTATCCTGGAGTTTGCTCCCATGTGGGAGGCCATTCTCTGGAAACTTTTCTGGTGTTTCCACCAGACATGACTACCAGAGTTAATGTGGGGAGGTGGGAGCTGTGGTCACATCTGAAAGCCTCATTTGCAACAAGAGTACTTTGAAAGAGAAGAGTGTTAACCATTTGTTAGCAAAAATGGGTACTCAGACCTAAAGTATTTTCACATTTGTTATCTCACTGTCTCTCAAAACAGACTTGTGAAGTAGGCAGAATATAGTTTATCAGCCAGTTTTACAGATGAAGACACCAAGATTCAGAGATAAAAGTATTTTTCTAGCATCTCATCACTATGATGGGAGGAGCTGGAGAATCTGACCGCATGACAGAGGTATCCCATTTTCTCTCTGTAACTATCCTATGTTATGTTCTGCACAATAAAATCCATGTGGTTTAGCAAGAAGAGCGCTTCTCAACTTTGATGTACTGACTAATTCCCTAGGGACCTCAACTGCAAATTCTAATTCCATAAGATGGTGCCTAAGATTCTGCTTTTCTCACAAGTTTCCAGATGATGCCCATGCTCTGCTCCATGGGCCACATTGTCAATAACAAGGGTCACCCTCTGTCCCCATTTCCATACATCAGAAACCAAACCATCCTTTAAAATACGGGGCCAAGATCCCTGTATCCTTGAAACCCATCTAATGTCTGCGGTCAGAAGTACCATGTTCTCCCTGCACATCCATGCCAAGGACTGGCTCCCCTCAGAGAGCACTGGTCACATACTGCTTGCATAAAGTGACCTGTGTTCATGGCTCACATTGAATTTGACTCAGAGTGCCTCTGAATTTATGTCTTTTTAAAATATCATTGACTGTTTGTACCATGTAGGTGGTATCAGTGATGAGATGGAGGGCATTGGGTTGTACAGCTGAGCTGAATCTTAATTCTCTATTTCTTTTCTACTAGGACATTTCACTAACCAATATAATCTTACAGTGATATTGACAAGGCTATGCTTTCAGGCTGTTGGGACATTCTAAGTTTAAACTGAGAAGACAGCTGACAAACAGACACTGGGCTTTAAGCCTTTGTATAATCTTTATAACTGGCAAATTTTGAGTCCATTGCAGCTGACCTTTACTTAGGAAAAATTCTCTTCTCGTAACATGGAAGATCTATACATATGTTGAGGATCTTCTCGGTACCAGGCTCTGATTAGCAGCAGACACAAGATTCTCGTGGGCAGGAACCAGCTGATACTCTTATCTAAATCCCCATTATCTAGAACATGTAGATGTACTCAATAAATTCTCAGATACCCACTGTGCTGGGCCACATACATATGTTACTACTTTAAAAAAAATCCAGGAAAGCATTATAACATATCCTCTGTGAATTTCTTCTATTGAGTCTCTGTTTTGAAAGTTTAGGATTAGACAGTTTCTAGGTGAGGAAGTTGGTGATTCCTTTTTACTGGACAGATGGGCACGCAGACGCTCTGGGAGTTGATTAACCCCACCTTGACATTTTTGCAGTCCCGGCTTTGTCTTACAGTGGGTCTTGGAACATGTCCAATATATACTTAGACATACTTCGCTGGGAGAAAAGCTTTTACACTTCAGAAACACATACACACACGCGCACACACACATACACACACACAGACTCTCTCTCTCTTAATTTGAGGTTGAATTTTTCTGCCCTAATTAGCTGTGTCTTTGAGCTTCAAGAGCTAGTTTTACTGTGGTTATTAACGAGGCCAATCTCTGATAGCTGGCCTTTTTCAAAAGCATTCCAGCCTGCTAAACAGTGGCCTTTTATGATTTACAAGTTTGGAATCTTTGAGAGTTTTCAACAATTAAGGTGCTAACTTTTCACACTCCCCTGGTCTCCAAACTTCTTAATCACAAAACCTTGAAACTGTGCCGTGGCAAGAAGAGTTCAGTGCCCTTGCATCTTGCCTCCTGGATTCAGGAGGGTCCAGCAAGCTTGCTCAGTCCAGGCATCATTTCCCAAGAGGATGTTGGCAGGAAGTCACTGGTGCTGCTTTTGAGCGTGAAGCCTGAGCTAACTTCGTGTGAAGTTACAGTCCGGAGCAGGCACCGTCAGACAGGGACTCCAAAGGCACAGGAGGAAACACTCCCTTAGCATGTCACTGTTAGGGTCTTCCCAACTGAGCTGGTCTCGGCAAGTGGCATCCACACGTGGGGGCTCAAATCCAGGTCTGGTTCGTTTCACCTTGGAATTTTTTCACACTGATGATGAGGATCAGAGAGGTAAAACAACTTGCCTGAGGACACACAGTCAGTGGCAAAGCTGGGACTTACGGACTTTCTGGTTTCTTGTCCAAAGCTCATTCCAACAAGTGTGTCAACTCCTTTGGTTTAAGCATGTGCTTCTTCTTTGGTGAAAGAATTAAAGATGTTGGCTGAAGACTTCTCTACCATGATCAATGAACTGCATTCTACTTTCACAAGACATTTATAGATCCTTTGGACATCCTATGTTCCTATTTGATCTAACAATGAATCCTGATGCACAACACCAGTAGAAAGTTAAAAGATCAAGTCCGAAAATGTTTAAAAGCATCTTTTCTTACTCATTTATTTCATTAGTTATTTCTAGTGATTAGTGAAAAAGTAATAAAATACACAACGTTCATTACAGCCATTTCTGTCAACAACGGAAAACAGGCACAAATGCAATTTTGACATGTAATGTCTAGAATAAATAAGCATAATATGCAGTGTAATTACTTACATAAAAGCTACATGATAATGTGTGTCACAAGTTAATTCTGAATGTGATTCACTCTACTATTTCTTTTTTTATTCCTCCTGCCAAACAATGAAAATATTTATTAAAGGATATTTGAACCCTTTCCCAAAGACTAGGTAAACAAACAGAAAAAAATACAAAAAGGGAGTAAAACGGCAAGCAAATATTTTGACTTTAAGGCTAACAGTATTGTATTTTAATTGCCGTTTAGCTTTTTTTTCCTCTAAAAAATAATATATTTGTATAATATTTTAACATTTAGGAAATACTTTTGCATATATTTATCTTGTTTCATCCTTAACATACACCTGTGAAGTAAACAGGGTGAATAAATTTTTCACAAATATTATTATTATTATTATTTTTCCAGATGGAGTCTTGCTCTCTTGCCTGGGCTGGGGTGCAGTGGTGCAATCTCAGCTCACTGCAACTTCTGCCTCCCGAGCTCAAGCAATTCTCCTGCTTTAGCCTCCAGAGTAACTGGGATTACAGACACACGCCACCATGTCCGGCTAATTTTTTTATTTTTAGTAGCGATGGGGTTTCACCATGTTGGCCAGGCTGGTCTTGAACTCCTGACCTCAAGTAATCTGCCTGTCTCGGCCTCCCAAAGTGTTGGGATTACAGGCGTGAGCCACAGCACCTAGCCTATTTTTTTATTGGTGAAGAATCAGAGGCAGGATGAGGCTTGCCAAGTCCCAAATGGTGTCTTCTAATTTATAGTTCCATATTCATTTTACAGTTTTCCCCACTTTACCCGTTATTGTAAATGGAGAAGGGTGTATATGTTTGTGTTGTTGGGTGCAGCTCAGTATGTTTTATAAAGTACTTCATGCATAATCAAGGTTCAAAAATAGTATATTAAGACTTTTTAAAAATCCTTATGTTATTACTTATATATTAAATTACATTTTCCAATGTTTGTAAGTCCTTTAATCCTTTTGGAATAGCTTGCAGATGCCACTAACAGGTTTTTTAAAAATTAGGCATATAAATATAACACATCTAAGCAAAATTCCTAACTCAATTGTCTTATTTCTGAAACTTTTAATAAAGCACCTTTTTCTCACAGAGAAAGCTAACCTGTTAGTATTAAAATGAATAAATATGTGGCATTACGTGTTATGGCATCACGTTATGAAAACGTAGACAATAAAAAGAAGTGAGTGTGTATCAACAGTAGGACTCAAAGACTACGTAATGAATGTGTGATTTGGTATATTTGATCATCGTGGAAACTGTCCAGAATTCCATTGCTGTGTGGATTTTTATTGATCTGAAATAAGACATGTGAAGACTTGTATTCTGCAAAGTGTACATTTTAGCTGTTTTCTTACTATGATCATAGTTATGGGTACCTACCAAGTTCTTGCGACTCTTGGATAAGTCTCATTCACTAAGTAAAGTGTGTTGCTCCTGGAAGTGTAGAAGATAATGTCCCCAGCACTTTAACTTGAATTTTTAACTTCTCCTCAAATCTATCTTTCAAAAGATCTTCACATCTACCCACTTCTCACCACGTCCATTTGGTCTAAATCTCCACTGTCTCTTGACCAAGTGCTACAGTCTGAATATTTATGTCCCCACAAAATTCAGATGTTGAAATTCTAGCCCCCAAGGTGATGGGATGAGAAGGTAGGGTCTTTGGGGAGGTGAGTAGGTCATGAGAGTGAAGTCCTTATGAATGGGATTAGTGCCCTTACAAAGGAGACCTCTTACACCACGCGAGGACAAGGCAGGAAGGCAGCCTCTGTGAGCCAGGAAATAGGCCACTCCACACACTGAATCTACCAGTGCCTTGATCTTAGAATTCCCAGATTCTGGAACTGTGAGAGGTAAATTTCTGTTGTTCATAAGCCACCCAGTCTGTGGCACTTTGTTATAGCCACCCGAATGGACTAAGATGCTAGGAAGTGGAGCAGCCTCCTCTAGAGCCCAGCTGCTTTGCCTGTTGCTCTGGACAACCCACTCTCCACACAGCAGTCAGAGTGATCTTTGACATCACACCCTTGCTTAAAACCTGACAGAGGTTTCCCATCCCCTTTAGAAGAAAACCCAACTGTGACTGTGGCTGACAGAGTTCCATGGTGGTGGAGCCTCTGCCCACCTCGCCACCCTCACATCTCGCCTCTTGGTGTGGACTTACTGCACTCTGGCGGCTGCCTGGCTTGATGCTCCTGGGCATACCGTCTCACCTTGCCCAGCACCTGTATTGGCCTTATATGACCTATTCCTAGATCTCTGTAAGGCTGGGTCCTCCTGATCCTTCAGATCTGTGCAGCCTTCTCAGAGTGACCTTCTGTGGCCACACTATCAGAGGCATCCCCTTGTCTCTTCTTGTCCCAGGCACTCTTGTCAGATTAACCTGCCCTTTCCTGCCATCCAGCACAGCTCTCCTTTTGAAGAATATCTTCTCCCTGGTGCAGTGGCTTATGCCTATAATCCCAGCACTTTGGGAGGCCAAGGCAGGTGGATCACCTGAGGTCAAGAGTTTGAGACCAGCCTGATCAAAATGGTGAAACCCTGTCTCTACTAAAACTAAAAAAATTAGACAGACATGGCTGCAGGTGCCTTGTAGTCTCAGCTACTTGGGAGGCTGAGACAGGAGAATTGCTTAAACCCAGGAGGTTGCAGTGAGCTGAGATTGTGCCACTGCATTCCAGCCTGGGTGACTCAGTGAGACTCCATCTCAAAAAGAAAAAAAAAGAAAAAAGAAAAAGAAAAATGCCTTCTTCATTGTCTGTTGTGCTCCCACAAGAATGTAAGCTTTGAAAAAGTAAGAATATTTTATTCACTTTGCTGTCACCTGTACTTAGAACAGAGTCTAGTGTGAGGTGTTCAGTAAATATTTGTGACTCAGTGAAAC
>NW_012100543.1:5064034-5071311 GCF_000951045.1 Mandrillus leucophaeus | reverse complement strand
CAACCAACCAACCAACCAACCAACCAACCAACTGATTAACCATCCAACCAACCAACAAAACTCATAATCATAGATTAAGATGAAGAAGAACAAATCCTCTTTCTGCCATCACAGCTTTTCTAATACTACCTGCTCAGCAAACATTCGGCTTTTGCTGTGTCCATTCTATTTCTCTTACTAGGCAAGGAATTCCCAAGGCCAGAGGCTGCGCTGAATATCCAGGGTGGTCCCACAGCCTGTCTATCCTCAGAGGCCGACATGGGTAAGCATATGGTATGGTTGTGGAATGACTGGATGACATTTTATCCTTTCTCTAATTTCTTTGAAAATCAGAAAGCAGCATGTGGTTCTTGTCATTTCTTTAAGAATGGACTTCATTTGAATTGGTAGAGAGCCCCAGAGTGGGTGAGACAACCCCGTGAGGATAGCCCTTAAGGAGCCACTTCAATAAGCATTGTATTCTCCATTGACATCCTAGCCTGAACGAAAATCATTCTTCCCATTGCCAAATGGTGAGTGCACCAAACGTGGCTGCTGACAAAGGTGGTGTCCATACCTAGGATTTACAAGCTATAGCACCAAGTTCCTTGCAAATCCTAGGTATGGCAAACCCTAGGCAGGGCTCCTTAGCTTGTTGGTTATGTTGCCAGCTTGCAAATCCTAGGAGCTTGGTGGTTATGTCGCCAGCTTGCAAATCTTAGGTATGGCGAAACACTAGGTATGATGAAAATTCATACCTAGTGTTATGGGTTGATGTGTGTCCCCAGAAAGATATGTTGAAGCCCAAACCCCAGGACCTCAGAATACAATGTTATTTGGAAATAAGTTATTGCAAATGTCATTAGTTACATTAACATGAGGTCATACTGGAGCAGGGTGGTCCCTAATGTAATGTGACTGCTCTCCGCCTAAGAAGAGGAACACTTGAGCACAGAAGTACACAGAGAGGATGGTCCCGTGAAGACAGAACAAAAATTGGAGTTACGCTGCCTAAACCAAAGAATGCCTGGGCCACCAAAAGCTGGAAGGGACAAGGAAGACTCCTTCCCTAGAGGCTCTGAAAGGATCAAAGACCTTGATTTGGACTTTTAACCTTCAGACAGAAGGCTAAAAGAGCTACGAGACAATAAATTACTGTTGTTTTAAACCACCCAGTTTTATTATGGCAGCCCTAGAAAATGAACATGCCTAGAAATAAAAATTTAGGGATAAATCCCACCACTGGCTGGATTGACTCTTCTAGGCAGCCCATTTAATCCACAGAAAAGGAATGAGTCAACAAAGAAGGAAGGACACATCTATCTGTAGATCCCCGTGTCCAGTGTGCTGAAAGAAGAGTCACTGCTGAGCGAGATTCCGAGGCTGAGAAACTGGAGATCACAGAGTGTGACACAGTCTTCTCCAGGAGTGGAACTCATTGCTGCCAGCTCACTGGAGTTTGTTCCCATAATAGCTTCTCCGTCTTTGGCCAAATACCAGAACTCTATGTGTATTTGTCCACGTTTGATACTCTCCTCCCTGCCCACTCACTTACCAACTTGCTCCAGTCGGGTTCCAACCTCCATCATGCCTCCAACTCATTCAAGTCATTATTCCAAAGCACGTGTCTGGTCATCTTACTTGATGTTTTAACATCATTAATCACAACCACCTTCTCGAAGCCCTCTTTTTCCTGGGCTTTCTTACCTGTCTGAGCGTTCTTCTGTGATGTCTTCAGATCTTATTCTTAAACGCTGAGCTCCTTGGCTTAATCCCTGGGTTTCTTTTCATCTTCCTACTAGGTCATCTCCTCCACACCCCTGACTCCAGGAGCCATCTAGACATGACAAGTCCTCAGGTTTCGAGACCCATCTGTTCAGTCACTCATGTGACACCTCCAGGGTGCCACAAAAGCTCCTCAAACTCAACATATCCCACACAGAACTCAGCAATGTTTTCCTTAACTCTGGTCTTCTTTGGGGGTTTACTACCTCAGTGAATGTCTTCATCATCCATTTAAATTTGAAAGCCTTAAACTTTAAGTTCATTTCTAACATCTTTGCTTACTTCCTTCTCTCCATTTTTTTTCATACAGTCGGAAAGTGCCATTATATTGACCTCTCTCTTTTTCTTTTTCTTTTTTTTTTTTTTTTTGAGATAAGGTCTCACTGTTGCTTTTTTTGAGATAAGGTCTCACTGTTGCTTAAGCGATGGTGCTATCATAGCTAACTGCTACCTTGATCTCCTGGGCTTAAGTGATCCTTCCACCTCAGCCTCCCAAGTAGCTGGGACTACAGGCATGCACCGTTGCACCTGGCTAATTTTTTTTTCTTTATTTATTTCATGTAGAGACAGGGCCTCACTATGTTGCCAAGACTGGTCTCAAACTCCTGGGCTCAAGCAATTCTCCTACCTTGACCTCCCAAAGTGCTAGGATTATAAGCATGAGCCACTGTACCTGGCCTTGATTTCTTTCTTATCTCTGGAATTTGTCTTCTTATCTCTAATTCCCTACCATCACTTTTATTCAAATTACTTTTACCCGTCTCCTGCCCTCCCATCTCCAAATCCATTTTGTACGTAATTAGCCAGAGCGATCTCTTAAGAACACAGATATTTTTAAGTCATGCCTCTGCCCATCTCCTTTCAGTAATGATTCATGTTTAGAGAAGGATCAAATTCTTTACATATCCTATGAGACCTTCCTAATCTGTCCCCTTAAGCTCATCCAGTTTCCTCCCACCTCTCTGCTTGTCTTCCCAATGCTATCTTCCTCATGGTGTCAAAATGGCTGCACAGGTCTTTTAGGCTTTATATCCACCTAGCAGTCGGTCCAGCAGGAGAGCGATAGTGGCTTTTAGTAACTCCCTTAAAAAAGTATTGACCGGCTGGGTGCGATGGCTCACATCTGTAATCCCAGCACTTTGGGAGGCTAAGGCAAGCGAATCACAAGGTCAGGAGTTTGAGACCAGCCTAACCAACATGGTGAAACCCCGTCTTTACTAAAAATAGAAAAATTAGGCTACTCAGTGTGCCTTTAATCCCAGCTACTCAGGAGACTGAGGCAGGAGAATCTCGAACCTGGGAGGCGGAGGTTGCAGTGAGTAGAGATCATGCCAATGCACTCCAGCCTGGGTGACAGAGTGAGAGTCTGTCTCAAAAAAAAAAAAAAAAAAAGTATTGACTTCAGTCTCCTCCTTCTCAAGAAACTATGGCAAATCTCCCTTTAGGTCTCACTGGCATGTATCGCCAATTCCCAGTTGCCTTTTAATTTTTCATCTCTTCCTTTTCTTCCATCCACTGTGACAAAGTGTCGACTCCCAAGGGCCACAGACATTTGGTTGCATTCTGACTAACAGAAAGTTCGGTGTTATTTCACAAAAGGGATACAAGCAGATCTTTACTCTAAAACAGAATTGCATTCTGTGGGAGTCTGGATGACAACTTTTTTTTCTTTTGTTTTTCCTTTCCCTCCCCAGCAAAGTGAACCCACAAAATTGTCCTCTGCTTCATTCTCATCTCTTCCCAGCAGAGCTGCAGGACTTGTAGTTGCATGCAGAGTAATTATTTTGCCCAGTAAAATTTCCAAAAGATGCATCCTCCATATTGCAGAAAAGTCATTCATCTACTCATTCTTTCTGAAATGTTTAGTATGTGTGTGTTATCAGCCAGGGCCCATGCCTGGCACTGGAGAGACAGATAGGAAAGGTCCCCTACCCTCGGGGAGCCTGCAACCTAGTGGGAAGTGGGTAAGGCTCATAGTTAAGAGTTACCTCAAATGAGGCAGGATGCTGTCCGAGGGCTGACAGCAGGGTGAGAGGAGGAGGATGAGGCTCCTGCGGAAGGTCCCGAGGCTGTGCCATTCACAGAGACAGTAATGCCTTCCTGTTCTTTGGTATCTGGCCACATGCATCTCTGTGCCATATTGTTTGTGGTACACATCCTTACCTCTTCATTCGGAAGCCCAGCTCCGAATCCTCTGATCAAAACTTTGCAGCATACACTTGAAGGAGCACAGGCTTTGGAGCCAGAAAGTTGTGGGTGGGAAGTTCAGCTCTGCCATTTTCTTGCCCTGTGATCTCAAACAATTAATTAAATTCTTAGTGCCTCAGTTTCCCCCTCTGTAAAATGGGACTAAGGAGGTGGATGCAGAGCACTTTGCACTGAGCCTGGAACCTGAAGCCCTCATTATGGGACATGATCACAATGCGGCTTAGTGTAATCGTGCCATGTTGTACCCTGGGCTGCTTTTCAAAGGCTGCGTATCTGCGAACACTGCCAAAGGGCTAGAGGCGCAACACGTAAACCCCACCCTCTGTGAACCGGTGACCTCCCTGGCCACGGAAGCAGACAGGTCATTTAAAAAATGTAATTTTCGCATTGACATTCTTCATGCTAAGTCCGAGGGCAGGCATGTCCCTTCTGCTCAGGGAGAGCTGGGGGCAGTAACCCAGAAAGAAGAGGCAGCCCTCACTTTGCCATTCTGCGCCTGGGCTGCTGACAAAAGAATTGTGCAAATGAACCTTTAAATCCGTAAATAGTGCCCCCACAATGCCGGGAAGAATGCAGCGGCGACAAAGGGCAATATTCACAGTTTATCTCAGGGTGATGGATCTGAATGGACGCATGAACACGGGTTTGTTAGAGAAAGAGCCGGCCACAGCCCCCCGCCGGGAACCCAGTGGCCGCAGTCTGCAGTGCAAACAGTCAGTCTAAATCCTGAACAATTAGGGGAAACCAAGCTGCCATTATCTGAACTTCAACTTGTTCTCATGATTGATATGGGAAATGAAAAGTTGTACACGGCTCGGGGACGGCTCTCCTCGCCCTCACTGCACGCGGGGCCTCGGAGAAGGTGCATAATGTATATTTCATACACACGACATTAGTGGCCTGTGTGCCACCCAGGTTAGCACAGGGATGGGGGCAGCTCTGAGCGTCAGATTGTCCCCGGATCAGTTTCTTGGTATGGTACTGGTCTCTGACCAGTCAAATTTCTGTCTTCACTCTGAGGTTTCTGAAAAAATATCTCACCTAATAACCTCAGTAAAAATTACCAAATTTGTTCTTGGATGAGACAGGAGTATTTCTTTGTAAGCGAAAACTGCATTAGATATTAGCTTGGCCTCACGTTAGATTTGGCCTTGGTCCAGTCAGCTAATTTGTCTGCACCTCAGTTTCGTCAGCTGTAAAATGGGAATGGAGCCTATTCCTCAGAGACATACGTGACTTAATTAGTTTGGCCCCTGGCAAATGCGAGGTACTCAATAGAAAAAAAGAACCCTATTCCCTCATTCACTATCTTAGAGCCTGAGCATTTTCTTTTTTTTTCCTGAGACGGAGTCTCGCTCTGTCGCCCAGGCTGGAGTGCAGTGGCTGGATCTCAGCTCACTGCAAGCGAGCCTGAGTATTTTCTAAACAACAAGCACTGCTAGGTGAAGAGGGTGGAGCAACTACTGCCTTTGTAGGACATGCACTGGGGCTTCTGAGCAAGAAGAGACAGACTGGCACCCCACAGACTGTTGTAAGCTTTTTGGTGTCAGGGGCTGTGGCTTAGTCACTGTGGAGTCTCTAATTTCTGGGCTCAGAGGAGCAGCTTGATCAAGTGCTTGTTGAACGGAAGTGAGCCATGTGCTGTGGGGCAGATGTGTGGTGCAAGCTGGATGAAGCCTTCTCATGGGCCTTGAAGGATGTTGGCATTTGGGAGGTTGATATGCAGGGGAGGACATTATTCCAAGCTGAAGCCACAGCACCACAAAGCTAGGAAGCTGTGCTGCAGAGAATCCTTCGACTGGAGTATAGGGTTCACAGAACAGGAAAAGTAGGAGTTGAGGCTGGAAAAACAGGCCAATCATCAAGGTTAAGACTTTGCCTTTCATCCTGTAAGCAATAGGGAGTGATGAAATGTTCTGGAGCACGGGAGTGCCATTTGACTCAAGCTGGCCTGCCTGGGGCAGTGCAGTGGGGCAGGAGTGGCCTGCAAAAGGCAGGGTCAACAAGGTCTGTGACGCATGGATGTGGGGAGAGAGAGGTCAAAGGTGACAAAGGTTGTGAGCCTTTGGTTCCTTCTGCACCAATTCATTAATTAATGAAACTCCTCTTACTCCTTTCCATCAGAAAGGAATGTGAGCATTCCACACGCTAGCTCATCAGTTGCCAGGAAATTATATAATCAATCCATTAATTAATTATACACACATATACTTTCAGGGTGGGAAGCAGAGGGTATGTACTTTTAATTATCATTCAATTCTTGCAACAGCATCATGCAGGAATCACTGTCACTTACATTTTACAGAGAGGGGAAACTGAGGCCCTATTCTCACTTCTGTTTTCACAGATAGGTAAACTGAGGCCTGGGATAGTTAAATGACTGATCTGCCCAAGCCTGAACTGGGATTTGAACCAGGTTCTGTCTGATGACAAAGCTATTCACTGTCCTTTATGCTAAAGCGCCTCTGGTGAGGCTGGCCTGGAGGCATGCATGCGATTGCACAAAAAGACCTGCACTGGGGCCACCACGGCTGAAACAGAGACTTCCAAGAACCCTCTTCAAAGCAGCCAGAGGCATTCAGCACTGCCCGGCATTCAGGCTGGAAGTATTTCCCCATTGTCTCCACCATCAGAGGTAAGTGACATCTTGAACGCCTCAAGAAGATTAAATAGCCCGGCTCCGTCGGAAAGCTTTAAAAAAAAAAGACTGAGAGGGAGAGAGAGAGAGAAGAAAGGGGCCAAGTTGGCCATTATGGAGCTGGTCCTTTTTTGTCGGTGAAAGCGCTTTCAAGGAGCACCATTGGAAGAAGCGGCCCAGATAAGAAGACAATGACAGGAGCGGGAGAACTCCGAGAGGAACCCGGGGCTGGGCGCCGTGAATGCGGATTACTGCGGCTGGGGGCCGCCAAAGAAAAGGGGAATCCTGGTCAGGATGAAAATGAGGAATTACTTTTTTTCCCTTCCCCTCTGAGACTCCAGTTCACTGCGCAGCAACAATGCATGATGGGGGGCACTTGACATGCCCCTCTTCCAGGCCATGTTGGCGCCCCATGTGGGGCTCCCGGGGAACAAGGGCGGTGCAAACCCAAACAAAGCCGATTTTAACCCAATAAACTCACCTCACATTCTCCAATAGAAATGATGAAAGCTTGGGCTGCTGAATATCTGCCCACTGCCCAAACACACGGGACAAATAACAAGTTTGGATTTGCAGATGTTTGAACATATGTAAACTTCATCTTCTATAAAATAATTCCTTCCTTCCTTCCTTCCTTCCTTCCTTCCTTCCTTCCTTCCTTCCTTCC
>NW_012100543.1:5054854-5063984 GCF_000951045.1 Mandrillus leucophaeus | reverse complement strand
CTTCCTTCCTTCCTTCCTTCCTTCCTTCCTTCCTTCCTTCCTTCCATCCTTCCTTCCTTCTTTCCTTCCTTCTCTTCTTCCTTCCTTCCTTTCTTCCTCCTTTCAAAGTTTATTTACTTCCTTTTTTTCTTTCTTTTCTCTCTCTCTCTTTTTTTCTTTCTTTCTAGGCTTTTGATGAGAGGAAGACCAGGGGCTCTGGCAGTATTATTTGCAACTTTCTTGAAACAGCTTGTTTCTAGTAGGTGATTAAGGTGGGATCTCCTGAGCAGGAAGAGATCGAATTTGTTCACTTCCTGGGAACGTATGAAAACCCACATGCTTTTAAAATGTAGTTTGTCCGAATCTACCTCTGAATCACTACCTTGTACACTCAACGTGTACTTGCGTGCAGAGATGAGGTGGTGAGAGAGCTTTAGACTCTGTCAGGGGCTCTGGGTTCAAGTCTGCCAACAACTTCCTAGTGGTTTTGGAAGAATCACTTTGATACTCAGTTTCGGGTCTCCTACACTGCCTTGAGTGCCTTGTTGCCCAGATAATGTAGTTAGTTGACACACTGTGGATGATGCAGTTCACACAATGGGTTTTCTACATCTCCATCTTGTATGGCATACAGTAGGTGCTTCATAAATACATGTGTGAATGAATTCTGCTAGATCCTGCCTACCCACAAGAAAATCAAGTAAAATAATCATTGCAAAATGGGTTTTCAAACTGTAAGTGCATTTTTCAAATGTGAGATATGTTTATTTTTCTATTTTTATGTGAAAATTACTTTAAAAATATTTACTAATGAGTATTTATAGAGCCCAAGTTCCTGTATGAAATTGAGCCCAGTGAATATTAAGTGATTTTCATTTACAGAGTCATTAATGGTTTTAAAATCTCATACTATCTTAAAAATAAGCATGTGGCAGGTGTTGAAATGAGAAATGCAGTGGAAACCTGAGTGATGAATGTGGGAAATCCTCATCTCTCTACAGTCCTATGCAGGTATACAGGCATTTGGAGTCTCATGCATGCTGAAATAATACCAGCTTTTATATCTAGTTTTCACTTGCCTTTTTAAATTTAGATTATCGTCCAGGTGCGGTGGCTCATGCCTATAATCCCAGCACTTTGAGAGGTCGAGGTGGGCGGATCACCTGAGGTCAGGAGTTCAAGACCAGCCTGACCAACAAGGAGAAACCCCGTCCCTACTAAAAATACCAAATTAGCCGGGCTGGTGGCTCATGTCTGTAAACCCAGCTACTGGGGAGGCTGAGGCAGGAGAATTGCTTGAACCTGGGAGGCAGAGGTTGTGGAGAGCTGAGATTGCGCCATTGCACTCCAGCCTGGGCAACAAGAGTGAAACTTTGTCTCAAAAAATTAAAATAAATAAATAAATAAATAAATAAAAATTTAAAAATAAATAAATAAATAATTTAGATTATTCTCTTTTTTATTCCCTGCCCTTCCCTTCCCTTTCCTCCTTTTCCTTTCCCTTCCTGCTCCTTTCTCATTTCCTCCCCGCTTCCCTTCTTTAACTATTAGAATTCTTTAACTAATTAGAATTAGGCCTGGTGTGCCTATCAGTATTTAAGATCACAGAAAAAAGAGAGTTGGAGAACTTCATGTGAAGCTCGTTTCCCTCCCTCCAGAATCCCTCCCTCTTGAAAGTGAACACAGAGGCTTGGATGGTTCAGCCTCACTCTGAGGGTCCTTTGCCAGGTATGTCTGTCCTTCTCAGGTAGAGGAGAACAGCCTCATAGCTGCTCCAGGAGGCCCTGGATTTGCGTTCACAAGAATTGAAGGCTGGGATCCTCCTGAAACAGGCAGCCATGTGGCTAGGGGAAGGGGACGTGAACTGTAGAACGAGGTACCAGAATCAGCATCCCACTGCATCCCTCTAGCTGAGGCCCTGAGTGGGAGAACCAGAACAACTCTGGGCTTGGTTTCCTAGGACAAGAATGCCAAATGCTTCAGAGCTCTGGAGAGGATAAGTGAGCTGGTGTTTCTGAAAGCTCTGTGGGATGCTCGCTCAAACAAGAGCAACGCGTGGAGCGGGCGGTGTGGTTATCTCATCCTCAGCGCAAGTGCTGGTGCACGGGGTCAGTGGATCTGAATCCGGCTCCAACACTTAACTACGTACTGAGTCTCCTGTGCCCCAGTCTCTTTAACTGTGAAATGAGCTATTAATGGCATTTTCTTCACGACTGCAGGAAGGGTGTAGAGATAACACAAGTAAGGATCTTGGTAGAGTGCCTGGTACCCTCAACATGAATGTTAGTTATTTAAAGCTCCTTGACCAAGGTGTAAGGGGGAAAGTGGGAGAAAGGGCAGTATCCAGGAGAGAAGATTAGCTGAAATCTCCTAAAGAAGACTTTCTCAAGGACACTCAGGATTTGAGTGGCCCTCAAATACCGCTGCAAGGGGAAATGGAGCATCTTCCCCAGCCCCCACCCCAAGCTCTAGAATTGCAAGTGGAATTACTGAAGAAAGAAGGACTTTGTGCCTATTCCTGACTCAGATGAGTTGGGTCTGGGCTCTACGAGCATTGGGAGAGGATAAGAAGAGGGAGGATCATCTCTATTAAAATTTTAAAATGTTGTTTCTCTAGGTTAGTTTTGAAAATTTCTTCCACTTTGATATTCAGCATTTTTAGCTGTTGGCTTTCCCTAGGTCAAGCAGAGGAGGCAAACCATGCCCCTGCCTAAATCCCAGGAGCTCACACCAGCTAAGACTTATTGCTCACTCATGTTTACTCTGGGCAACAGGTTTGCTAGAATTCTACTTTGCTCCATGTACCTTTAAAAAAAAAGCTTTCTGCTTTTTTTATTGACCAAATTTTATAATGGTAAAAATATTAATCTTACAACCAGCAGGTATTGAGCACTTGTTATATAGAAATCAACCTTGAGTTTCAAATGTTGCCACTGGAGAAACTTCTCATGGGAGACTCCTATTACAGTTGATGTTCCAGGTGACATGTTAAATAGCAAGACCCAATCTACTGTGCTTCCAGATTACTATATTTTACACTCAGTACACTACCTCCAAATTAAATAAAATGGAAGCAGTTAACTTATAAGATTCATATTTTATACTCTACAGTTCTAACATATTATACTAACAATTATAGCCTATCATGTTTCTAATTGAGCCATTCTATAATCTCTTAATAGAATAATACTAAAAAGACACAATAAATACATATTTTTGCAGAGAGAGACCAAAAACATCTTGCAGTTGTCCCAGATTTTCAAAGTGGACACAGTGGAAGGTGGATCAACTTGGATGGGGAGCCGCTTCTGTTTCCAGGTGGTGTGGACACAAGATGGAAGCTGGCAGCCGCTGCTGAGGTGTTGCTGGTTGCCGTGGGATACTAGTGCCAGGCCAGAGAGGACCCTTTGTAGAGGGAACTTTGGGGGATCTTTGTCCTTGCTATCAGAAGACGGGGAACACTGGTTGTTCTTACCCGAGGAACTTCTCTCTGGAACCTCATGAAGATCAGAGCCTGGCTGCTCCCCTAGCACGTAAGGTGGTTGAAACAAGAGCAGCGGTTGAGCTGCTGCCTGTACAAGGAGCACATGACAAGCTGAGAACCTGCTTGTTGAGGGGCCCCAAGGGGTGGCAAGTGGTCAGCACTAGGCACCAGACCGCGTGTTCCACATCACAGCCTGATGCTGTCCTTTACCAGGGATCTGGCCATGGCAAGTAGTGTGTAGTGTGCCCTTGGGCTTCTGCCAAATGCCTCATTGGGAATTTCAAGGACGGAAGGATACTTTTCCACACCTTTGCATTCTTGCTCAATCAATTTCTTTCTGTAATTTTTTTTTTTTTTTTTTTTTTTGAGACGGGGTCTTCCTCTGTTGCTTAGGCTGGAGTGCTGTGGCGTGATCTTGGCTCATTTCAACCCCCACCTCCCGGGTTCAAGGATTCTTGTGCCTCAACCTCCCCAGTAGCTGGGATTACAGGCATGCGCTACCACGCCCAGCTAATTTTTTGTATTTTTAGTAGAGACGGGGTTTTGCCACATTGGCCAGGCTGGTCTTGAACTCCTGACCTCAGGTGATCCACCCGCCTTAGCCTCCCAAAGTGCTGGGATTACAGACATGAGCTGCCACACCCAGCCTCAATCAATTTCTTTGTGATGTAGCTAGTTTCTTTTCTCATGTTATTGTGGTTTCTCAGCTAACGGAGCTCTCATCCCCAAATTGTGAACTTTTCTTTCTTGGGAAATAAGAAGGCTTTCATAATAGCTATTCTTCCAAATTTTTCTGAAATAATGTTGGCTTGAATTTTATAGGTATGTAACTCTTCAGATGCATTCTAATGTTTTCTTCTGCATTGGAAAGATTCTTTTTTTTTTTTTTCAGGGTAACTTCTGTATAGATTGGACAAGGAGTAAACATTTCTTTTTCTCAATGTGATTTAGAAAGAAACAGATGGTTCTGTAGGAGCTTTTGTGTCCCCTTTTCTGACTGGGGTTGCAGTGAAGCTTTCTTGGTTTGGGACTTTCCATATGATCTTTAAGTGCATTGATTATTTTGGTTTCTTTAGTTAATTTCATGTACATTTTGTTTATTTTGTTTTGCAGAGTTTAAAAATAAGTATATATACTCCACCCCATGAATTAGTTTCTTCGAAACACTTCTGGAATTATCTTGTAAGAGATCACCATTAGATGCCATTCATATATCCAATTCCAGGTTCTCATGATCTATGTTGTCTTCCTCAAGAACAGCAGCCCATTTGTTTACCATTAGCAAGTGTTCACTTAGAATCTTGACATGATTCTTTTTATTAAGAACTTGCTCCACAGGCAGTCTAGAGATTTTTTAAAAATTAATTTTTTTATTTTTATTTTTATTTTTTTGGGGACAAGTTCTCACTCTGCTGCCCAGGCTGGGGTGCAGTGGCATGATTTCAGCTCACTGCAGCTTTGATATACCAGGCTTAAGTGATTCCCCGACCTCAGCCTCCCAGGTAGCTGGGACCACAGGTGCGTACCACCACACCTGGCTAATTTTTCTATTTTTTGTAGAGTTGAAATCTCACCATATTGCCCAGCCTGGTCTCAAATTCCTGAGCTCAGGTGATCCTCCCACTTCAGCCTCCCAAAGTGCTGGGATTATAGGCTTTGTCCACTGCTCCCAGCCCACTCTAGAGTTTTCCGAGATTTTTTTTTTCTCTTTAATTAGTTTGTTCACTCCATTTTTAAGATTCTTGGGAAAGCAGCTTCATGCGTCTTTGAAGATTGGAATTTTCCTCCGAAGTCTCTATTAGTGCTCCTGAAGCTGTTCTCCATACTTCTGAGGGATTTTGAAGAATGTTTTGCTTGTAGCCACTTGTTAGATTTGCTTAGTTGAGTCTTCTAAGGACTGGGACTTGCTTGTAATCTCAGCCATCAGCTGAACTTCTTGTAAACATGTAGATTTCTGTTCTTTTTCATACTTCTCTGTAATAATCTATTCTAAGACCAAGTAGAGAGTTACAGCTTTCCAACTCTTTATTCATGGTTTTCACATTTGCTATTTCTGATAGTTTGTTCTTGAGTCTGACATCTAGGATAGTGGATTTAAGGTCTCCAAATTCTCTTGCAATGTGGCAAAACCTTTCAAAAATTTGATGTCTTTCTTCTGAAAGGACAGAGACTCCAATGGCCAGTTCTTTGTCTCCCCTAGCATAGTAACTCAAAGTTTTAAGCATAGGACTCCCACTATGATGATAAAAGCCGTCATCTCCCATACAGCCTCCTTGGGGTGCTGCATTATTTGGCAGAGAGTCCCAGGCCAAGCATCACACAGAGGATCAAGGCCAAAGAGAATCCTCTGGGGCTCTCAAGATCTCTGCCATATCTCCTCCAGTTGCCAGGACCCTGCTGGCCACAACAGATGTCAGAGCTAGCTCCATGGTGAGCACACTGTGCAGGACCTCCTCAGGCCTGGCACTAGGAATGACTTCAGTGGAGGTGAGGGAGGAGACATGAAAAACAGTGTCCCCAGCCTTCCCATATCTTGACTTACAGGACAGTGATCATATCACATGACCTTAGGGATATGGTCTAGGTTCGGCAGGCCAGAGGGAATGGCAGGTGGCTCTAGCCATCTTTGGCCCTTGGCTCTGAGAAATAAAAAAGACAGATATCTTTTCAAACCAGTGATCATTCTGTGTTCACTGCTCCTCTTTCTCACCCCTCCTTTTAAAAATTGAAATGACATTCTATAATATATGGCCAGGTGCAGTGACTCATAATCCCAGCATTTTGGGAGGCTGAGGTGGGAGAATTGCTTGAGGCCGGGAGTTCAAGACCAACCTGGGCAACATAGTGAGACCCTGTCTCTACATAAAAAAAATAAAAAACAAAAAAAAAGACATTCATTTAACACAATGTTATATTACATATATATGTTAAATATGAAAGTGAACAATTCAGTGGCATTTAATATATTCACAGTGCTGTACAACCACCACCTCTATCTAGTTGGAGAACATTTTCATCATGACAAAAGGAAAACCCCATACCCATTCATAGTTGATCCCTATTCCCCGCTTCCCTCACCCTCTGGCAGCCACTGATCTGTGATCTGTCTCTGTGGATTTCCCTATTCTGAATATTTCACATAAGTGAAATCATACAGTACATGATCTTTTGTGTTTGGCTTCTTTAATTTAACATTAGTTTTGAGATTCATTCACTTTGTAGCACATATCAATACTTCCTTTCTTTTATGGCTAAATAAAACTCCATTACATGTGTATACCACCCTTTGTTTATCCATCAGTTCATTGGTGAACATGTCTGCTGTTTCTACCTTTTGGCTACTGTAAATAGTGCTGCTATAAACATGTGTGTATATGTATTTATTTTAGTACTGGTTTTTAATATTTGGACCAGGGATGTCCTGGTGGAACTGCTAGGTTATAGTTGGAATTCTATGTTAATTTTTTTGAGGAACCACAAAATTATTTTTCACAGTGACTACACCAGTTTATAACTTCACCAGCAATACACCAGTGTTCCAATCTTTCCACATCCTTACTAACACTTTCTATTTTTTATTTTATTTATTTATTTTTTTTGAGATGGAGTTTCGCTCTTGTTGCCCAAGCTGGAATGCAATGGCAGGATCTCAGCTCACTGCAACCTCTGCCTCCCGGGTTCAAGCGATTCTTCTCCCCAGTAGCTGGGATTACAGGCGTGCGCCACCACACCTGGCTAATTTTTTGTATTTTTAGTAGAGATGAGGTTTCACCATGTTAACCAGGTTGGTCTCAAATTCCTGACCTCAGGTGATCTGTCCACCTCGGCCTCCCAAAGTGTTGTGATTACAAGCGTAAGCCACCACTCCCAGCCTTTATTTTCTAGTTTTTAATTACAGCTATCCTAGTGAATGTGAAGTGGTATCTCATTGAGGTTTTGATTTGCATTTTTCTATGACAATGAATAATTTTTCATGTGCTTGTTGGCTGTTTGTATATCCTTTTTGGAGAAATACCAATTCATGTCCTTTGCCCAGTTTAAAATTGGATTGCATGTCTTTTGTTGTTTAGTTGTACAGATGTGGGTTTTTATTTTGAGATGGAGTCTTGCTGTTGCCCAGGCTGGAGTGCAGTGGCATGATCTCAGCTGACTGCAACTTCCACCTCCTGGCATCAAGAGATTCTCCTGCCTCAGCCTTCCAAGTTGCTGGGTTTACAGATGCCTGCCACCATGCCTGGAGAGTTTTTGTATTTTTAGTAGACATGGGGTTTTCCATGCTGGCCAGGCTGATCTGGAACTTCTGACCTCAAGTGATCTACCTGTCTCTGCCTCTCAAAGTGCTGGGATTGCAGGCATAAGCCACCATGCCCAGCCCAAAGTTTCTTTATATGTGCTGGATACTAGGCCCTTAACAGATATATAATTTGCAAATATTTTCTTTCATTTTGTAGATTTTCTTTTCATTTTCTTGATAATATCCTTTGTTCATTTTTAGATAATGTCCTCTGATACACAAAAGTGTTTAAGTTTGATGAAGTTCAATTTACCTATTATTTTCTTTTGTTGTTCATTCATTTTGTGTCTTACTGAGGAATCTATTGCCAAATTCAAGGTGATAAAGATTTATTCCTGTGTTTTTTTCTAAGAGTTTTATTGTTTTAGCCCTGATATTTAGCCCATTGATTTATTAAGTTTAATTTTTCTTTGTGGTATGAAGTCATTTATCTTCTTTAGTTCAGGATCCAGGTGAAAGGTACATCTTCTATCTGGGACATGCCATTCTCATGACAGAGGAAAAAGACAAAAAACTGACACAATGACTTTAAAACTTCGCTCAGAGGTGGTATATAGTGTATCTGCTCTCACTGCACTGGCAAAGTCTGAGGTCAATGAGGCAGTGGCTATTCTCCTCCTTAAGGGAGTTATTGAAAACCCCCCAAGCAATGGCAAGCATGAAACAACTCTTATAGGGGAGAGAGAAACGGATATTTGGGAACAATAATAAAATCTACTATAAATGCCCTAGAACTTATAAAACATGAATCAGAAAACTAGAATTCAGAGTACAAATATCTACAGGGAACTTTCGAACACTGCACATCTAGCTCTATAATCTGTTTTCTGAAACTGCTGGGGTCAGATAGCTTTGGAATTCAATTTTTTTTTTTTTTAGAAGAGAAATATAGTCCATATGTATAATACACTGTATAACACTCCCAGCGGCATCCAGGCCAGTATCTTGTAATTAATATATTAATATTTTTTGCAGCAAAACAGACAACACTCCACTAAGTAAAATTTTGCTACTAAAATTGTAAAAGTACATTTAGATCAAGTCAGATCTTGCTGCCAAATAAGCTTAAAAAGCAACAACAAAAAAAACTTCTTCCCCTGATTTTTTTTTTTTTTTTTTTGGACAGAGCCTCACCTGTTGCCTAGGCTGGAGTACAGTGGTGTGAGCAGGCCTCATTGCAGCCTTGACCTACTGGGCTGAAGTAATCCTGCTGCCTCATCCTCCTGTGTAACTGGGACCACAGGCATATGCCACCATATCTGGCTAATTTTTTGTTTCGGTAGAGATTGGTGGTGGTGGGAGGGGTTTGTCTCACTATGTTGTCTAAGCTGGTCTTGAACTCCTGGGCCCAAGGGATCCTCCTGCCTTGGCCT